>NC_092424.1:77795935-78110269 GCF_036169615.1 Heliangelus exortis | reverse complement strand
CAGAGAGCATAGTAATTTTTTGAAGTTCTTCACTCATCTGCCTATATTACATAAAGAAAACAAAGAGATTTAAAAAAAAAAAAAAAAAAAAAGGAAAAAGCACCACAGGAAACCATGAACAACAGTTTACCAGTTTACAGCCCCTAAAAATATATGCATGCATTTTCTATCATTCAATCAACCAGCCTCAAATTCCAACTTTGGTTCCTGTGTGTGTGCTATGCTTTATTAAGCAGGTTGAAGCAAATCGGCCCCATGCCACAAATGACTGTGACCATTACTCTGGCAGCCCTTTTAGAAAGGAGTTCAGATCTGCCAATTCTTACAGCTATGTTCTTCGACTGGTTAAGTTTACTTGCTCAGTCCAGTTCTAAATGCTGCTTCCTGAGATTCATCCAGCAATGAAAAACCCCAAGCTGCTCCCTGAACTTAGGAAAAAAAACACACAAAAAAACCCAAAGAACAAAACCAAACATAAACAATCCCACTAATTTTATGTGAACTAAGTAACTTAGTTTATATTTAGCTTGCAACTTTCAACTTTAAAGTTACACAAAAGCCCACAGGAGTTATTAAAAAACAACTCATATTCTTAATAATTAAATATAACTTCTGCTTACCCCAAACTAATAGTTTGTCCATACTTAGGGCATCATCTGTTAGAGCTGCATCACACTGTACAGTTACTATTTAGTGACCTGGTCATCTGAATTTCAGTTCAAGAAATCATTCTCTTTACAGCTTCTTCAGAATATGTTTATGAAGAATCACAGTACCATTGTGCATGTTCCTAAAATGATAGGTGTTTTCAGAAATCCTTCCTCTGCTTTGAACACCAACCAACTCTTTGCATTTTGACAGCTCAGGAATTCTAAGAAATATGTGCATCTCAAACTAAGCTAGAACTTTACCAGGTCATAATTTCATTCCAGCTTTTTACATACTGATAGCCTTTTACACATCTGTCCCAAGAACTGAACTCATTTCGACTTCCAATAATTAAAAAACAGTAACAAAACACATCTGAAGTTCTAAAAATTCTGTTCCAGCAGCAGACAGGAGATTCTAGTTTTAGACACAAACTGCTGGGTAATGAGGCACTAAAACATGAGTTGGGTTTGCAGGGCTGGCACAGTCTAGAATTACTGATCTTTGAAAAACAGTCATCCTGCAGTCAGTAAAATACTGATAAAAGTCCACTGGGTGGGATAAATAAGTGACACATGAAGCATTTTGTGTAGTTTTCAGTTCTGTGGGATGTTTTTTTGGTTTGGTTTTTTTTTTTTTTCTTCTTCTTAGGGAAAGGTCTCCCCCCCAGTTTCTCACAGCAGTTACAGTATCACTCAGTTGTAACTTTAGCTGCTGCATTAGACATGGAACTTTAGTATTATCTCAGAAATATGCATCTTGATTTCATCACTGGAATACAAGAGCCTGTGGGGTTTCTTCCCCACACATTATTAATGAGAGTAAAACAGAAGTTTATTTTACAGGATGTAAACTGATTAACTGAATAAATATGAATCTGTAGAAGTGTAAAGTCTTACATTAATACTTGAGCTTGTTAGCCATACTCTAACACTTACTGCACACTAAATTTCATCCACATAACATTAGTACTGTGTAACTTCCACTAGGAATCACTCTCCATCTGACACTTCAGTTACTTTCTTATGTAGATAAATGAAGAGAATCTTCCACTGGTATAGCTAAACAAAATTTCATTAGCAATTTGGATTAAATCAGAAATATATTTAGAGTAAAATCACAGAAAATTCTGAAGCACATATTAACCACATACTAATTTTTGCCTTTGCTTCTGGTTGCCCAACTTTGCACCTTGAAGGCTTAGTTTTTGAAAAAGGCCAAGAAATTGTAGATGTGACTGACTTCAAATGGACTCCTAACTCCCACCCTTGGCTCTTGAGAACCAAGCTTTTTGTTCTCATGTCAGACATCCAAGAATATTTTTCAGATCTCAAATCACACCTTCAGTTCTCATCCAAACTTCTTCCAATTTTGCAGATTGGTATTCTACAACTGGACACAATCCTTCAGGGATTAAAAGCAACTGAGATAGTAACAACATGCTCAGCAGCAGCTTACACAAATCTGCTTTACCTTGTAATATAATGGACATTATAATTCACTGCATCTCATTAACTCTGTAAAAGTTAATTATTATAAAGATGAAGAAAAACTAGTTGCTACACTGTTCTTCTCTTGACTCTGAACTGCACTGCTCCATAACTGCAAGGAATACATTTCTCAGTATACTTCTGAGGCTGTTAATGAAAGTATTCAACTGTTTCAAAAATGTCAGAGGTAGATGAACATGCCATAATTTGCATCTCCTTAGCTGCTGGCATCTGAAGTAGGTTTTCTAAAATAAATATTTAGAAATCTTACCCATTCATCTTAAAGAAAGTATTACCCTAAATCGCCTTAGAATTGACTACATTTGCCTAAAGAGATTTTAAAATAAATTTCAGTGTATATACCACACTATAGCTGTAGTGTCAAGAAACAGTTTTCAAATAATTTACACTTTCAGACTGTTCAACACTAACTTGCAATGATGCAAATATGGCAATGGTTTTCAACCTGGCTAAATAAGACAGTGACTGGGCAGGGCCACAGCATACATGACTAGACATGCATCTTTTGGCTGTGCAATCCAAGGCATACACACATCACATGAGGCAGAGGTCTGTGTTTTGGTCACGTATGGGACTGTTATCAAGTTACATGATGGAGGAAGGGCTGTAGGATTTTCAGGAAAGAGTGGTGGGGAGCAGACTGCTGAACAACTCAAAACCTAAGTCTATCAATTGCTTAGATGTGAAAGCTTCTCTGAGAAGAGACAGCAGTACTTAGACTAGATTTAAATATGAGATTTTAAAATAAGGCTGTTATGCTTTTCATTGTTGACTTGATTTCATTTACAGTAAGTTTTCAGATAAATTCTGTAGTTTTATTTATTTAGTTTCTGGTGATTTAGCTACCTGAAAACTTGAGAGGACATTCTCACAGTCGGAAGTCTGCATGGTAATGCAGGAACACTTCTGTTGACTGCAAGTTCCAAGTTTTTTGTCCATTTTACTTTTGAATATGGTCCCACTGTGTCACTTCAATTTTGATTTGGCTTCAACTCTCATAATAATTATCTCTATTTTTTACTTCAGTCTAAGCACTCCAAAAAATGAAAAGGCAGCCTGAAATTTAAGACATGTTTCACTGGTGGGAAGTAACACTGCAGTATGGTAAGTCATGTACATGGTAGCCAAAATAAAATATGGTATATTCTTGAAATATAGTAGAGTTCAGCCAAATGTAGATGAAAGTGCACTTATAGATCTCACATTTATTAGCAAGGACTCAGGGCCTGCAAGTATTCCAGAACTTCAATATCTATTAATAAACCAGTGGCAGAGTGGGACTGCTATCTGCTGACAAGACAGCCTTGATAATACAACAGCAAAGCTATGATTATACAAGCATTCATTTGAGTTCCCAATGTAGATCTCTTGACACTCCATTTTGAAACATCTGAAGTTTGCCAAGCATATTAAAATCCAAACATTCTGAGCCCTTACAGCCATTTAAAAGCCCATGAAAACTTCCAAAGCATGAAGTGAGCCCAACAGAAAACCCTCTGTAACCATATATGTTTTGTTATGACTGTAAAGTTGACTATTCGCACTGAAAATGCATCATGAATACCAGGTCAACCACAGTTGAGAGCAGCAAGGTCTAAGCATGGTCTCTAATCTACCTGCTTTACTGTAAAGCAAATCTTATGTCTTCCTCTGGACTGCTTCAGCACTATCCCCACTGCCTATAAGAATTCTTGGTAGGACAGGTACACTGAGCACAATGCAAAATGCTACACCAGTTCTTCCACGGAGAGAACACTTGATCAGAACTCCCCTGGCTTGTATTGAATGAGTTTTGTAATCTCCAACAGAGATACTAATTTGAGGATAACACCACTATCACACTCAATAAAGCACAATTTACTACTTAGGCATTGTCTCTATGTACATTTTCATGCATATAGTTCTGCCTCAGCAGGTGTGAGGCAGGTATGTAGGACACAGACAAGCTCTGAACACTAAACCTTAGAATGATAAATTCTAGTTACACCAATTACACATGATGCAGCTCTGCATTTCCTACATGTAAAATAGCAGTATAATCCTTGTTAACAGCCTTCCCAAGGGTATCATAAGGATTAAAGATTTGTATAGCTTTCATTCAGAGTGCTATGTGTAACATATTAGATACGCTCCTCACTTCTGTGAGACACCACGGGACACCTTTTTATGATGGATAAATAACTATCAACTTTTTTTTCTCCTTTGGGTGAGAAAAGCCACTTCTCCCAAAGCATGTGATTCGATCCCTTCCCATTAGTAAGTGCTGCAAAAAGGTCAGTGTCTTATCATCTACAAAAATACTTCAAATCCCTAACATAAAACTTTCTCACTTGGGAACAGTTAAATGCATAAAGGGAAGAGAAACAATTGGACTCCAGAGCCAAAAATCTTTACAACTGCCATATACACAGAAAGGAGAAAAGGCCTTTTGGAAAGCACTCTCTTCTGACAATTTCCCATGTCTCGAATGGTAAAATCCAAAGTCACCACAACACTACATGAATTCAGGCAGAAAGTGCCCTGGTCCTGTATGGAAACACTGCAGATTTTGTGTGCTCTGTGAATTCTCCCAGACCACACAAGCCCAGCATAATAATTACAAACAAATAAGTATCCAGCAAGCCAGTCTAAAAAACATGAGACACTGGCTGTTATATCTGCAAAAGCTACTTCACGAAACTAAATTCACTGCTACATAAACTTTTTAAGAAAAATGGGCTAACTATTACTGAAAGAGGGTAGCTGTTAGGTCCAAGCTGGCCTCATCAAATTCAGTATGGGTCTGCATGAAGCAACTTCATTCCTGTAGAGACATTAGCAGGGGAGGAAGAAAAATATCCAACTGCAGCAATATTTTGTACAATGTTGAGAGTTAAAAAACACTGTGGCGTAAACATACAACTGATCCCTTTAGTGAAGCATGTAAGCTATCTGTCCTAGATCACAGCCATCCTACTTTCACAGGAAATACAGACAGATGGAAGGTACACATGACATTTTGTACTTTTTCCATCCTATTCCAGCCGCAAAAACTTTAAGGCAGTAATTTTACTGTGAAACTTTCCACGCAAGAAGAAATACTTGCTTCAAACTATGTTATACGACACTTCCTGGGTAACATACATAGGTCACAAACAAAATGTTATAGATTCGTGAATGCAACACCACCAGCCTATGCTAAGAAAAAAATAATTAAAAAAACCTGTATCCTTACAGCTAAAAGAACTGTAAATTAAATAACACCATTATGTTGATTACAAATACAGTGATAGGTGGTAGGATAAAGCTGGGCCATACAGCGATCCACAACAAACACCAGAATTAAGTTTCTTCTTGAGACAGTCTTTGATGACAATTTGCCACCCATACCAAAGCAGCTGGGAAAGTCGGTGGCGAAACTTTAATTTTAAAGTCCTGAATTAATCTATACCACTTAAATAAAACCTCACAGTAAAGCACCTAGCACCAGCGCTGGTGTAAGCAAGCTGGCACCTCCGTTCCCAGCCATACCGCCTTTGTTCTGCGGTGCCAACCTCTGCAGCATCCAGAGGAGAAAGAACTCACTCTGGGGGGGGACGGGGACGACGACCATGGGGGAGGGTCCCGGCAGCCCAGCGTACCCAGGAAGCCTCCGCGGCCTTCTCCTTCTCCGCCAGCGGGGGGACAGCGGCGGGGAGGGCAACGCGGGGGCCCTCGGGGGCAGACGGCAGTGCGGGGGCCAGGCTGCCCCCCCCGGCCCGCCAGCAGGCCGCGCCCGGGGAACGGGGTGTGTGTGTGTGTGGGTTGGTGGGGGCTGGGGGGAGGCCGCCCGGCCTCACTCACCTCTTCCACCTCGATCTCTTTGTAGTCGATTTCTTCGAAGTTGAGGACCGGGGGGGTTTCAATCATTTCAGCGGAGCCGGCAGCGGACATCCCTCCTCTTTCAGCTTGGGGAGGAGAGGCCAGGGCACGCCAGGGGCGGAGGGCTCGGCGCCAGGCAGCCGAGGGCCTGGGCTACGCGGAGCGCAGCGGCGGCTCCTGCCCCCCGTGCGAGCTCAAGTCCGGGAGGGCCGGGCCGAGGGGCCGCCTGGGCCGCCGCACGGGGCGAGGCCGCATCCGCGGCGGCCGCGGGCCTCAGAGGGGGCGGGCGGAGACCCCGCCAGCTGCGGCGGCGGCTCCGCTCCGCATCCCGCGTCCTCCCGCACCACCGCGGAGCGCTGCGCCGGCTGTCCTAGGCCGCGGCCTCTGCGGAGCCTGGCAGCCGCCTCGGCCGCACCTCCCCGGAGGAGAGGGCCGCCTCCGGGGCCGAAGCTGACCGCCTCCACCAGCCCCGGCGGCAACAGCAATAACGGGGCGAGGGGGCCGCAGAGGGGAAGGAGGGAGCCGCTCAGAGCCGCGCCGCGGCCGCTGACATCAGAGCCGCTTCCTGCTGCCCCGGCCGGGGAGGCGGGGGAGGGAGCGCTGAGAAGGGGCGGGAAGGGAAAGCGCTCCGGCAGCGGCTGCTACTCAAGCGGCGACGGCGGGGCACGGCCTGGCGGGGGAGACCCCGCCCTCGGCCCGCCCCGATGGCCGCCTCCGCCGGGGGGAGCAGCGGCGCCTCGGGCCGCGCTTCCTTTTTCGCCTTCTGCGGATCTGGTCGGATGCTGCTGGGGAAGCGTTAGCAGGCGAGCATCGCTGGCCGCTCCCGAGGCGGGAAGGAGGTTGCTGTGCCGGCCGGGGAGGTGGCGGCAAAGGCCGGCGGGCTTCCCCGGGCTGCTGGCAGCTGCCATCTGCTGCCCGCCCTCTCCCCGGAGCCTCACGGTGCCTCCGCTCTGCCGGTGGCTGGGGGGACGGAGGGCGCTGGATGGGGCCGAGGCAGCATCCCGACGCGCCTTTGCTCCGTGTGAGTGCGGGGCTATACGCCTCGAGTGCTCAATACACCTTTCCTTAATATATAGGTATACATATGGGGGACACGCATCATGAAATGTGTTTTATCTCAAGGCACGAGTGGTGGTGGCCTGTGCTTTTCACGGTTCTTTCTCAGGGGCGTGTGTGTGTATGAAGGGGGGCAGTGGGGGAGCAAATAATGTAAACACAGAGCAGTAACTAGGACTCGGAAACAAAAATGTACTTTAACTGCTTCTCTCTGCTCCCCAGCTAATGGGGATCTTGTCCCACTCGTCCAACAGCTTGTGCCTGCTTCAACTTCTCTCTGGAACCATCCATCAGTGTTTTGGTGGTAAATCTCCCAGGCTGAGGCTTCAGGGTGAGACCCGTGGTGTGAAACCAGTTTTGGGACAAGTGTATGCAGCTGCTGTGTCTCACTGGCACAGCTGTGATTCGTTTTGATATGTTCCTTTGGAGCTATATACAAAAATTAGTAATAGTATGTAAATATAGTAGATCTAGTAAGCTTTCTGAAATCTTCCTCTGCTAAAGTGCTATGAATGTACCTCACAATGAAGTCTCATCAACCCGGGATAGTGCTATTTACAGGGCTAGCCTGGCTTAAGCTGTTTACTGAGAAACAGAAGATCTATGAGCAGTGACCTATTCTCATGACGGTTCAGCTGGGGTTAGGAAAGCTCAAGTGAAAATGCCTGTCAGAGCTTCTGTGCTTTGTGACAGGCTGTTGTTTTGGGGTTTTTACTCCCCTTTTGCCTTCCTTTAGTAATTTGTCCAGGATGTGTAGCGATCCTGAAAATCCCAGACAAACAGTCATGGTACATGTACCTGTTGACCGTGTTGCATACGAGATGAAACTAGTTTCCAGGACAGGTTGGATCGGTATGATTACATTGCTCAAGTGATCTGTGTGTGCGTGGGAAGCTGACTTGTATCCTGAATGCATTGAGTTCCTATTGCTTTTTTTATTTTTTGGTATGATTCGGTCTAGAAAGATCTAGAGAGGATTCTGTTAGACATAGGAAGGTTCCAGGTACCACAAATCAACCTGCTTCAACTGGGCAATGGGATTATTCAGAGCCCCTGATTCCTCAGAGGTTGTGTATGGTTTTGAATGTTTCTACTGACCACAGTGCTCTCCAGATACATAGTCTCTGGCTGATTCAGATCCATCACCCACCTCTACCTAGATGTGTGTTTGAGTTTTGTTTGAAAGCCATCACTAGTGTACATCTTGATCATACTGTGATATGTTTGTACCTGGACATGCAGACTTCTTAAAAGAAAGTCTGTCACTTTTGTTTAAGCAGCTACTCTCATGTCAGCTGCTGAGTGTGCTACCTAGTGGTTTCTGGAAGATGAATAATATGGATTTCTATGCTATTGACAAACTGCATATCAGCTCAAACCCAGCCCCCTCTTAGATAAATTCATCAATTGCTTCAATTCTCTTAAACACTTAGAAGACTGCAATTCCAGGCAACCTACACATGACGTAAACTGAAGCCAAGAAACAGGAGTGAATGAAAGAAAAGGATGTGTGAAAATCTATCAGTCCTCTTCTTGATACCTAATTGCAATCTTGAGGATGGTGCCAAACAGAGTTCTGAAATTAAAACTTCCCTTTTTACTTTTTTTGGACACAGACATTATGCATTGAACTATTATGTGAACTACATCAGCGCTTTTTAGAAAGGTGGTCAGGTGGGTGGAGGTATTTTAGGTGTCAGTGATTTCTAGTAAAAGTAACAATATTTGGTTTTTTTTTTTTTAATGTTTCACAGACCTCTTTTGAAGATATTAGGCAAATAATAGGTGCAATTTTATATTTTTTACTGGTGAGATTTTTCTGTTACTTTATTTTTTGTTTATGAGAATTAAGAGCACAGAGGACAGCATTCCAATTATAGTTGCTTGTAAGGTTAATTTCCTTTCCAAAATCTATGTAGAAATATGTATTTCAAAAATGATGGGCTCTCTCTTCGTGCAGAAAGTCATCATCATTATCAAAATGTCAGTGTTGTTAAGATTGGTTGGGGTTTGAAGGATGTGGTAATTTTGACGTTATGTCTTTCGGATTTCTGACTGACACAGTCTTAATTAGTTGTGCTGGGGACTGGGTATAACTTGTACACCTCCAAAATAGATTATTTTAAATACTTATTCAACAAACACATCTGAAAGGTGAAGGAAAAGAAAAGCTGCATCCATCACTGGCTATGTTCATCTCAGAGAAATAGTGCTCTGTTTTTTATAGGAAAAAACTAGAACCTGGGAGGCCCACGTTCTGGGTCTCAGTTGCCTGTCTTTCTGCCTAACATCAGGAAGAGGTTACAGTACTGGTGCCACGGTTTAACACTGGCCCGGCAATTAAGCCGAGTAACAGACGCTCTCTATTAATCTCTCTCTCCTCCCTGATAAGAAAGGAGAGAGAATAAGGGAGAGAGACTTATGGGTTGGAAACTAAACTACACAACTTCAATGAAACAGTAATGATAAATAGGAAAAATTACTAAATATATACAAATATACAAGAAAATGGATACCACATTCCTCCCCCCTCCCCCCCAATAGCTCTCACGTCACCACCGAGGCTGCAGGGCAGCCCTGGGAAAGTCCAGGCTGGACTCCTGGAGTCAGCAGCAGTTGGGAACTGGAGGCAGGAACACACAGATATGGGCTGGCACGGATCAGGACCACAGGCAGGCGAACGGACGGGATCCTTCCAGGATGCCGGGTGAAGAAAAGGAAAAAGGAAAGGCAGGAAGGGCAGGCAGCCGGAAGCTGGAAGCAGGAAATCAATGGCTTGGCCCTCATGATCCCTCAAATTTTACTGAGGATGACGTATATGGGATGGAATACTCTGTTTGGTCAATTCTGGCATCTATCTTGTCTGTTCCTCCCCAAAGGAGGGATGCAGGTGGGACCTCTTTAAGTTTTCCTCAGAGCTGAGCAGTGTCCTTGGCTCTGCACACCAGTCTCTAGCAGTAACTATAAACATCAAGTGTTATCAGTCCTAGAAGCACACACTGTCTGAGAAACTTGCTGTTAATTTCAGCAAGTGCAACTACTTCCAAGAGACTTAGCTAAAAGCAAAAGTACAAGACAGAAAATCACCTTTATCCTGTCCCAAACCAGGACAACTGGGAAAGTGACCACTTCAAGATTGCTGGAAGCCTCAGGATGCTGTGGTCAGAGAGCACACAAACCTGAGGTAATTGTTGCAGAGCTTTACACAGTCCTTGTCATAGAGCAGGTTTAAGAACTAATTTTTCGTAAGATGAGGCAACAGGTCTTGAACAAAATATAAAGTAATCTACCTGGCCAGCTTAACCATGACCTGAGGCTTAGCCCTAACATCTGCATATCTCAGCTAAAATTTATTCAACATATGCAGTATTGTACAACTCAAAATTTGAGCACATTTTCAGGAGTACAGATGAAGACACAGATAAATTACCCTGCTAAGCCCTTGTCTGGCTCCCTTAAAAATACTCTGTGGAACAGTTGTAGGAGTTTTTTAAGAAGAGCAGACCAGCATTATTTTTCTCTAGCTTAATTTATAAAAAAGCTAAGTGATTTCTTCTTTCAGAAGGTCTAAGCTTGTGTTGTATTTTCAGTATAATGCACTTTTGTTTTTTTTCTTCCCCAGTTGATTAAAATATCTCACTTTAAGCAGTGGTAGAATTAGGGTTAGGGTGGTGGGTTTTAGATGGTCTCAACAACTGGCATACTTACAACAAGAAATATTCCCTTGCAGCTTTAAGCACAAGAATGGTTCAGGTTCCTTCTGACAGGACTGACTTTTTTTTTTTTCTATTTTCTTTTTTTTCTTTTTTCTTTTTTTCTTCTTTCTATTTTCTTTTTTCTTTCTTTTCTTTTTCCTTTTTTCTTTTTTTTCCTTTTTTTTTTCTTTTTTTCTTTTTTCTTTTTCCTTCTTCTTTTTCTTTTTTTTTTTTTCTTTCTTTTTTTCTCCTGTTAAATATTGTCTTGTAAATATATTGTGTGATTAAAGACCTTGACAACCAACCTCATCTCACTTCTGTGCTGTAACATGTCTGGGTGCACACTAGTCATAGAAACCTGCAGAAATTAAAAGGAGAGCAATCACCCTGGATTACCAAGGTGACAAGAATGGGGGGATGAACTGGCTTGTGAATTGCCTTGTGAGTCTAAGGCCAGAGTTAGGTCCCTGGTAATCAGTACTGGGGAGCATACCATGAAACATGTACCATACAAATTCAGGTCCCAACCCAGAGGGACCCCAGAGGCACCCACTGTGTGTAGGCACCCACTCTCTACAGTTCCTGTGCAGGTACAGTGAAAATATCTCATAAGGACACATCACCTTGATGATATTGAAAGATTTCTGTTCAGCTTGGCAGAGTTGTTGTCTAATACATTCTTTTTTTGTGTAGCTTCCTTGGTTCTTGTATTAAGACTTATCAAGAGCAAGGTGCAGCATCTTGTATGTCACTTTTCACTATGAATCTTGGTATAAATATCAGTTATTTCACCAATTCTCTCTGGCATCAAAGTTTGCAGCTTCTTGCAAAGCAGCACAAAGATGTCTTCTGCCAAATACACTGAGATAGTAGCCTCAATGTGCTTTGTGCTTTTTTATAACTTCTTTCCCTGTCTGGAAAAACTTCCCCACACTGTGTAAAGTCTTCTGAAAAGCTATAAATTCCTTTAATTGTGGTGTAAAATGCATATATGTATATGAAAAACCAAAAAACTCTGCAAAAATAAATACATGAGCTGCTTTGCTAACTAACAGATACAAGTGTATGCAAGGCATTGTATTCACTTTGGTAAAATGAAAAATAAATTCTCTTGTATAAGTGTTACAGGAACTCAGATGGTCACAGTTGTTTCTGAACCTTATTTTGCCTCTGAGGCATGTTAGATCTCTCACCAACAGAGCTAGGAAAGAGATATAAATGCAGTCACTGTTCAGTAAGGGCAAAGTAAAGGTGAGAGCTGATCTAGGTGCACTCATGAAACTGAACTAATGTTTCCCCTGTTTCCCTGCAGCTGGGGTTGCTGACTAAGTGGCTATCAGGGAAAAGACACTAAAAATTTAGCACAAGAAGAAGGAGAGGCAGATGGCAATAGACTGGCTGATCTTCAACTGAGAGGTCTGAAAGACACAGTACATGAAAGCTCTCATAGGAGATGTGTTAGAGAAAGGTGGAAATGTTAGCAGGTAACTGTAAAGTAGTAAAGATATTTTAAAAGTGTGCAAAACCTGATTCAGGCATCTAAGCATGTGTTGGTCTTAGTAAGCTTTAAAATTAAATGTGAAGAAGACAATAATAAAGAGCATGGAGGTAAAAGGAATGAAATGTCACATCTTTTTAATCAAAGGTAGATTATATCAGATTAACATGATCATTTTTGATAAATTCTGTGATATTTTTAGGCAAAAGGAATGGATAGAGCTATTCTATCTTGATTGTATTTGATATATTGCCTTCTGTGAAATTATTAATTAAGCTGGACATTGTAAGAATCATTAAAAGAATTGAAAGTGGGTAAGGAGAGTTGGGGAGTAGTCAGAAGACAGTGGAAATTATCAAAAGGGAAGTGTTGGAATGAAGTTACTAAGATTTTTTAAGATGCAATTTTGAAAGTAACATTGTTAATCTTAATTTCTTTAATGATTTTATTAAGAGAATTAGGAGATGGACATTGATTCTGATGATACAAATTTAGACATCATAGTTAATGGAAAGGAGGATAAGTATACCAGATGGGGAAAATTATGACTCCAAGGATAAGAGAAATAAAGTGATTAATTTTTAAAATATTAGAGAGTAAGCTCATGAATTAATTTGAGAACTCATAACATATTATTATCCTATAGTGAGCTTGCAGGGAAGAAAGAAATAAGAATACAGCTTGCATGTTTTAACTGGTTTTAGGAGGACTATATATCTTGTAGATAATGTGCCTAGAGATTATTTGGATCACAAAAGTCACACAAGCTTGTATACCAAATAAATCTATACAAGGTTATGCAGACCTCATCTGAAAGACTCTACAGTGGGGATTATCTGCTTTCCAAGAAAAATTGAGGCCTAACTAGTTGCAGAGAAAAGCTGATCAAGATAAGAGAGAGTTTAACACAGAAGGGAAAATAAAACAACTTGGCATGTTTAAGTCCTGCAAAATAGAGAGGATGTATGTTGCTTATTTTTGAAGAGCTGGAGAGAAAGATATTAAGGAGGTTAGTGGTACAGATGGAAAAGTGATGTTCAAGCAAAAGGAAACTTTTTTTGGCACAAGGATCCTGTTAATACATGCAGATTGGCTGTTTCTTGTCATCAGGGCAAAAGTTGCTTCACTGGATGTTGCCTGATTGCAGAAATCATTTAATTGTTATAACTATCTGTGAGAGCAGAGTACTGTATTCATTGACTAAGGAGGTATTTACCAATAATATGTTGGCAAAACAAATGCTGTTAAAAGTGCAATCAATATAATCAAGTCTTATCATGGTATACATTGAAATAAACTGGTATTTTCTTAAATAAAGTTAAACTTTTATTGATATAAGTATGTGAGTAAGGCCTCATTCTGAAGTACTAGATGAAGTTTGAAGGGAAGGGTTTTTTTTTGTGTCTTATTTCTTGGAGAAGAAATATCAACCTCTTTTTCAACTTTTAAAGCTTTACACTCATGAATCAGACCAGTGTTTCATAAATGTTCTTCAGGCCATTACTGTAGCTCTGTCAGACAGATGAATGCAATAGATGTGCTGAGCCGATTAACCTGCTATGGCCTAATTTTTGGCATAACAAGTTCTAGTATCTAAGCATAAAGTTTTTCAGTGAGCATAAATATACCTAACTCTTGGTATCAGACCAGTAGCTTGGTAATTAATGACACTTCAGAGAACTTATTCTCAGCATAGGTCAGATTTCTGAATGTAAAATCATTCTTCTCTTTTATACTGACTAATTCACAAATTTACTAACTGCAGCAAGGCTCAGGGTCTTTAAAATATGACATAATTTTAACCTATAGCAGATGCCTAGTAGTGGAAAAACCGTTCCCAAAGACAATGTTTGGAGTGTGAGATGGTCTCAGTCACACCCCTTCATATAATCTTCAACTCCAGTTTCAGAATGTCCTCAGTGGGAAAGGGGATCTTGAGGGACAGGGTGGGCAAACAGCTCTTTTCAGGAGTTTTTTAAGCCAGGACAGTGGCTGTCACATGCCCTGTGACCAGAACCTTGTGTGTGGGACCTTAGTCCTGTTTGAGCAGAGCCAGAACCACAGGCAGCAGCTATCAGTGAAGTGTAAATATGCCCCTTGTCACTCGCTGAGGATACCTGTCACACCTGTCCAAAGGCTGGAAATACGGAAGTTCTTGTTTGATCCCACAAGGTAAAGATAACACAATATTGGGTGCAATTAAGTAATTTCATTTAAGATAAGATTTAAAAAAAATTAAGATTTTAAAAATATGGAATTAATAACTCATTGAAGCTGGTAGTTCAATTTTTATATATATGCTCTGTTTTTTTAATATATGCTCTGATTGTGCAGTCATAAAGGCTGATTATTTGGATCACAAAAGTCACACAACATACACAGTCAAGCTGTACAACCTGGGAAAAATTGTGGTAAGCACTGTGTGACTTAATGATTTCAGGAAAGAGAAAGCAGGAGAACACGAGAAGAAAAGTTAGAGAGGTAGATAGCAAAAAATCATGGGTCCTAAATCCTGCGCTGGGCCACCCAGCCGGGAAGGACTTGTGTCAGTGAAGCTCCCAAAGCCCCCCAGCACAGCTCCTCCTCGTCTAGGCCAGTTTTGCTGAGTCAGCTGGTTTGACACACAGAAGACTGAACAACAGGAGCAGACCTCCGCCCACTTCTCAATCGTTATCCCTATCCTTGTCTCCATGTGCAGGCCCTAGGCCATGCACCGGCCTTTTCCATAGGCGCCGGGCAGTCCTTTGTCTGGCAGTCCCATTGTTTTGTCGGAGGGCTCACACTGGCGTCTCACACCACTGCCCGGGGGTGTTTCACACATCCTGAGGGCTGGTCCCTCTCAATACGTCGGTAAATCCGCAGTGGAGGAAACGGGGTTTAGGGGAAAAGAGCGGGAAAAGGGCTCCTCCTCTTTTGCAGGGCTTTTTGAAGCCGGGAAAACTGCTGTCATGTGCCGGGGGACCGGCAGCTTGTGGGCGGGGTGCCGGGCCGGCTTCGGCGGAGCCGGCATCACCGGCGCCAGCTATAAAACAGCAGCATAAAACACGGCCCCGTGGTCACTCGTCGAGGAGACCAGCACCCGTGCTGGTAAGTCCGCAGTAGGGGAAGAGGATCGTGGGGAAGAAGGGGGTGGAGTGGGTAAAAAGGGCTCTTTGCAGGGCGTTTTGAGGCCGGGAAAGCGGCTGTGATGTTCCCTGGGACTGGCAATTTGTGGGCGGGCTGCTGTGCAGGCGTGGTCGGAGCCTGCATCCCTGGCGGTAGCTTTAAATGGAGAGTAAACACGGACGTGGGGTTTCCGCGAGAAGACCTCCCGTGTCTCAGTCCACAGAGCGTAAGGGGGTCTTGGGGGAAAAGGGCTCTTTTCGGGGTTTTCTGAAGCCGGGAAAGCGGCTATGCTGACTGGCAATATGAGGGCGGGCTGCTATGTCAGCCCCGGGGGAGACAGCATCACCGGTGGCAGCTTTAACTACCTTAAAGGAGCTTTGGAAGAGGTGATGTAGGTCTGTTCAATGAAGTTACAAACGGTAGAAGAGATCATGGCCTCTAATTTCACCAGGGCTGGTTTTGGCTGGATGGTAGGAAGAATTTCTTCGTGGAAAGAAGAGTTAATCAGGCATTGGAACTGGCTGCCCGTGGTAGAGGT
This sequence comes from Heliangelus exortis, assembly GCF_036169615.1. Classification (NCBI taxonomy): domain Eukaryota; kingdom Metazoa; phylum Chordata; class Aves; order Apodiformes; family Trochilidae; genus Heliangelus; species Heliangelus exortis. The sequence continues at coordinate 78,094,378 of NC_092424.1, read as the reverse complement.
GGAGTCACCATCCCTGGAAGTATTTAGGAGCTGTATGATCATACTGCTTAGGTATATGGTTGAGTTAGGTTGGACTCCACGGTTTTGGATGTCCTTTCCAAGCATGAAAATTCTGTGAGTCTAATTTTGTGTACAGGCAAAAGGGAAGGAGCCCAAAGGATGCATTGTTCCTCCTTGAGTAAAATGATTTTTATATATTTTTAATCAAAGTGAAAGAACAGGGAATGAAGAACACTGAATTCTTAACGCTCTAAAAATGGTATTTAAGGACGTTTTTGGGAAATAAATCTTTGAATGTCTGAATCCCCTCAGCTGGAGAAAGTATTTGAATGGTGGTCTGTTTCACAGCAGCTGAACTTCTGGAGAGGAAGGGTTGGTAGCAGTGATAGTTGCTCCTCCCCTCTCCTGTTGGTCAGTGCAACACAGAATTTGGTTTGATTTTTTTGCAAAAGTCCTAAACCACCATGTTGAAGATGCGCATTAATAAAAGCTGAAAGTAACACAGCATGCAAATGTTTCAGATCAGTGGCTAATTTGTCAAATTGCAAAGCTTGTACTGTTTCATGTTGTGTGATGGAGAAATGGAGACACAGCTGGAAAGCTCCTTTACCACTGCTGTGACTACGTGGTGCTCTGCAGCTGTTCTCTTGCATCTAGTTTGAGTCTGCACTGAAATGCAAAGTAATACTACTGTCCACAACACTTCCTTCTGGATTCAGGTAGATGGAATTCTCAACAACACTTAATTGTCTAATTCATAGAATTGTCATAGAATCGTCATGGAAGTGTTTGAATTTTAAGGGATCTTCAGAAGACTTCTAGTCCAACTCTGCTGCCAAGATTAGGGGGACATGTTCAACTAGAACAGGTTGCTCAAAGCCCCATCCAACCTGGCCTTGAATGCTTCCAGGGATGGGTAGTGTACCACCTCTCTGGGCAACCTGTTCCAGTGTTACACCACCTTCTTCCTTACATGTAAAAATTCTTCATTACATGTAATTCATTTACTTTGATGAGACATGGAGGCCTATGCCGTTTTGGAAATGTAAATCTATGTCAGTTGTTCCCTACTTAGGAAGAGGAAGGAATATGCATTTTTGTTAAAAAAATTAAATACCTAGATCTTATGGTTGCAGGGGAAAACTCCAAACATATGTAATGTTTAGATTCACAGCCAGACTGAAGAGACTTGAATATTTTTTTCTCTGAGAGTCTCTTGACCTTCCCAGACTGTGTGGCACATGTGTTTACTCGCTGGGGGTGGCAGCAGCCATAGCTCTGCATTTTGTAACTTGAGATCTACTCCCAAGGTATGTGACACATCCACCCTGATGGAAACAGGGGATGTGGGGATTGAACCAGGGTGATCTGGGGGAGGCTGTGAATTTCAGGTGCTGGTTTGTGGAAGTGGAGAGCACAGGGAGAGGGAGGCACATAGCAGGCATTGGATTTAAAGTCTTCCTGCCAGCTGAAATGTGTTTGGAGAAGACAATCTTTGCCTGCTTTGGGAAGAGAGCAGGGAAAATGGATCTGTAAAGTATGGCATTGTAAAAGAGCAGGTGGGTGCAGAGGCATTGCTGCTGGTTATCAACTCTACCTGGAAATCAGACTGCAGCTGCTGCTGCTGATCCTGAATAATGCTGTGCTCACTGCCACCACTAATGATGAGACCTGAGCTGACTGTTCAGTGTCCTTACCCTGGGAGGTTTGTGGCACAATGTATATATATATATATATATATGTGTCCATTATGGTTCAGATCACATTATCCAAATGCAACCTGGGGTGTATTATGTAGATGCAAAAATAGGAAGGAAGTCTCTGATCTGCTGTACATTTCAATTCAGATTCGTCTCAGCATGGGATCAGAGAATGGTTTGAGTTGGAAGAGACTTTATTGATCCTCTAATTCCAACCCCCCTGCCATAGGAAGGGACATCTCCCACTAAACCAGGTTGCTGAAAGCACCATCCAACCTGGCTTTAAACACTTTCATGGAGGGGGCACCCACATCTCTGGAAAACCTGTTCCAGCATCTTACCACCCTCACAGTAAAGAGTTTCTTCCTAATATCTGATCTGTACCCTGTTTCAGCTTGAAACTGTTCTTTCTCCTATCACAATGTGCAGAATGTGATCACCTGAAAGATAAATGTCTGGTTTACAAGTATCTTCTTTAGTCAGTAAGAACAGACAGGCATCTTTAGAGGGTATTTCTTCCCATCTGTCATAAACATATATGTTAGGATGTGATGAATTACTATTTAGATGTGTCTCTCTACTGACTGTAGATTGAGCTTGTATGACCAACTTCAGTTAGAAGAGTTAGGGCTTAATTCATCTTTTCACCCAAAGACATATAGTGACTTTGGAGTCCCCCAGAGATTTCTGAGAACTCCGCATAGGACTGACAAATGTGATGTAGGTCGAGCTGAAGGTCCAGGAAGCATTTCCTGAGGAATCTGAGATGACACAAGAAGTATGTATGGGCGACTGGACCCATTGCTTAATTTCTGGTTGCTTAAAGTGAGGTGAGAGGAATCCTGCCATTGGTATGTGACACCTACTCAGCTAAAGCCAATGTCAATCTCTAATTAGAATATAGCTGCGAGTGGAGCAGCCCCCAAAGTCTAGGTATTTATATTCACAGCCTAGCTTTGTATGAAGCATAAACCTAAATACAATTTCATTTTATTTCTTGTGGGTTGGATCCTGCACTGTTTCCATTAATGGGAGGTTTTCCAAAGCATAAATTCAACCAGGTTTAAACTTTATTTTTATACCAGAAAATAATAAAAACTAACTAAAAAAAAATCCCCCCAAATAATACTTCCCTCTCCCCTGATGTTATATGAAAGACATTTATAGTAAAGACAGTTGACCAAACTGTTGATCTCCAGCAAAGAACACCCCAATGTGAAATGTCAGGAAGAGCTGATGTTAAGAGTGCTGCCCATTGTTAAAATGCAGACTGAAGCCTGTCTGTGGTTTGGCCAACCCTCAAACCACACAGGAAAGAAAGAACTAGTTGCTCTGCTTCATTAAGGGCATTAAATTCAGAGATGCCTCTGAGAACTTATATTTGAAAGTGTGAAAATTACATCTAATAGAGCTCTTAAAATACGATGGTTGGGCAACTGTTTCTTCTGACAGCCAATTAATCATACACATTTATTTCACAATATGAAATAAATGGAGAAAAGCAGGTGATAGGTCCCTTTGGGCATCTGAGGATTTGATTACCTTACGTTTTTAAGTCTGAATCAGGAATATTACTGCCTCTAATAACTCCATCAGTTGCAGAAAAGGAATAAAAAAAGTAACCTCAAAGATCCTGGCATTAGTTTGTTCGTGCCAGAGCCTTTAAGTTTATGAAGCATTTTGTGGGGGTGGAATTTGACATGCCTGCTGCCATTCTTCTCTTCATTCAGTGTTACAAGAGAAATACATTTGCAGCAAATACAAGTCAGGAGAGGAATGCAAGCAAATGTAAAAGGAGACATTTTTCTTCCAGGAAATTTTTATATTAGACTTCTGAAAGATTTTGACTGGTGCATGGATTCTTCAAAAAAAGTAATTTCACACTGGGAGAAATCATGCAGTGCATATGTTACTGGTGTCTGAGTCTGTTTAATTTCTCTTCATTAGGATTTTGTTTATAGGATTGGGTATTTCTTGAAAATGTTCAGTGGAAGAAGTCAGTACCGAGGCTGCTTCAATTTCCCCACAAGGTGGTACTGTGGTACTGACTATAGATTTTGGCTGTAGTTGATTTATTTCTGTAACCCTTCTGTAGATATTTTAAAGACAGATTTTTGTCTGTGAACAAGACAGTTTTGGCATTAGAATCAAATTTCTTAGACAAATTGTCTTAGGACACTTTTTTGGTGTGCTTTCTTTTCCTAACTTTTTTGTCTCAGTAAAAATAGATTTTATTGCAAGTTGTGATTGTCAGAAAAACTTGGTTATTGCTTACTGGGCTTTTTCACCTTTTGTTGCATTTTTTAAACCTAATCAGCCTATGTAAGAATCCCTTGTTTTTGAAACTAAACTTAAAACTTTTGTAAGTTTATTCAGAAAATAATATATTTCCTCCCCTTTTAGTTACATATAAGTGAAGAAGCAACTACAATTAATTACAGAAAGGAAAATAAATTAAAAACATTAAATATTCCCAAGAATGCATTTTCCCCCTGAAAACAGACCTAACCTCTATCAAGCACAGAAATAAAACATAATTAATTGCTTAAATCAACCTTGATGGCAGTACATGGGGTTCTTGTTGTTTCTGGTGGAGGTCTGTAAGGTCTGTGGCAAATAGCACCATGTGTTTGCACACCCACCATCACATTTGAGAACCTGCATAATTCCCATGGTTGTGTTGATACTACACTACTGTAGTTTATAGCTTATTTTAAGAAATGGAATAAGGAGAGGCCTGAGCAAGAGTTTGGGGGTCTGCAGGGTGTTGTGTGGTCAGCATCATCCTTTGGTGGGGCTTTGGTGCAGGACTCCCAGTACTTCCTTAGAGATTGTCAGGTTTGACCATAGTCTGTGCTTCATGTGGAAGAGAGTTAAGCTATACTGATATGTGCCATCCAGAAATTATTGGTCTCAAGAACACAGGACAAGCCCTGGTCCACTTTATTCATCAGTATCTTTATAGCCACAAAGACCCACTGAGTTATGCTTTGCTTCCAGCTTGGGCTGTTTGGTTTTAGAAATGTGAACTCATATTTTTATGATCTAGGTCTTGCAACTATTTTTTTTCCTTGTGTGTGGTCTGCTTCTCTTCACCTAATGGGAACATAGATCATATATCATAGATACCTTGAGAAAGCAGGTACTCTACAGATGCTGATCATACAAGGTATGAAGCATGATGTGCAAACTATAATTAAAGGTGAGGGCGGGAGGACATAGCAAAACAGGGTCATTTATATAAAATGAAGCTATTTAATATGCTTGGTGACTCTCATTTGAATGTTATTTAAAAATATAGAAAACAGGGGTCTATGCCTTATTTAGTGATATCTAATAGCTTTCTCAAAAAGAAGTTATTTAGTGTTCTGTAGGGTTTCTGTATCCTCTTCATAAGTGAAAGAAATATATTTGAGCTCTGAGTGTGGCTATTACCTTGCAAACTGTCCTTTCAAATAGCATCCCAGGCCAGGTTTTTGTGCTTCATGGTGGACCTGGAACTACAACATGCTTCAAGCAAGTGGTAGAGACCCCAGGCACGTCCTGAATTAGAGGGTTGCATTCATGTGGCACCATGCAATCTTTATTTTGGGTGGATGCCTTGAGTCCACAAGCAGTCTAGCAGGTTTTTGAGCCAAGGTCCACAGCCTGCCCTTCATCATCTCTAGGTTTAAAGCTGGTCCTGCTGAGCTGAAAATGGTACAGAAGATACTCTACTTTTTAGGAAAATGTGACTTCCCACCACTGAGGTCAGGAGATAAGGAAGTGGGAGGCATGGGAACAGCAGATAGAGGGTAAAAGAAGAGCTGAAGGGCCACTAGTCCCCTGGGAAGTGATGCCTGCAAAGCAGATCTCACAGGGGTCTGTTGTCATTTTTACGGTCAGATTATGCTGGAGGTAACATGGGAGTGGAATAAGAAGAGCTACACAAGGCACTTCTACTCAGATTTTCTGTGCACTCTGAAAATGGAAGCTGCTTCTTTGGGTATCAGATCCCAAACAGAGAATTTCTATGTAACTATATCTTATAAAAGGATAAATCTGTAGTCTATTAAATGCCTGTACACCCTACATGGAAAATGACCTAATAGCATCTTCAGCTTTTGGCTTGACTTTTGGACAATATCTATTATTGTTGATAAAACTTCTTTCTTCCTGCTATTTTGTCCCATTACAAAGTCCTTTGGATCCTGGAACTGTCCTGCAAATGCTCGTGCTTAAAATAACTTCTCTGTGGATTCTTTTAGATGTCAGTTTTTTCTTGATGGAGATAATTCAGAACATTTATCCTGTATGAGAGAAAAATCTATGCAATGCCCTGGGAAGGTGTTCTGAACTTGGGAGCAATGTCTCAAATATGTTTGAATGAGATCTAACAAAGAAGAATAAGCATGTGTCTTAGGAAGACTTCTGAGACTTTGGGATGGGAGAAATATGCTTGAAGGAATTACACTGAAGTGGTTTGCCAATAATACATAGATAGGATTGCTGGTAGGGATATATAATAACATGGGTATGGTTCTTGTTTCTAGGACTAAAAGTTCATAAAAAACAGGTGAAAAGAGATTAAATGCATCTCCAGCATCATTTTTCCATGTCAGAATTTGCTGTTGGTGCCACAAGTCATCTTTCCATCCGGAGAAGTGAGCTACATAGCTACAAGCAAGAGGGGGAGGTGTGCATATGCCCTATAAACTGGGTATCTTGTTTCCCCTGAGACTGGATCCCAGTAATGTTATAAAAATGTGCTTCAGAGATTGAATTGAAGCCATTCAAGACAGTTTTAAGAATCATAGTTCTGGAAGCAGAGGAATGTTGCACAAAGAAGAGTAGCAGTCACTGAAAATATTTGCCCTATGGCTTCCAGCTTTGGTTTCTGTTCCTAAATGCTCCTTCTCTGAAAACTAAGAAAACTGTAAAGCTGGACACAGCCCTTCACAGCCAGGCTTAGCTCATGTGCACTTTGAAACATCTGCATTCTCTGATCTGGTAAGGCAACCAGAAACCTCAGTGTTTTATGAGCCATTTTGGGCTTTAGGGAGCCTCAGCTAAAGCACAGCTTTGGTATCACTGAAAGAAAAATGAGGGTCAACTGCATGAGAGGGCAACCAAAGGGGACTGCAGGATCAAGATTATAAAAGGTCTTTTAAAAATGCACTTAAGAGGTAACAGAGCTGAGAAAATGACCTTTGGAAAGTCTCTTATTTTCCAATAATTTCGTTGTCAGCTGCTTTTGCCAGGTATGTCTACGTGATGCTCCAGGGTGAGGTAGCTGACCCTCAAAGGTTGGGAGTCTGTGTACTTTCCTCCTCTCCTGCTTTATAATTTTTGGAAGAATTCAAACATATATTCTAGTCGCCCACTCAAGGATGGATTCTGGTTTATCTAATAAATGATATAAATTGTTGGTCTGTTCTATCTGGACAAAAGAAATGAAAAAGACCTCAGATAAAAGCCTTTATTTATTAAAGAGCCAGCAACATTTTAGATCTCATTTGGCCTTCATGCCCTACTCTTGCCTCCTCTCTTTATCTAGTTGTGCCTTGCTGATACACTTTTTATCATTTTCAGCCACTCTAAACATTTATTATTAATTCTGTAACTGGCTTTCTACCTCCAGCCCTTTTAATAGTAAGCTCACATCCTGTAAGGTCAGATACTCTAAGAACACCTGCAGGCTCCTCACCCAAGTGCACACACTCCATTTCCCTCTGAATGGCCCATTTGCACCATCCCCTTTTTGCTCTGTTTGTTCCCTTGCCTTCTCCTTGCTGTGCTTCACTAGCTGCAGCTTTTCTTCTCCTGTATCAGGAAAACCTCTTTGTCCTAATTTTATGGTGGTTTTTTTTTCCCCATTCATCAGGAAATAAAAAAAATCAGAGAAATGAGTGATAAGACTTGGATTTGAATCCTGCCTGTAAGGTGGATTCAAGACCAAGACTGAAATATTTCAGTGAGTGTCCATTTTGACATTAAAGCTTGCTTTTTGTATCATAGTAAATGGTTTTCCAAATTATTACAATGCTCATATTGTCTGGTTTTAAAACCCATGAGTTCTTTTTAAAGGTTCACCTAGCTAATACACCGTTTCAAACCTTTTCTCTCTCTTCATTAGTAATCCCCTCACATGCTCTTTGCTACACTGTTGTTTCATCTTGTGTTTGTTTGTCCTAACTAATTTAGATATTAAGTCCTTGGTGACTGACAATGTGTCTATCTATGCAAAGCACACTTAAATAAATAAATTTACTAATAATTAATAATAAATATGCCAGCTGAAAGCTGTGCATCTGAGCTAGCAAGGACGACACTGACATTGATGCATTTGATTCCTGGAGCAGCACTGGCAGTTCCCCTGCCACAGCTCCTTGGGAAGTGCTGTTAATGGCTCCTGTGCTCTGAGTGGTATCAGGTCCACCTTCTACAGTCCTCTCCATCCAAAATTCACTCAGACACCTCTTCCCTAGCTCTTGTGTCCAGCCTTCAGAGCTAGCACACTCCTGAAGGCTGTCAAAATACAAGAGGAGGGCACAGAATCTGTTTTGGGGGAGAGGATCCTGCAAATCCTTGACATCTCCCAAAAGTCACTTTTCACAATTAGCATCAATTCCTTAGAGACAGTAAATTTTTTGTCTTTATTCAGTCTTCTGTGTGAGGAAAATTATATTTTCTCCCTCGCTTCACCCCTCCAGTTTCTTATATGTGAAAAGCTTGCAAAACAAGTAAGTGCTTTTGTGAAAGTGGCAGGAAAGAATTCATGTGGTGCACGTTAACAATTGTCTAAGCTAGAGCACTATTTAATCTGTTATTCCTGGTGGGCACTACCTTGTAGAAAAATGATATTATTACAGATGTAATCTTTCAGTTAGTAATAAACCTCAGGAGTCGTCTGGCAGGGAAAGGAGAGAAGTGAGCAGAGGTAAACTGGGCAAAATCTGCCCTTTGTGTGTCTGCCTGAAGAATTATGACTTCTGATGGAAGCAAGTTAGTCACAGTATATATTGCTTTTTTATTTCATTATGGGAAGAAGAGATTACTTGATGTATACTTTCTCTGGTCCATCCCATAGCTATAACTGCAAGAAAAGTCAGGAAAAGAATAGCTGGAAAATATGGAGCAAAGGCAGAAGAATGATTTTATTTTCTGTGATTATTAATCCATCTGAATGTAACAAATTTGATCAGAGATGGCAACATCTAGAATGTGTCCACTGTAGTTGCAGTTTTAATGCCATCAAAATCTTAAAATATTTACTGCCACGAGTAATGTTTCTCCCTTGGGGTTTGTTCTTCCAGTAAAAGAACAGTGTTCTTCTCTATAGAAGAGGGGTGAGTGCTCATGAGCTTTGTTTTTTGTAGAATCTTTACATTTTTGCGTAGACATAAAGTGTCTTTGGAGGAGGTGGTGGGATGCTCTGTGGGACTGAGAGAGCCTCAGGCTTGATCACAGTACAGTTCTTCCTCAGGCAGATAACTTCTTACCCTTTAAGGCTTTATTATGACAGAACTTTATGTGGTCCAGGGAGTACTTTGACTATAAACACTACAATCTTGAGCTTAGGTCAATATTTTGTGAAGTCAGTGGAGAAAGTAATATGATTTGTTCATTGTAATCAGCTAATAGGTGTCTCTGAAGGTCTGATTCCTTCATGTTCAAATAGAATGCAGTTACAATCCAGATGGGAGTTAATGATAGCATGTATAACTAAGATGAACTTGCTTAGAATGCAGTCTTTTAACCAGCCAGAGATAAAAGAAAGCATTATCGATGGATATGGCTCCTTGGGATCTTGCTGTGAATGAGAAATCCAAACGTAAGTAGTACTCTGGGCATGCAGTGTCAAAAAAAGGATATTGTAGAGTGACTACACATTTCTTGAAGCTTGATGCACAGCCACCAGCAAAACCTCTGTGTCTCAAGTTCCACATTTTCCAGTCATTTGATTTATTTTATAATATTAGCTACTTAAGAAATCTGTTGACAGGCAAACAGTTTTCTTGTTGGTACTTATTAGGTGCTTCTAACCCTGAAATAAGCAACCATTTTAGCCTGGATGTAGAGCAATTCCAGAGGAGGGCCATGAAGATGGTCAGAAGGCTGGAGGACATTTCCTGTGAAGACACAGGAGAAGTCTGAGACAGTTGGGTTTGTTCAGCCAGGAGAAGAAAAAGCTTATAGATATTTTTCCCATACCTGAAGGGAGCCTGCAGGAAAGCTGGGGAGGGACTTTTTACAAGTGCATGTAGTGACAGGACAAAGGGGAACTAGTTCAAGCTGAAAGAGGGTAGATTTAGATTAGATATGAGGAAAAAATTCTTTACTATAAGGGTGGTGAGACACTGAAACAGGTTGCCCAGAGAAATTGTGGCTTCCCTCCGTGGAAGTGTTGAAGGCCAGGTTGGATGGGACTTTGAGCAACCTGGTGTAGTGGGAGGTGCCCCTGCCTGTGCAGGGGGGTTGGAACTCGATGATTTTTAAGGTCCCTTCCAACACAATCCATTCCATAATTCTGTTCCTCATGATGACTTTAAGAGCCTTTAGCAGGTTATGTTTGCAGCCTACCCCAGGATCTCATATTTGCTCTCTTGAAGATCCTGTGAGCTTCATGTGAAGCAGAGATATGCTGCACAATGGTCTTCTAATTTTTGTTCCTTTTGACAGCTAAATATCAACTCATTGTGAATGAGACTCATCTTCCCAAATGCAGCTGGCTGTAGTGGAGCTAATCACCTTCATTAATTAATGAATAAAACTAGGGACTTCTGGTATGCAATTTCTTTTATATGACAGTAGATACCTCAAACATAAAAGAGGTGTTGAGACCTGGAATTTTTGAAATTTGTGACTTAATTAGGTCATGAAAAATTGGTTCAAGCCAGATTCAGACACAACAGAAGGCTATTTATAGCTTTATTTATTGATATTAAGAGGAATCTCATTAATCAATATTCCTCCGTTTTGACACAATTAACAGGTATTTTTTATTTCTCACAACTCCTTTTTTTTTCTTCCTCCTTAGGATAAGAGAGCCAGGATTCCTTTCTTTCCAATTCAAATGTGAATTGCATCCATATTTTTTGAAAAGCTGTTCTACCCAGGGATCCTTTAGAATGAATGAGCTGAAACTGAAAGATGTGTGTTACTCAAACAAAAGGCAATGGGCTCAAGTCAGGACTAACTGGATACTGTTTTATGAGCAATACAGGAGGTCAGATTCAATGATTCAGTAGTCTCTTCTAGACTCAAAATCTGTTAAAAAAACCTGAACAAGCCCAATAAAAATGTAATAGCATTTTACAGAAATTACTCTGAAACCCCTAAGAATTGAACAATAGTAATTATTAGAATTTTAATGGAATTTTCACTATATATTTCTAGAAGAACAAATCTACAGAGAGGGATATATTTCTCTTTAAATTGATGATTTGATGAGGAAAAAAAGTCCTCACTTGAACAATCGGCCCTGATATAGCAAAAAAGCTTATTTCCTAGTGTGGATGCCTCACATGCATTTGCAAGTGGGAAGAATAGTAATTCAGAAATGAGAGGGGGTTCTGATTTGAATGTGAATTTTCAAAGCATCACTCTGTGTACAGTTTAGACAACCCTTGGCTCTGACTGCTGTGTACAAATGCCTGAGCCAGCGTACGTGGGCAGTGTGAGTCATTCAATTTTTCTACTATATAATAATAAAAAAACAAATGGTGTTGAAGCCAGCATTTAGGTCTAGAGAAGGAAGCTGTGATAATGCCATGAATCCTTGCACTCAGGGATCAACAGTGATGGCATACAAAGCAGACACAATGACAGGCAGCTTCTTGCTTACCCGATGCTGATCTGAGCCACAGACACAGGTTTATCCAACCTTATTTTTCTCTTGTAGCTCCTCAACTAATACCTTTAAGAAAATGAGTAGTGCTTTAAAAAAACGGTAACTTAAGCCTGTAGGAATTAAATGCATTTGAAAACAAGTTAATTCATCCTGGTTAATATCAGAGATTTCTGGCCTTTCTTCATGCCTCTTATTCCCCTCAGTTATATCTGGTTTACATTTTAATGTAATATATTGCTCTGTAGAGGCAGTAGTTTCAATTCATGCTGGTGAAAAAGAATAGAAACCCAGAAGTACTGCAATACCATGTGCCTTCTGGGGATCCCCGTAGCCAAATGTGTCTGGAGAACTTCCCTTCATAGGATATAGCTTCTGCATCATCCTTAATAAGAAACATGATTAAATATCCCATAATGTAGTTAAGTGTATCTACTCTGCACACACAAACAAGTTTATCATGTCAGCAAACAATACTTTTTATTGCTTTTATTAACATTATTGCACAAACACTGGAGTAGGAGTTGTTTTTACAAATTTTATTTGTGGTGAGTCATGGTTATTTAAAGAAGAATAAGTGTGGAAAGAGAAGGTGATTTCAATAGTTTTTAATAATCAGACCATCACATTCAGATTTACAGTCTTGTTGGAGATAGTGTGATGATCCAGATTAAGAGAATTGAGAATGAGTGTCAGAAAGGGAGCATTAAATAGATGGGGAACGAGTCAAGCCTCTAGTTTCATTACAATATTCACAAATAAAAAATAATGTATTCAGGGGCACATAAAACACTGACATGTTGACTCTCGAGAAACTTGGTGAGGCCATTTTTATGAGCAGGATATAAATTCTAATGGCAGAAATTCAGTATGGAAAATTGTGTGAAGAAAGAGTTACTGAACTGCTCAAGACTCAGAAAAAAATGTGGGGTTTAAAGTGCTTAATTTTTAAGTGTACATAACATATTGAACTATGGAGATTCTAAATGGTAGGAAAATGTAAGTATCTTTTAGTAATGGAATGATGGTGATGCTTAGTGGTGCAAAAAGAAATGTGGAAGTGCTGATAATTATATTCTTGCATTATTTTTTCCTCTGTGTTAAAGGACCGAGATGAGAAACAGAAGTGTGAGTGTGCCATTAGTGATGTCCACAGTTCTAATGCTGCTGGGATTGAAATAATATAAATATTCCTGAGAGATTTTGGTCCAAAATAGAGCACGAATAATGGGAGGGCTGAAGACCGTTTATTGTTGCTGGAGCAGTAAGATACAAATTAATAAAGAAAGCAGCAGCAACAAAATGCTGCCGGTCACAATTTGTGATACAAAATTAAAGTAGACAGCCCAAAGGAGCTAGTGACAATAAGTAAATAACATTTACAAATATGCTGGTGGGGAGGAAAAAAAAAACCCAAACAAACAAAAGCAAGAGAAGCAGTCAGTCTCTTGATAGATGACAAGGGTAATAAAAATCAGGGGGATGATGCTATGCACAATTCTCTTACTGTTCTGTCCTTGTTCTCACTCATGCATCCTAAGCTGGAAATGGGAACCTCTCATGTCTAATGGGAAGTGACATTTAGTATAAAAGAAGTGGGAAGAGCAGACATATTCCAGTGCCTTCACTGCTGCTTCTGTGAGTTATCACTGTGTGGGGAAGACAAAATCTTTAACCCTGTAACAAAGGTCAGCCCAAATGTCTAGCAAGGTTCACAACACTGCAGACAAATATTGCCTTTCCTGCTTGGTTTTCACATCTAGTCCCTCCATCTTCTTACAGCACCTCCATCCTGGTATGGATGAACCCATCACAAGCCTGTGTGGCATCTCCATGACCAGATAGGCCAGAAGGCAGCAACTCTGGAGCTCCTTTGGGCCTCTGATCTAGTTCCTCAACAGAGGGTTTATCTGCCTTTCTCCTACTATGTGTCCCTGCACTGCTTATTGTCTAAAACTCTTCCCCATCTGCTAGAGATCTGCATCGCACTAAAAGGCCATTGTGCTCTTGAGTGACTTTTTAAAATTTCCTAGATTCCCTTCTAGTGTAGCTGAGAGTAGCTGAGACTTTTTCAGGGGAGCTACCAAACCAGTGCTCCAGTCCTTATATTTCCCTACTGTGGTCTCTCTGGGTGCCTTGACATTTAGCCACCTACTCAAGCATAGTTCTGCCAGGATTCCTGTCACAGCACTGCCACAAAGCCTTCTCCACCAGTCGGTCTTCACCCCCATTTTCCCAGCATCTCTCCGTTACTGCTTTTCCAGAACTCACATATTTCTCAGCACTGCTCTCTTCCCTCCCCTCCTCTCCTCAACATCCTTTCAACCCCCCATTTTCCCAGCAGCAGCAGCAGCAGCAGCAGCAGCAGCCTCCCATCTCCCTGCCAGCCCGGCGCCTCTGCCTGAGTTCAGTTGTTAACAGAAGTTGCTGGCGTAACACACAATTACATGGTTATGGATTATGGGGCTCTACTTAGTAATCAAATCTTTGCTTTTCTTCAAGTGGCAGAATAAAAGTAAACTTGAGGTTTTACCTTCCATGGAAGTTTTAACGGCTGAGGCAGGGAGCCACATCTGTGTGGAAAGGAAGTGGGAAAGATTTATGGGAGGAAGGTAACGAGAGCTTGACAAATTGGGGAACTATTCCCCTGGAGGATCTTCATGCTCCTCAGACTGTCTTCCTCAGAGCCAGGGCAGCACTGGCCTCCAGAGCTGTTCAAAAGGGCTCTGCAATCCCCCAACTCTGTGGGACTGTGGCAAATGCAGCCAGAAACGTGCTGGCAGCTGCAATCTCCCCTGGCTTGTGAACCACTTCTAGCTGGAGAAGAGTGGGATGGAAGGGCAAAGGAAATAATTTTTTGGGGGTATAATTTCAGACAAAGAGGGTGCCTGGGCTTGCTGCGTGGTGGGTGCTGGTGCTGTGTACAGATGGAGCCTGGGGAGGATATCCTGCCTTGAGGAAAAGTGGTGGACACTTGGATGGGCTGGCTCAGGGCCAGGTCCCCTTGGGTGGTCAGGATGCCCTCCTAGCGTGGTTACCCTGCTCTTGCTAATGCAGCAAATTTAATCAGAGTGGATTGCCAGTGACATGGCTGGGGTTAGCCTTAGGAGCCCACTCAGATGGTGAAATTCAGGAGAGCAGTGAGTGATCCCAGCAGCTGGCTCTTCACGCCTGCATGGGCTGACACTCTGTGGCCTCCATCACATTCTCTCAAGGCAAAACTTGGAATTTTCAGTGGGTAAAACCTACAGCACATTGAAGTAGATTAACTGATTCCAAGTCAGATGCAATTATGAGCCATTGCTAGTTCTTAATTGAAATAAATACATGATTTTTTCCCCACTAAGGTGCAATGCCTACAATTGCTTGTGTAAAAGCTCTGGTTTGATCATGCATTAATGTTCCTAGATCATGCGTTCAGAACATATGCCACATGTACATTGCTTCTGTCTATGGAAAAAAATATAAATGCAGAAAGAATTGCCATAAAGTCATAAAGTGAAATCCCCATAGCAGTGTTGCTGAGCAGGAGTGAGAGCACACACTTAACATAAAAATCATTCCAGAAGAAAAATAAATTGTATGTATTCTGCAATATGATAAAGCTAATCTCTCTCTTGGAATCTAAGATTTTGGATCTTGTGGTTTCTGTGTGTTTAGCATTTTCAGACTTTGTGTTGTGATATCAATCTTTTCCATAATTTGCCATCTAGTTTCAGAAACAAAGCACCGCTTTTGTTTTATTTGTTTACATTTTATTTACAGCATTTCTGCTTTACCAGAGGTGTGCTAAATTATTAACAGGTTATGTCCATGTTCACAGAAAAACTAAATTGAATCCAGTACAATGTGGGCTTATTAAAAGACTGGCTAACAGATTCTCTTTGCCCACAAAACTGTGCACTGTGGTCTGAAGTATTCCTTTTCCAATTAAAGCTATTTATTTATTTTGATTTCTAGCAGTCATGGTGAATTCTTGTCAATGGTATTTTTTTTTCCACAGAAATGCTCTGTATTTTTGCAACAGTAAAACGGCATGTTTAATTGGTTATTTTAACACCTTTACTGCAATATCTCTGTGCTTTAATAGGGCTATAATTTTTAAATGTGAGTCCATTATTTTCTATGGCATGAACATTGGCAGACTTCTCAAGTGTCTTGCTTTGCACTGGTGTCTCTGATTTCACATTAAAATCACTCTTTGTCCCTCCTTAGTCCCTGCTGATGACCCTTATTAACCAGCAGGATTTCCAGACCTGAAGAGCTTATCACGTTTGAAAGGGGCATGTTACAAAAATGTGGTTTTGTTAGAACTTAAAGTAACCATCAGGCTAAAGAAAGAAAAGGCTGTGGTGCTGCACTGGGCTGCACAGAGATAAAGATAAGTATGCCATAAATTAGGTGATTTTTTCTGTCATGATGGGATGAAGCCCTAGGCAGAAGCATTTAAGTTTTACTCCACTAAAGGGCATCAACTCTGTGCAATATCCTGCCTACCTAGCACTTGGCTAAGCCTTCAGGTCAACAGGTCAGGTATCAGAGATGTTGCCAGGCAGATCATCTGCCTGCTTTTCCATTGTGTTTGGAGGAAAGAGAGTTGAACTTTTGCCACTCTTCTGTCCTATCTGGTAGAAAAGGATGTGAAAGATTCAGGGTGAAACGGCCATTATGAATGACTATAAAATACCTTGCTGTGCTTATGCTGAACACATGAGGCCAGAACTTGAATTGGTGTCACCCAGTGTCACACTGTAGCTGGCAAGGGGAATGCTGTTCATTGATGCTGGTTGAGACACAGCTTTTTGAGTTGTCTCCTTAGGTAGCAGAGCTTCATTCACTGAATCAGAACAACTCATGTGGATTTGCACAGCTTTCCATGAGTGAAGTTAGCAAAACTGGGCCAATTATGGTGAGGAAAATCAAATGTAATATCCTAAAATGCAGCGAGACTGGAAAAGGGCAGGGTTCATGATAAGCATAAGCCACCATCTGGGGGAATTTGGTGGAAAGTGTTAAGGACAGAGGAGAAACACAGTCTCTAGGTGTCTTGGAATATCAAGTATGAATGAGAAACTGGTGTTCCACATTGTTCAGTGCTGGAGAGATATTTATTGAAATAATAATAAATCAGGCCAGAATATCTTTGAGAAGGACACTGAAAACCAGAGAAATGTTATTGCCCCTTTCACAAAATTTTCACCAAGATTTAATGTAGATGGTTTCAAGTCTACACATATACCATAAATTTAGAGATGGAAGAAACTTGATATATTTTGATTACCCAAGAGATTAAGAGGTGAACTGATTATGATTTACATTTACCTAAGGAAGATATTTGTTGAGGTAGATCCTTAATGCAGTGGAAAAGCTGTAATGAGATCTAATAGTTAGAAAATAAGATGGACAAATATGTGTGGTTTTAGTATTGAGCATGTTAGTCAACAAAACAATTTAACTTGTGATATGATGGCTTTTTAGTTACCTGATGTCTTTGAATCAATAGAGGATATTTTTCTTAGAGACAGACTATAACTTACTGAGATGATAGGCTTGATGCAAGAGTCACATGCTAAAGTTCTGTGGGGAAAGGAATGGTCAGGCTAACTGATCATGTATCATATCATCTACCCTTGTGATTTATAAGCCAATTATGTCATCTTGGCCATCTCTACATTTTGATTCCTCTTTTTATCTAACTTAAGTTCGAGTATAGAAGCTTTGTGCACAGTAGTGTATAAAATCAGGGAAAGGGTAGCATAATTTGGAAAAACTTGTGAACTGCTACTTTTTCTGCTTTTCCAAAGTAGTGAACATTAACCATAAAGCAAATGGACCTTGGAACCCTTAGTAATCCCTTCCTGCTGACCTGACAAAGTCATCAGCTGGAATACGGTAACGTGCCTGGGCTCAGTTCCCGCTGTCTCAGCCTACACAGAGATGCAAAGAAGATATTTTTGCTCAGCCTGGAGCCCTATGAGAGTAGTTCAGGCTAAGCAGAATGTACAAGAGGATTTGCTTTTCTTCTCTATTTAACACTTTATTCCTTTTAAAGTATGTCCTCTTTCAAACAGTACTATAAGGGAGGAGTGGAAATAGAAAAGACCAATCTTAGAAAGGCTTTTTTTTTGTATCCACTTAAACCAAGAACATAAGTGAGGATTAAGCAATCTGAACAAATAGAGGGCTGATTTTCCATGATTTGAGACATGAATCAAAGCAAAGTGAAAATACCTCCTTTGCAGAAGTATGCCATTATGTTGCTGATGGTATTGGAAACACTTGCTTTATTCAAAGGCCTGGTTATAAAACCTTCATGGGAGTGAAGAGATGGTTGAGAAGCAGTTCCCATAAGCTGCAATTGGAGAATCATAAATGTAACAATTCTCTGCTCCTGTGTCTGCACAATTTCTTTCTCTCATCGAGGATTAAAATAATGAAAAAATTACAATCATGTTGTCAGAGCATGAATCATACTTTAATTCAAAGTTTGTAGGCTAATCCTGGCAGTGGTATAACTACAGTGGAGTTTATTGAAGTAACTGCACAGTGGGATTAGATGCTGTTTGTCTCCATGTGCCTCTACTTTCCACTCTGATAATACACTTTTATGTAATCACTCATGTTTTTCAACCATGGTTGAAATATTGACTATAATATTGTTTTTGTCGCTTCAAGCTGCATCTTATTTTTTGTTTTGTTTCAGTAATATCTTTGTCAATTGGCAAAAACCTGTGGTGAGTAAAGTTTCTATTTAGGCTGCAAATATGTGATGAATGTAAACTCCCAGAGTAATCAGAAGCTGGACTCTAGTAATTATGATTTATACTGTTTGGCAATAAATTGTGTTAATTTTAAGCGTAATGAAATTCCAATAATCAATTTTACACTCAAAAATTTTGCTTGCAAGATTTTGAACCAGCCTTCATCTGTGATGAATGCATCCACATCACAATTCTCATGTTTGTGGGGAAATCTCAGCATCGTTTTGATGTAGAATGCAGTCTATGGCATGAAAATGCTACAGTCTAAAACTCTGCACTTCTCCTTTCCAAATGGCTAATACATGATTTTTAACTTGCAAGTAATGTGTTGCCTTAAATGAGAAGGAAAGATGGAATAAAAATGGGGTATTTCTAATTCTAAATGCTTTAAATATCACCAGTGAAGAGAAGCAATATGTTGTTACACCTGGAGATCAGTGGTATCTCCTGTGACATCCTGTTACAGAGTGATTATACATATTTAGATATCATTTATGGTATTTAAGAAGAAATGTGAGGCATATGCCATACTGCTCTCAGCCCTAAGATGTACAGTCACCTAGATAAGACAAACTGATAGCTGTGTACATTTCTACATGCCCATTTTATGTGTTTCCTTCTTCTTCTTTATGTGTTACCTACTTCTTCTTCTGTAGGGTGTCACAACCATTTTCCTTGGAGCAGCTCTAGAGCACACTGGCCAAGCAGGAAAGGGAATGTTACCTGGTTGTGGAGGGAGAGTCCCTCCACCTTTTGCAGAGAAATAGGATTTTTCCCAGGATCTTGGAAATCCAGTTGTTAGTAGAGATGGAGAGTGAGGTCTCCAGGTGTTTGAGACTGTTAGATATTCTTGTCCGTATAAATATCCTTTAGTTTCGATCTAAGCAGTGTACACTTCCATATTTGTCACACTTTTGTCAATTAAAGTAGTTATTTAGTATTTGATTGCATAAAGCTCACCTCAAGGAATGGCAAAACTCTCATGGGTGTCTGTAGGATCAGGTCAGTGCTTCCTATCCCTTGAGTGTTCCCCATCAAATCTGCCTCTTACTGTCCTGTGGGGCAGCTTCCAGGCTCTAACCATTACTTGAATGGTTACTGAGCATCTCCCATCTCTCCTACATTCTCTTTGACAGTGCTGTTAGCTGATGTAACTGTTGTATTTACTCTCTTCTGTATTTCTCTTTGAAATGAAGAGAAGGTCTTGGAAATTTAAGTCATCAGACCCATGATTTTGGCAATATAAAAGCCTTAATTCAATAAACTGCATGCAGAACAAAAGTAAATTAAATTCAGTAAGTGAATGAGCAGAGTTTTGTGTCACTGAGGAAGTGTTCAGTAAAAGCTATGACAGTGATGAGCAATATTTGTTTTATTTGTTCTCAGGTTACACAGTTTCTCAGACTGTAATGCCTATTAGAATTATCTAATCTGGACCTGTCCTTCATAAATAGAATTTCACCCAGTAATTTCTACATCAAGGATGATAATTTCGTCCTCCAAAGATGTATTCTTTTAGCATCTTTGTGCTTCTTAGTGGTTATTGATTTAAGTGTCCTCCATTCTGCTCTTAAAAATGCTTTGTTTAGAGAAGGAAGAAGTTTACTTTCTTTCCTTGTCTCAACAAAATAAGCTTCTTTACTCAGCCTGACATTTCTTTACTTTCTCTGTAAGAAATTTTTGCATAGCAGATCAGGGCATTTCAAGGCATATTCTCACTTGTTGGTTGAAAAGCCCTATTGATTTCAGGTGACAGTTGGAGGAAAAAAAAAGGAAGAAAACAAGGGAAAATTATAATACCTGGCATATGGTAAGCAGATTCAGCAGCTTCACTCACTTTACTCAAAATGTTTATAAACTGAAGGACTGGTTGATAGCAATAACTTACTTCTTCCAAAATAATTATCCTGTCCATGTCAGCTTTGCTTATCCTCCCAAAACTGCTTGAAAAGCTGACTCCCTGAAACATTTATTCCTCCAAAAGACAGGAAGAAACAGTTGTGGTAGCAAGGCAGGAGTTTTCAGAAGTGCATTTGAGAAACGTGCAGAATGAACTGGAACCCTTGGTCAGCTCTCAGAGCTACGATGTCATTGGTATTAGTGAGACTTGGTGGAAGGATTCCCTCCCTGGCATCATTGGAGTGCTAGGATGGAGGGCTACAAGCTGTTCAGGAGGGGTAGTCAGGGCAGAGGATGAGGAGGTGTTGCACTGCACGTAAGGGAGAGGTTTGATTCCTCAGCAGTTACAATTGGTAATCCTAATTCCAGTTAGTGATGATGTGGTGGTGAGGATTAGGTGAGGTGGTGAGGATTAGGAAGGTGGAAAACAAAGGAGATGATGTAGTTACAAATTACCCAGCCAGGATGTCAGCACTAATGAGTTATGATACAGGCAATTGGGAGAAATTTCTGGATCTGCAGTCCTTGTCCTTATAGAAGATTGCAACTTCCCAGACATCAGCTGGGAATATCATGCTGCTGAGATATTGGAAATTCTTGAAGTTTGTAGGATAGAACTTCTTGTCACAGTTATTCAGTGAGCCAACCAGGGAAGATGTCTTCCTAGACTTGCTGGTTTTTTGAACAGGAAAGGACTCGTATGGAGTGCATGGGGTGGTTGAATTGGCCACAGTGATCACTAAATGGCCAAGTTAAAAATTTTCTGTGCAATGAGAAAAAAAGGACAGTTGCATTGTTACCCTGGACTTCAGCAGAGCTAAATTCCAGCTCTTCAGGGAGCTATCAAGAAGAGTACCCTGGGAATCTGCTTTTGAGGACTCAAGAGACCACAAGTGCTGGTAGGTTTTTAAAGACCACCTTTTCAAAGCACAGAAGGAAGTGATTCAACTGGGTCATAAATCAAGCAACTGAGGCAGAAGACTCAGCTTGACTGAGAGGAAACTCCTTATGGAGCTTAAGAGGAAAAAGAAATTGTATGATCTCTGGAAGCAAGGTCAGTGAATAGTACAGAGCTGTGGTTCATTTTTGAAGGAAGAAGACATGAAAGGCCAAAGGTTGATTAGAGTTGAAACTGGCCAGTGCTGTTTCGGATAACAAGAAGGGTGATGCAAAGGGCCTTTAAAATATGTTAAAGAATGTCTGGATGTCTAAAGAAAACATTGGACTAATGCTTGTTGAATGGTTATCTGACTAATAGTAACAAAGAAAAAGCAGAGCCACTCTGGGTTTTTTTTGCCTCAATCTTTATAAAGACTGGTGCACTGGCTGAAGAACTGGCTGAAGGACAGAGCTCAGAAACTTGTAGTGAATGGGACTACGTCTGGTTTGTGACCAGTCACCAGCAGTGTTCCTCAGGGTTAAACCTTAGGGCCATTTGTGTTCACTATATTTATCAACAGTTTGGATGCAGAAGTTGAATGCACCATTAACAAGTTTGCAGATGATAGGAAACCAGGAGGTGTTAACATTCTTGAGGGACAATGGGCCTTGCAGGGGGATCTAGATAGATTGGAGCAATGCACAGTGATTAATGAGATGAAATTAAGTAAGGTGAAATACCAGATGCTGCACCTGGGATGGGGTAATGCTGGGTATAAATGGGGAGAGGACTGTCTGGAGAGCTGCCCTGCAGAAAGGCATCTGAGGCTTCTGGTGGACATCAGGATCAATGTGAGATAGCTGTGTGCCCTGGCCAGCCAAGGGGGCAAATTACCTCTTGGGGTGCATCAAACAGCATCACTGTCTGGTCAGAAGAGGTGATCATCCTTCTGTATTCTGCTGAGAGGGTGGTCATACACTGCTATAGACTTAATAGGGAGGTGGTGGATGCCCCAAGCCTGTCAAGATTTAAGAGGCACTGGGAAGACACCCTTAACAACAAGCTTTGATTTTTCATCAGCCCTGAATTAGTCAGTTGGGCTAGATGATAGTTGTGCTTCCAAATGATATGGTGTATTCTATTTTATTTGAATAAAGGTGGTTTTCATGAGGGTATACAGGACCTCCTGATAGAGGCAGGGAAAGGAGGGGGAAGAAGTCTCCCGTATGTACCATGGACTTGGCCTAAGGAGCCACAAAGTGTGTGGTGCTTCATTTAAAATTACTTTTTAGGAGGTTTTATTTATGCTACAGTCACACTGTTCTCATGAGGCACTCTATACACCTGCAAGGCATTAAACACTCCGTGTACACTGATAGTGGCAGCAGTGGAAGTTGGAAGACATCCATCCTAACAAAGGTCCAGGACTGATAGGACCAAGTAAATATATTTCAGCAGTCTAAATCTGTCAGGTCTGAGTTTTGCATTGACCATTATTTGTGCTGCTTGTTCCTGTTCCCTTGATGGCAAGAAGGTGGAAGAGGAGAGGAGGTCCACAGCTTTAGCTGAATATTCTGAAAGGGAATATGAAGAGTAGAAAATAAATGGAAAATGTACATTGTGAATCCTGTAGGCTTTTGTAGTAATATGCATTTTCATACAGTTCTTTGTATTTCAGCTCTCAAGTGGCTGGATGTTCCAAGCTAACCCTCTGTAGAATTAAAAAAAAAACAACAAAAAAACCAAAAAAACCAAACCAAAGGAACAGCAAAGTAAACAGTGCGTGTGGACAGCTGTACTGCTTATGTTGACCTTTGGTTTTACTTATTCAGTTACAAATGGGGAGAGAAAAGAACATAAGGGATAGCAGTTGGCATAATACATACTGTTCCTCATTCTTCATTGCTTATTTCACATCTCCTGGGAAGGGTGCAGCAGGCTTGGCTGGACCTGATAAGCAGGAGCTCTCTACAGCAGAGGAGCCTATGAGAAGTGTCAGCACTGTATTTGAGATTGAATGTCAGTACATGTGCTGTCATATAATGAGGTGAATGCTGCTCTGCAGTTCTTTACTTAACAAACAACATGAGGACAAGTGGCTGCTGGTAAATGCATCTTAAGCTTAAAAAAAAATTCAATAAAAATCTACAGATATTTGTTACATTTAGAATTTGATACAAATTATGTAAAGAATTTGATACAAGTTATAGCTCCACAGTGAATACAAGGTTTTATTTCTCTGGAAGGGCCCAGTTAAGTCATAAACTACAAACTCCCGATGTAAATGGCTTGTGAATGGTAGCAGAGCTCCAGGAATGAGTTCATTTGTTTTCATTCTGGGGCCATCTGTTGTTATTTCTAATATATAGTTCTTAGCATTCACCTTTGATCTTTGTAGTTTTCAGGTTTTTAAACTTTTATGGTTCATGATTATGTGTTTTAGTAATGTCAGTGAAAGGGTATTATCACTTTCAGTGACTTTGTAGAAGCTTATTATTAGTTTACTACCCTGAGAATTGCAAATAAATAAGCCAGTAAGTAAATATTATGGAGAGATCATTGTTGTCTCCATAGTTAAAGGTTGTGTCTAACTCTGTGTTTCAACGTTGATTATAAAGCACCTTCTAATACAAAAGTTCACTGAAAACAAAGCAAGATGCCTAATAAATCACACATGAAATGTCTTACTGGAGTTTAATTCACTGTGCAAGCTTTGAGAATACTCAAAACAAGGCTGGACTGGAGTGCAGCAGTCATATTTTATTTCCTCATATACTCGCCCTTTTTTCCTTTTTGTTTTGAACTGAACCCTCAATATGGTTTTCTTGAGCAGTGCCAAATTTATGCATGTAAACAAAACCAGAGTGAGTCACTCTTGCAGTAGTGACTGGGGCACAAAATAATTGGTGGGATAGCAGTTAGCACTCAATCTTTTCTTCTCTCTATCTGTCATTTCCCACACTTCATTATAAACTAGTCATATTCCTGAAATGAAAAATGTATTCTCCAGGAAAGGACAAAGAAAAAGAAAGTGGTATTTATCTGTCTATCATCCTTTCATTGTTCTTTCTTACTCCCATTCTTCACTAGAGCATATTTGAATATTCTTTTATCACTAGTTTTTGTTCTCACTCACATCACTGTGCAAACTTAATCCTTCAAATGCTTGGGGTTTTTTGGGTTTTTTTCCAAATGAATTCTCTTTTAACCAAGCTTATCCCAAACCACACCTTCCCAGAAAACCTGCAGTCTTGATGTACCGATGCTGAAAGCATCTCCCTTCCTTTCCTAACCACTTCCTTGGTCAAAACAAGATTTAATTCACTTCATAATGTTTCAGGACCCCTCCCTCCCCCCCTAAGACCTCTTCTCCCCAGATCCCAACATAAGGAGACAGTGGGTGGGTTTGGAAATCAGGGATGCACCAGAAGACATTCTGCTGGTCTGTGCACAGCAGCAGTGTAGTCTACTTTTACAGGCAATGGGAAGGAGCAGGCACCTAGAAGGTGCTGTTTATTTTATCTTAAAATAGATGAAAAAAAATAAAAATCAGCTGATTTATTCATGAAGGGAAGCCTCTCCCTGATAGGAGGTTGAGATGATGGGATTGAACATGTGTGGTTGCTGTAAGGTGCATCAGCTCCCAAGGTTGCTGGTGTATAAACACAAAGCTCTGGGGCTCAGATCATCCATCACTCAGAACAAGGCACAAGACACCATTTTGCTTTTACACATTTGGCATGCTCCATTTCTGACCTCTGTGAGCAGTTCTGAGCTTATTTGAAGAAGGATATAGGGGAGCTAGAGCAGATGCAGAGAAGGGCAAGAGGAGTAATTAATAGGGTGGGGCAGCTGCCTGATGAGGAGGAGTTAACAGATGTGGGACACTTAAAGTGAGGAGAAAAAACAAAATGGCTGCTGCTTGCTGAACCCTGCATGGTTGGATCTAGAGGACAGTATCAGAGGCAGTGACAATCCATCTAACAGGTAGGTTGCTATAGGTTCCAACAAACTATAGCTACACCTATGGGTGCTTAGAGGTACACAAAGAAGAAAGTAGAAAGCAGTCTGGCTCGTGGGCTGTCCTTAGTAGGGTTTCTCTTCCTGTGCAAGGCTGAGGCATTGCACTGGACTAGATGGATCACTGGTGAGACTCAGTGGGCCACATCTTAATGTTTCACTCCACGGTCTGTGTAAGAAATGAAGAGTAGCTGTGCTCCTAATTTATATTTCTTGATGTTGCCTGGCATCAGTCCCAGCCTGGGGGCTCTAAAAGCAGCTACCTCTGATGTTGGCCCAACTTTCTGGAACCGAAAGGGTCCTCCAACAGCTTTGTCTTTACTACTGAAGCTTTGTTTGTCAGCCCAAATAACCTGGGACGGAGCAAGTTCTCTCTCCTCTTAATGAAATCAATGAGAATTACAGACACTGAGTGTATTCCAGCAGGTGTTCAGCATCCCACAAGGTCAGGCACTTGGTTAATAGACTGGAGCTGTATAAAATGGTGTATGCTATTAGCAGCCAGGGGAAAAATCAAAAGGTAGAAAAGGACATTGGGCAGAGCTGTCAATTACATATTGGAACAAGAAAAGAGAGAAACTGTCTGTAGTGCTTAGAGAAGAAGGGTTTAGACAAAATAGAAAAAAGCACGAATGTTTATCGCTATCAGATTTATTCTTTCAGAATACTAAGTATTTTTGGTAATGAAGAAAATTCTCCAGCTTCAAATATATTAAAGAATCACCAGTGCACAGTTACATTGCTCAGTGATGCTGAATTGTAACTACTGAATCCTAAGCCTATTTGGACTTAGGTTAGCCTTCCACTTTAGGTAAAGTTTGCTTGATTTTAAATGTTTACCTGCACAAAATAAGCAAGTCACAGAAGTCTTGTTAACTGAAGTCAAAACAACAGTCCATAAAACTTTTTAAATCACTAAAGCATCTTTGTAGAGCTGGTGACCTCCATTTGAACATTCACCACAGCAGGCACATTTACTAAACTTAATTTATAGCATCTATACAAGCCTATGTCTCACTGTAGTGTAATTAAATTCATAGATGCTTTTCATACTTTAGACTTTGCAGCTGGGTGTAGCATTCAATAAATAATACCAATCTCATACCACAAATTGACTTTAATACAAACAGATACAAAACCCAACCCTGCTCAGAAGAGGCTATTAGCCACATAATGAAAACAATAACTGAGTTAGAATTGCTCAGCTAATCAGCAAGCTTTATTATTCTGTTGCTTTTTCCTGCAAGCTCTAGAAGCCCAAATCAGAAGTTAAGTCAGCAAGTTCGGTTCAGTTTTTCTACAGGAAAATTTTCACCTCTGAAGGACTGGGAAGAGCCATCCTACAGCTCTTGGGTCTGGGGGAGGCTGCCCAGCCCCTGGAGTTGGTGGGAGCTCCATGCTGTTGGTAGCACGCTGAGGTGCTCAGCATCTGGAGCACTGCTGGCAGTATTGTTCTCTGAGAATCAATTACACAAGAACTTCTGGCAATTAGTAACACAAACCCTGTGATGTTGCTATAATTGGTTTGGCAAGATATTAATACTGGCAAATTTGTAGGTCATTCAGGAAAAGTGGCTATGTCGTGCTTCTGTCTCTTCAGCAGAACAGTAGTGGTGGGTTCTGGGTTGCTCCGCCCTTCTCCGGGAAAGGTGGGAATATTTTCCACTCATCTGAAATGCTCTGGGCCAAAAAAGGATCTTCCTTACATCTCCTTCGTTTTAACTCTTCACGGTACTCCTTGCATTGTGCTGAGGTAATGCTTTATAGTTTCTCAAGACCAGAGAGGTATTCCCTTCTCGTATTTGATTACTGATTCCGTGAACACTTCAGGGCATGTAATATCCATTGCCCCAGCACAATGCTTTTCTCACTTGTGCTGAGGCTGCTGGGTGCTTCTGCAATTGGAAAAAGATGATATTTTTCTAGTTTTCTAATCATTTGATATTGCATTCCGGTATCAAACCTCCCCTGAAGTAATTGTTCATCCTTCTGATCCCTAATTGCATTTATCAACTCAGTATGAAACCTATTGCTACCTGGAGCTTTGTCTTCCTTTATCTAAATGTTTCCTCACAACTATTTTCATAATCTGCAAAAGCACCTACAAAATATATCCTCACAGGAAGCACTGTTAGTATTCTCCTTAACAAATACAGAGAAAAAAAGTCATTGGGTTTATATGTTACATTCAAAATTACTGTTAATGTGAAATAATGTTTTTTTCCGTGTATTAAATCCCATGCAGCACTATAGGTTGTGAGATAAAAATTGTTTGTATATTATTAAGTTCAAGCTGTTTTGAGCTACAAAATCACTTTGGTAATATTTTTCTTGGAAAATCAATTATATATGAAATTGTGTAGCAATTTGGTGACATAAACCCAGGTAATAATATAATTAAAAAGAAAATATTTACTTGCTGCACTGGGTATTTTGTATGCATCTTAATTATGTACTTTTGCTTGCCAGCTTGTATTATGTTTATAACCTTTGGGTAGGTTTAGCATCAGGTGGAGAGGAAAACAATAAAAGCTGATACCACAGGAAGACTTTAGTTGTAATTTGAAAAATTGCTGGTATCTAGATCTTTGCTACCAGTGGCACCATGAATTAGGAAGATAGATAGTAAAAATACTACTCAGCATGTAAATTTTGCATGATAATGTGAGGAATCAGACCCTAAGCATCTGACTGACCGTGTTTTAAATATTTTAGGCCATCTTGGTCTAAGTGGTTGTAAACAGTTTGACTCTAAGAGAATCAAATTCTTCACAATATTTCTCTACTCTAAGTGGGCTCTGAATTTGATTCTTGGTTTTGTTGTTCATTTTAACGAAAATTACTTTGGAAAGTATTCTTCCCAGATATCTTACAACTGTAGACATGTACAGTGAGAGATTCTATTTTCCTTCTTTTGTTAGGAATAATTTCTTTGGTTTATATATCAGATATATTACTTTATAAATCCTTTTACTTAAATCCTTTTACTTGGGCTTGCTCTCCTATTAGGAGCTGAAGATGACGAAATCACCAGAGTCATTCTCAGCATCAGTGAAGTAAATGAGACAAGACTTAGCAAACTAGCCAAGTGAGGATCTCAGGCTAATACATCAATATTTGTCAAAGTATTTACAGACTTTGGAGTCTTTAATTAGCTGTTGCATGTTGAGGATTCAGTTCAGTGAAGACAAACAGGCTGTATTCCCCTCAAAAGCTGGATGAGTGTTACTGCAGTCTTAACTTGAGGATTTGTTCTGTGTTGCAAAACAAATCAAGCACACTGTGATTATAGCTACCCATTAATCACTTTTCTTTACTAGTCCTAACAAGTTTGGTTGTGTTTGTTTGTTTTTGTGGTGGGTTTTTTGTGGCTTTTTTGTTTGTTTGTTTTTTTGGTTGTTTTTTTTCCCTCTAGGACTTTTAAATTAAGTCTAAAATCCCTCAAGAGGACAGTATTCATCTTGGGCACTTTCTTTAAGAGGACTCTTTCACTGTTAAACTCAGATGTAGCCATCTCTACAATTTAATCCTAAATATGACATGAACACTTTGGTGCCTAAAATGTAGATGAAAGACAGATAGGCAAATTAGGTAAACTTGATCTCTAAACCTCACCATTATAAGAGGTAGCCTTTTGTTCAGGAGTATTTGATGAATACCTCATGTGGTAAAGATGTGTCTCAGGTGTTGGTGGAGTTTTCTGATGTTATCACATACACTTTTACTCAGTTTGAACATGGTACCTTTTAGAATTCTGTAAAGTTGGTGGGCTATGGTTTCCTTCCATCTCTAGGACCAACAAGCCCTGCTGCTATCTTGACGTTTTCTTCACTATATTTCTCCAGTCTTACATGTACATATCTCCCAGATGAGGAATACCAAGGGTTTGCTTTGGGGAAAGCAGAACAGTTGTGAGCTCCCAGCAGCAATAAATCTCCCTAGAACCTGTTTTTCTGTAACTGAATTCAACAAAAGGTCTCTGTGCTATTAGAAGCCAAATGTCCATTATGAACCATTCTGTATTTATACTCAGCTGAAGTCAGTGTCAAATGATGTAGTTTGGCAACTGCCAGGGTTGGCAAGCCCTTGTTTTCTGTGGACAGTGCCATGTACAGTCATCATTTATCAGAATTCCCAAATGCTTCCTCTGCAAGCAATGTTGGATTTTGAAGATTCTTAAAAGGACAGCTCCTCTTGCAGTAATGAGTAACACAATTAATTTTTATCCAGAAGATCCCAGTGGCTGTTCTCTGGTACTCCTTATGCTTTTTAATAAAACTGCTGTCACATCTAACAAAAAAAAAAACCCACAAAAAAACCAAAAAAAACAACCCCTCCCCCCCCCAAAAAAATCAAGTGAGACGAATGCTTTATTTTAAAAGGAGCAGGGATTTGAACACTCTCTCCTCCACCCTGCCCACTCCAACCCCAAGTCCCTGGTGGGAAATCTCTTCCTATCTTTTAAGAAAACCTTAGTCTGCATCACATTCATAGAGAAAAAAATGTGATGGAGGTAGTGGGAGGTCATCAGGTCCAGATTCTATTGTTGTCTCTGCAGGATGTTTTTCTACAAGTCAGTTTTAGGTCCTTGAGGATGCCTGGCCATCAGAGGGCAGTTTGTGGAATGAAGGCTGGTGCTGTCATCCTGACCTCAAGCTGCACTGAAATTATCCCTTCTTTTTGCCTACTGCCTTTTTTTCAGTCTGTGCTTTTTCCTCTGATGTTTGGGTTTTTTTTATGTGTATCTGAGCACTGTAGTTTGAGGTGTTTTACTGGAATTCTACCTGATAAATTTCTTCCTGTTTGTTTTGAGTCTCTTCCTAATAACTATTGGCTTTAGCTGTGGTCTGGCATGGGGTTTTTTTGGCTTAAATATTTGAAAGAATTAAGTAGAGCCCCAGATATTCTGGATTCTTCTTCTGCTGTAGATACTGCATAATAATTCATTTTCCCCTGCTAGTATCAATCTCGCTTTGATTTGGTGTTTTTTTTTCTCTCCACTAAGCATAGTGTATCAGCCTTTATATCCGCCTCTAGCAGTACTATTTAATTCTATTTGCAAGTGGACATTATTGAATTTCCTTCCTTTTTCTACAGAACAGATGAGTGTAGTTTCTTCTACACATCTTCCTCCTTATTTAGAGTCAAACTGCTGGATTGTTTTCCCTTTCTCTCTTGGACTTTTTGATTCAGCATTAAGGCCCTCTTTAAGATCCGTAATGTGTCTTGAAAGGAGTCAGAAGGAAAGGAGACTGGAAGGAAAATAACTCACTACTGCAACATTTTGGGTAGCCATCTTTCTTCATGATGACCACCTGCAGTGCAGCATCATTCTAGTACATGGAGGAATAGATGAGGATTGATTAACCAACTGCATATGTTGAATGAAAAAATTGGATGACCCCACCACTCTATAAAAAGAAGTACAGAATTTTGCAAAGCATACTTATTCCTCTTTAAATCTCTACTTTGATTCCTCAGCCTTTTAGAAAAAGGAGGAGTGAGAAGCTAACTTCTGGTTAAGATAACCAAGGACACAAAAATTCTTTTTGTATTCACAGTCAAAAAATCATATATACAGGTAATAGAAAAGCTCCACACAACAACCTGCAACACGATAAACTTGCTTTTTGCCTAGTAGAAAAGTAATTTATTTTTCTGACCTAGAGGAAAGATGCAAGAATTAAGGCAAGCAAGACAGATACCAGGACACCAGTTAAAATTCCAGGACTTCATTTTAGACCCTGGTGAATCATCAAAGTTCTTCAGATGCCACTGAATAAGAACAATATGATGATAACTTGTTTCTCTGACCTAAAGCAGAAGGGCAACAACTGTAAATTCACCCATCTGCCCTCATTTTCTTTCTGCATGAGCAAATAGACATTCAATGTGTTTCAAGCAGTTCTTCTGTTTCAGGCCATCATCCAGTCCGCTGTGCAATCACAAAATTAAGTAAACACGATAGAGTGATGCTGAGGACATTTTGGGTGAATAAGATCTTCTAGTTTATACATGAGGGAGCCAGGTAAATTAATATGGGAAACTGACAATCATCTATATCTGCCAGCATCAGCAAGCATCTCAGCAAAACTGCCAGTGAGAGGTCACAGCTTATCTGCCACTGAGACAACCACCAGAAAGGCTAAAAATTATTAATTTTCAGTCATTGTTTAGGCACTTTGTTCACCATGGAGTCAAAAGACCTTTTTCTTTATTATTATTTTATTATTTTTATTTTTTTGTCATAGCAGGCAGAAGCAATAAATCAGCTGGTTTAAGAAGACTCAGCTAGTCCAACACAGATCGATTTCATCGGGAAGTCGATGGGCTGCTAATAGAATTACAACTACCTGTCAAAATAGGGAAAACATATCTGTGACAGTGACAAAGGGCAAATCAATTGAAGAAGTGTTGTGGGCTCTCTTTTTTACCTTTTTTTTTTCCTTTTTTTTTTCCTTTTTTTTTTCATTTTTTTTTTTAAGACATAAAAAGTACACATGTGTCTTTCAAAAGCCCGCAACTGTGAAAAACAGCAATATGTTTATCCTCTTACAGGAGCCACCAGTCCTGCAATACTGAATTCTGTGGTCACTTTATTTCTTCTGCAATCACTAGGCTACTCCCCAGAGGCAAAGCTAAAGAGCTACATCCAGAGCTATTTGAACAGTTTCTCATGTATTGTGAAAGCTATTTAAGTTTTATTAACAGCTGTAATAATTTGCTCCAGGTGAAAAACCTTGGCACGTTTTGTTTACCACAAACTGTTGGGTTTTTTTTTCAATTACACACAGGAGCTTGCCAGTTTCCGGTGGTTTTTAGTGTTTGTATAGCTCAAGCAGAAAATCAGTTACAACAATGTTGTTGGCTCTGAAATTATGTTATAATTTGCGATAATTAGATAAAAATTGAGCTATTGAAGAGTGGAAAGCTGCCATTGTGCTGCAATGCCCTCCTCTACTGCCTGCATGGTA
The DNA here is from genome assembly GCF_036169615.1 of Heliangelus exortis. Classification (NCBI taxonomy): domain Eukaryota; kingdom Metazoa; phylum Chordata; class Aves; order Apodiformes; family Trochilidae; genus Heliangelus; species Heliangelus exortis. The sequence goes on along the minus strand of NC_092424.1, from coordinate 78,062,315 downwards.
TATGTATAGCCTGAGCCCTTAGTACATTGCAGATTTACTACTGTTCTATGTGGTTAAAAATGTGACTAAATGTGTCCATACCTATTAATGCAACAGTCTGTGGTGGCCCTGCTAATGTCACGATTGAATACTGAAAGAGTAAGGTGTTTACCAAGTCATGACAGCTCAGGCTTCTGCTCTGCTGGTACAGCTCCAAAATAATGAAGAAATACTATGGTAAAGTAAGTAGGGTGACACTTGTTATTCTCTTCTCACTGCAGTTGTCCCTGAATAAAAACTGCCTCTGACTTTCCATAGAGAAGACCACATGTATTTATGAATTCTGTATACATGTGTGAATGTGAAATGGGAGCAAACCTGTAATCAAAATTAATGACCTGGGAATCTTCCTCTTAGCCCATTACTTGGGTATATAAACCAAAGAGGTATAAGTCCTTTTGGTTTATTTCTTAGCACATACCAGTGTGGACAATGATCAGGTGCCAGAACACTGTACTGCCAAAATTAAAAAAGCAAACAGCTTTATTCTCCAGAATTTACTCACGTACTTTCTTTCAAATACAGGAATTCATACCCACATACGTATATAGATGTGTATGCCACACATTTACAAAAGTAATGAAAACTGCATTTAGAGCTCTACTGCCTTGTTAATAACCTGTAGAGCATTTGAAGGGGTATATTTTGCTGTGCTACATGTGTACAGGCTCCATTTATGATGGTTGGAAGTACCACATACAACTAAACTCAGGAAACTTTCTTGAGGTCAACTGAATTTGCATTTAAATAGACAATAAAACTTCTATTGACTCCCAATGAGACTGGGATTTCATGCAGTGCAATTAAACCAAACTGTAAGAGGAGTCAGGGTCAGAAATCTCAGACCTGAATATCTTGCTTTTCTTGCATTTCTTTGCTTGCTTTGCCTATATAAAATCAGTGCCCAGCTGTGCTCTTTTTCCTATACCACAACTTCTGTCGACTTTGTTGGGTCCTTCAGGCTTACAGGAGCATGGCAACAACATCTCTGGAGGCAGAACTGTGTTTTAAATTCTTTGGAGCAAGGAATAAACCATAACATTAATCTTTTTGTAGAGCTTTCTATGCATTTTTAACACTGTGATTTTTAATAGATAGTAATAATAGCAATTTTGAAGTACCCTGCAGATTCTAGTAAAGGACTTTCCTTCAGAAACACTATCTCCTGCTGCTAGTTTGCAAATCTTCTAATTCATTGCCACATGGAGCGTCCTATGTGCATGACTTTTTTTTAACTTCAGAACAGATAAAGCTGTATATTTTACCTACAAAGGTTCCCTGACAGCATGTTACCATTTTTTCTGTGTGGGACTACAGCTACTTTAAATCATTTCCAAATAATGGTGGTGGATAGCCTAAAGATCATGAATAAGTCATTTATTTAAATGAAGCATTTAGATTAGCCATCTGTATTTCAAAGCTTATAGATTCATTCTAAGCCAGTATATTTTTCCTGAATAGTGTGTTCATAGTGTAGGTTATTCAGTGCATCACAGTATTCCTCAGAAGGTCACATCATCCACAAGTTATATATATCTGCAAGAAGTGTCTTCCCATCCCTGGCATGAGATGGCTGGGGATTTTTGTGCTGTAAAGACCTCAGAAGCCCAGTGGGGAGTGGCTGGGCTGGCAGTTCACAGCTCCTGTGGCAAAGAAAACAACTGTGAAGCTATTGCTGAAGCTCTCAGTACAAAAGGGATGAGGTTAGATCCAAGCACGGCGGATGACAGAGTTAAGTGTCTCTCCATGATAGACTACAGCTCTTTCTGGTGCCTTACTCACTTGAAAAGCAGTGGGAAAACTCCAGGAAAGAGGGTAAATGTTCCTGTTAGTTTCAAAACAGTATGTAAAAAGCTGGGTAGCCCAAAAGATTTTAACAGCAGCATTGTGATGAAATTCTGAAAAGAGCAAGTGGCTAGGTCTTGGTCACCATGGCCTCAGAGGTCATCTGGCTTATGCAGCCCAATTTGTATTGTGTTGAACACTTTGACTTTGGTCTATGTATTACAAAGTAAGGCTTAACACTCAAAGCCTTATCTGGGAGAATTATTCATGAACTTTTAATGTCTCAAAAAAACCCCAAAACAGACTTTTCCACTCCAGAAATGCTCCATTGTATGTGTTTGAGGAAAATGTTGGGGCAATGGGTTGTGGAAACAGTGAATCTTAAAATACTAGCACAACAAATACCCTGCCACCACAGGGCTGTATCCTTTAAGACTTGGCATCTTTGGGCCTGTTTGCACCTGGAAGAGAAAGCTACTGGGAACAGAAGGTGTAAGCACTGCTTTCTGCTCAGCATTGAATCACACTCATGGTTGTTTGGCTCCCTTGACTACATTATATGTTTTAATATGCTTTATGGACACTCCACTAACAAAGGTATTCACTTTTCTTAAACAGAATTTCAGTGAAATATGTCTTGAGAGGATATATGACCCTTTTAAGGCAGGAGCCACTGTTAGTTACTGTAGAAGCCTAGAAAATATTTGTTCGCTGCTCTCTTAAGCATGCAGCCTGAATGCCTCCAAAACACAGTGTCACCATTATAAATTAAGCAGAGACAAAGTGCCTGACTGTCTTTGATCGTTCCAGCTTGATACACAAAGTCTTGTAAACTCCAGGGCTTTTCAGTAGCATCAAGTCAGTGTAACACAGTGGAAAACCAGATTGGAAGAGTATTCCCGGTTGGCTTCTCAGCACTTTTGAAAACAGATTCTGCTTCTCCTCCTTTTGAGGGGCTTACAAGAACCTGTTTTGAAAGGTCTGATATTTTAAAGTTGTGCTTTGTTATGTATAGCATGTATTGAAAATATTATTTAATACCAAGGGTAAAAACCCCTGAATCAGCTTTTGAGAGGCATCTTTGGAGCCCATTCTTTCACCATTCAAGCCCCTGAACTATTAAAGGAGTTTCTGACTCTCTGAGGTCAGAATATATATACATATTTATGTACATATATATATAGCCTATCACCATATTGATAAACATTCTTTGGAACCACTCTTACAGCAGCTCAGTGCTACCAGAACTGCAGATTTGCACTTCGTTTTAAAGGAGATGAAGAGCTCTGTGTTTCTTCAGCATTGGCATTTGACAGGTCATCTAAAATGATCCTAAGTGTTAAATAAAGTAAAGTATATCTGAAGGGTTTTAGGCACCTCATCTCTGATTCAGCTTGTGGTCATTTGATTGCAAATATCAGGTGAAAAGAAAATTAAAGAAGGTGAGAATAAACAAGGAAATCATTAATTTGTTGCTCTATTGTTCAGTTTTAGTGCTACTTGGTATGAAAAAGCCCATCTTACACTAAAACAAAATTAAAAACAAGTAAAAAAGTATACAAATTTAAGTTCAAATAAAGTGCTTCCTCCAAAAAAAGACCAAGACCAAAACAAGGCAAAGTCATTCTAATGAATACAGTTTAAGGCCTACCCACAATACTAAGGATTTATGTTCTACAAAACTTTCACTCTAATTCATTAGTTCCTTCATTGAGTTATAAACTGCATTGATTCTCCTGTGCAGAAAACAGCACTGTTACGGCGCTCTTGAGCAGATGTGATACAAGAGAGCTTTTTGATTTTTTTTTTTTTTTTTTTAAACTCAAAGAGTAATGACACTGCAATATCATGTGGTGAAGGAGCAATAATTTGATAAACATTGTCTTTCCATTAGATTAGAGCAATTAATCTGATTCTAATTTAGCTGAAACATTACCATACTGGAATCCCTAGAGCCCTATGAATAATCTCTAAGCACATTGACACACTCAGCAGACAAACATTATCTCCACTCACACTGTTATTCCATATGGTCTCCTCCTTATCTGATGGAGGGCACCCTGCTGTTTCAATCAAATAAATGTCAATTATCTGAGATAGATTTTTTAGTTCACAAGCACAGGCTTACAATTCAGCAGCAGTGGCTGTGGAACAATTGACTGCAGTTCTCTTCTGATTGCCACTGCCTTCTTTTTCAGCTGCAGACCTTGCCGGATCATTGTCAAACTTTGTTGGATCATGCACAGTTTCAAAGGCTCTCTCCTGAAAATTGTAGGTACAGGAAATTATTTGTACCTGGGGAGAAAGCAGCAGAGCGTAGAAGTGGCAGAAGGGTTTGCCATGCAGACTTCTTTACCCTATTAGTTGGGATGGTGCTATTGCCTTTTCTATTTGTTGATCTAGCAGGGTGCCAAAACTCTATGTGACTAAAAGCTGTGTAGATGATTTGATGGGATCTTCCTCATCTAAGGCAGGTGCTCCCAACTTTTTTGCTTCAATGGATTATGGGCTTCCTAGCTACTTCTCACAGCCTGCCTTGAACTCTTAATTGAAAATGCTATAGAAGAGTCTTGCTGAAAACTGCAAACCTTTGCAATCCATGGTTTTTGAGCACTGCTACAGGGTTCAAAGCTTATCCAAAATACCCTTTTGACATGGTAATCACACTGTTTAGTATATTTGACTAATGTAAACCTTGTGGCTACTATGGTGTCTAACACTGAGGGAGCAATGTACAAGTCAGGTTACTTGGTGCCCAGTGCCAGCAGCAGAGAGAAGCAGCCAGAGCACCCAAGCTGGGTTGTTCTTGGTGGTCTGAACACAACACTTGGCAGGCTGAACTCACTATTATATTGCATTCTGTGTGACCCCTGTTATTTAGCATAACAGTTTTCTTCTCTGTACGTGTGATGTTAAGCAGATACAAGTGATGACAGGAAGGATGGGGTAGAGGACTTTGTTGAACTGTGCTTTTTTCAGCTTTCTGTTCTTTGGATGCTCCAAGTAATGTAGCAGAAGATACTCTATTTTCATCAAAACACCTTCAAGTGTGTCAGATAATCCTGTCACAGCTGTTCCAAGGTATGTGGCATTAGTTGATTGATCATGGTTATTTATATAGATATGCTGCTTTAGAGGGGGTGTCTGTATATCTGTGCTGGAGACAACATGGAACAATATGACATGGAGAAAGTTTTAAAAGTTGAAAGTTCTGCAATATTGTAATGATACCTGGCCTTTTGCTTGGCTTAAGTTACATGTGCATCACGAGAAGAAAAGTTTGTTGAACCTGGCCTGTGATCTGTTTGAGAACATGATCGTTTGATTATCTGTGTGAGGGCCAGTGCAGTGGTCCTCTGGATGAGAAAACCTTTGGCTTGAATAAGTCCTTTTAGGTCCAGTAAACTGGGATAGTAAGTACAGTGTAAAACTGGCTTATTTTGACTCATATGTAGTATAACTGCTCCTCCCAGCTCTCTTCCCATTTTTTTAAGCATCTGCCACATAGACCTAAAATACTGTAATGTCTTACTGCTTAGAAAATGTCTCATTTTCCAAGATGCTTGGTATCTTCCTCCCTCTCTAGCATCAAGTGGGCTCCCAGATACTTCTGTACTTCAGGAGCAAATTCATTCATCCCCTTTCTACCAGATATTCCTCATGCCTGGTGCAGGCAGCTGGAAACACAGAGAATCTGTCAATAAAATGGGGTGATTTGCATGCAGCAAATCCATACATTTCAGCAGAAGTTAGGGCTTTCAAGCAGAGATGAATGGTTATCAGTTTCTAATCTAAAAATTTAGCCTATCTGTAATTGTATGTAACAGAAATAAAAAGAGTCTCTTACTTTAGATTTGGACATTCTGTCACCATTAAAGTGCCAATAAAGGCTTTGCTTGAGGACACTGTGGAACAACACACTTCTGTTAATGTTGCTCAATAAAAGTATTAATACGATCAATTTGATTTGAAATGTCTCTTGTCTTGTAAAGTATCAGATCATTAACTTTAACAATGTCAGAGAGTTCTGACTATCATATTCAACTGAATTAATGTCCAAGGAATAACTAAGAGCTCATTTTGCATACCAGGAAGTATTAATGTGCTATAGTGGAAATATTAATGTGCTACTAAATGTAAATAAACTGAGCAACCTTCAAATGCCTCAGGAAGAACATAGGCATAAAAAAGAGGCAATGAGAGACATGAGACAGAGGAGAAAAAAAAATGGTTCTTGAACAGAAAGCATGAGACAAAGAGAAATGTTACTGAACACCTGAACTTTGCTTGTAATCATGGGGATATGTTCGTTGTCAGGGTCTCAGAGTCAGGTGTGTTAAATTGTGCTGAAAATGAAAAAGGTCAGAAAATGCACAAAAAGGTAACTCTACAGGTACCTCTGCATTAGCATTTTGCTTCAAATTGGGAGATATTTCTGCAGCACAAATCTTGATCTTTCTAGTTTATAATACTTGGATTCACGTTGTAGAGCAGCATTGGAATGGATTAAAGTAAATGGAAAGGTGTGATCCCAGCTTGCACTTGATTCACTTTATTTGTGGCTGATCAGCTCTATAAGAACAGACTGGAGTTAGAAGTAAAATACCCTGGAATTCTTATAAAGTGTATACTGAGATCTCAGCACTATTTCATTCAGCAAGTGGACTTCTGTTGGACCGCACTTCTTGCTTGCATGAACATAGCAGGTGAAATATCCTAGGAACTCATTCTTCTGCTCTACATGTATGCTGTCATCCAGCATTGATATATATTGACCAAGCCAATTGCAATTGTCCTAATTACATCTGGGAAAGTGATGTTTTTAATCCTGATTTTAAAATCAACTGTGGATGTTCTTGTACTGGCGATTCCAACAGCCAAATATAATAAGATGAGGCAGATCTTAGCATTCAAACTGAGTACAGAAGGGGGAACTAAGGGGATAGTGGGAATGAAACGTGTTTCTTTCAAGCTCTTATGCAGTGTTTTTGTTCTTTGGGTGGGGTTTGTTTTGGTTGTTTTTTTTTTTGTTGTTTTTTTGTTTTGTTTTTTTTGTTTTGTTTTGTTTTGTTTGTTTTTGGTTTGGTTTTTTATCCTGTCTGTGGTTCTCTGCCTAAAATAAACTCACACATCAGTAATCCTGGCAACTCTGCTGAAAAGGACCAGGTGTCTGCCAAACTGGAGTTTCCAAAGGAGCTGACAGTACACCCTCATTGGAAGGGAGGCCCTTGAATGTGGGGGATGTTAGGAGGATTACATTCAGGTTGGTCATTAGGGACAAGTTTTTGCTGTAAGTGCAGCGCTGGAGCATGTTACTTAAAAAGACTCTGTGACCTCTAATGCTGGGTTGGGCAAAGCTGATCCAGTGCTTGTGGTGTTCTTGGTTCCAGTGGAATGTTGGATGATGTGACCTCTGTAGGTCCCGTCCAACCATCACTGTTCTGACTGTAGTGGTCTGTGAACCAGATTTAAGTACATATTAGGGGAATCACACGATGAATAGATTTGTTAACTCAAATATTTAGCCTAGTTTTGAAGAGGATAATAGTTAGGTTAAGCTGTCCAGGGGACACCAAAAATCTGCAGCAGCTACCTTGGGTCGGTCTGTCTCTTTTCATCCAAGATTTCTTAGCAGGTTGAGGTGTAAAACCAAGGCAGAGAAAAGAGATGGTGAGCCTTGGAAAACCTTTAGGAGCCTTGGGGAGCCTGGTTTATTGCTGAAAGGAAGGGGAGGACTGGTAGTCACTTTTTGATTGAGACCACTCATCCTCTCACCCTGAAGTAGCCTCTGCCAGCACATTTACAGCTGTAGTGACAGCAAGGGCTGATTTCCACCAGGGCAGCCTCTTGCCTGAGGCAGCTGCCTACATCACCTCACCTTGATGCCTGAGCTCTGATCAGGACTTGGAAACTTGCTCCAGGGAACAGAGCAGCTGTACGCAAAATATTGAGCAGACGTCTTCAACTCCACCTCAATACTGAAGGCTTGCCTGTCCTTCCCCATGGGGTGGCTCAGTGGTACAGGTTAGAAGCAGAGACAGGTGTCAGCATGGCCTTAGTAAGAAATCTACATTTTCATACCTTTACTGAGATACTGGGAGATAAAGCCACAAGCTGGCCTCAGAAATGTCACACATATGGAACAGCAACTAGATGTTACCCACAGAGGCATAGCTGAGCAGGTGTCTATGTAAAAAGCAGCTGTCTGGGTGATGGCTTTTCTCCACTGCCTGTGTTGCTTTGCTCATCCCAAGTCAATGAGATCAGTAGGACTGATATCACTGAGTACTGTGTTTCGGCTCTCATTTTAAAATATAAACATTTACAATTAAAACCCTTTTCTTTTAAAATACATTTTTTCCAAAGCCTGATCGTAGGTTAACATCACAATTTAGATTATTTGTCCTAGAAATCTGTGGCTTTATTTTGTTATTGAGTTTCTTTCTGATAGTTTTATTAATGCAAACAAAACTTTCTGTGGTGTGTGCCTGAAGAAGCAGGCTCCATTCACAACATGACAGTCTGTTAGCAAATGGTAAATATGACCTCTGGCTGCAAGAGTCTAAATGGATTTTTTTCCCCCTGCTCTATTTTCAAGATGTGATAAAATTACTAGGTAGCCTATGTATCCAAAGTCAGAAATACAGGGAGCTGAATACTGTCAACAATACCAGAGAAGCCTGATTTTAGTTCCATCACAACACTGCAGAGTTCTGCTTCCATGCTGCATTAATTCAACACCTGCAGGCACTCTCTTTCTCTGCTGAAATTACAGGCTGTCTTGTGAGTAGTTAAGGCTTTGGACTGGAGTGTGGAGTAAAGTCGTGTGGTCTTTATTGATCCACACAGGGCCAGATCCTAATAGTGTGATATAAGTTACAGATGCTCCCTCATGTTGCCTACAATAGAGACAAAGGAAAGACATAGCTGAGAATTTTTACTGACAAGGTGATTTTTTAGAGTTCTTTACCTTCAGCGAGTCACTTTTAAAACAGCCATTTCTTTAAATTCAAAAGGCAAATTGTGACGTTGGAAAATTCTCAGTATTCAAATCTCTGTGTTTATTTGTAGATTGAAAGTATGATTTAAAAGCCACCTCAGCCTCTCAAAAAAAGATTATGAAGCAAAGGACGACATGAATTAGAGAAAGGGCAAACCAAAAGCTTTAATTTTGTTGTGTACATTAATACATTACATTAGAGAAACTTAATTTAATTTTAAAGTAGGCAGTTGACAGCATTGTTTGGCTGTTGGACTATTGAACCACTCTGGTTCCTGTGCTGGTAGAAGGGGATGGGAGTAGCAGAGAGGCTGGTTGGAAGGAAAGCCATGAATAAAGGACATTAAGGCCCCTTCCAAGCCTAACGATTCTATGATTCTATGATTTATTTTGGTATCTTGAGTAAATAATGAAAGTGCTGTGGAGTATGCCAGTATGCTCCAGTAGTCAATGTGTTATTGCTCTTTCTTTGTTTTTCCTAGCATGGCAGTTGCTTTATAAGGTCTTTGCCCTTCAGAGTAGAAAATGGGGAGATTTCTGAACCCAGAGAGCAAGAGCTGCTGCCTCATACCAATGGAGGCTCCCACTCTTCTTCTGGGGAGTTCCTGAAATGTCTTGTACTGCACAGAGTTGTGTCTCTTGCCTGGTTCCTCACCTCCAGGCAGGCAGTAGCTCTCAAGGCACTGTGCCTCGACAGAACTTTGAAATCACAGAATCAGCCAGGTTGGAAAGGACCTTTGAGATCATCAAGTCCAACCCTTCATCCACTACCACTGTGGTTACCAGACCATGGCACTGAGTGCCACATCAGTCTCTTCTTAAAAACCTCCAGGGACAGAGAATCCAACACTGCCCTGGGCAGCCCATGCCAATGCCTGATCACCCTCTTTGTAAAGAATTTCTTCCTAATATTCAACCTAAACCTCCCCTGGCACAACTTGAGACCATGCCCTCTTGTCTTGCTGAGAGTTGCCTGGGAAAAGAGACCAACCCCCCCCTGGCTACCCCCTCCTTTCAGGGAGTTGTAGAGAGTGATGAGGTCTCCTCTGAGCCTCCTCTTCTCCAGACTGAACACCCCCAGCTCCCTCAGCCCTTCCTCACAGGACTTGTGCTCAAGAGAGCACAATGAGAGCTGATGCATCACCAAGAGTGGGTGCTTGGTGCTGTCTGGTTTCTGTGGTGGATGATCCCACTGAATCCCTGCCTGTTTTACTCAAAGAGCCAGTTACTTGAAAGTCTTCTTGCTGTTTGGTGTATCAATGGAGGAATGCATATATCTGCATAGAGTGTTAACAACTTGCACAGAACTTCATGGGAAGTAGGATGCTGTGAAGTTAGGATATAAAGAACAGGCCCTAAGAGCACTGAATGGGATCATATCATGCAGCTCTCTAGCTCTCTGTCCTGTCCTTGGTGGCTGTCAAAAGGAGATGTCCAGGAAAGACTATAAAAACTAGGTGCACGATACATGATACTTCCCTGGGTATTCTCCCTGCTTCCAATCATTTGCAGCTCAGAGACTTCCTGACCTGGAGAAATTTATAGCCTGAAAATATTTCTGATCTGTAAATTTGCCCTGCCTCTCCTTGAATCCATGAAAGCTTTTAGCATCTGCAACATCCTGTGGCGTGGAGTTCATCAAATCATTGTGCTTTTATAAGGTCACAGCCTCAGAGGTCAGGCTGACTCCTTGTGTCAACTGGATTCAGTCCCCTATTGCCATCACAGCAGGACTGGTCTCCAAAAACAGCTCTTCTTCAGTACCTTCTCTCTGTACCTGTTAATACACGTTAATATTGATTAATGAACTCACCACATATGGTGTAGGCACTTGTCTTACTCCCCATCCACCTGGGATACACATTAATCAACAGTACAGCACAGTATAGTATGTCATGTCTCATTGCTTAAACATTTTCCTACTCCCTTATGTTGTTATTAAATTGAAGAAAACTAAGTGCTCAGACAGAAGTAATAGATCAGTATAACTGGATTTGTGTTAATACACCCCAGATGAATTTGCACAGAAGAGTTTAATGGAAAATCTTTTTGGGACTACAAAATCTTTTTGAGGAGTTAAATCACTGCAACTGCAGTAAAAACCGAAAAGGCTCTTTGTTCTGTTCCTCTATCTCCCACCAGGTAAAGATATTTGTTAAAAACAAATTTAAAAAATAGATTACTGGTTTCAGAAAGACAGTGTTTCAGAAATACAGCATTTCAGCTTCCCAAATTTTTAGTTTCTTAAACAGTGTCCTATTAATAGGTTATGAGCTAAGTGCAACTATGCTGTGGCTTAGTTCCGTGGAGCCCGGTGGTGGTGGCACTCAGTGTCCCTGCTGGTGTAAGTCACCAGACATCAGGTGCCTGGTTTGAGCTGCTGGCTCTGTAGTTGACAGGACACTGGCAGCCTCCTGAGGAAGATTTATTTTACCCTGTGACAAGTGTTTAAAGTCAACCTCGAGAGATGTCTTTCCTGCTCTATTGATTAGAGGTTATTGATTGATTGCAAACTGACTTTCACAGCTTCCCCTGGGAAAAATTAGACCCTGTGACCCAAGGCTTAGAGAACAAAAATCCACAATGGAGATTTATTTCAGTTGTATTTGCTATAAATGTGTAAACATTCATATTCAATAGACATGCAAAAATGGAACCCCCACCTCCAAGTTTTCATCAAAGCATAATGTGCAGACAACAAGCCAAAGGAGCTCATGGGACAAACACCAGGTCCTTCCAGCATGAAGAGTTCCTGGATTGAATTGCTCCGTTATAGGACATCTGACTAATTTGTATGTCTTACTCATCACTAAATCAATATTGTTGCTGATCGTAGTGTAAAGTGAGTGTAAAAGCTCCTCACTGAAGGGAGGAAGAAGCAGAACCTATCCTGTAATCGATATATTTACTTCATCTGCCTGGGATAGTAATGAAAGAGCAAAAGAACTGAAGGCTATCACCAAAGCTTTTGCACCCTGTTCTGTTCTTTCTGACCTGCCCCTAGGGTACATAAAGTTTTCTTTAACATTTGTTTCTGAGATTTATGGACACAACCATGTCTTCTATTACTTAAGAATTTTCTGAGCTCATAGACAGCCTACTAATGAGAAGCTATATTTTAATGTCCTTACACGAAATGATCAATTTACTGCTGCTCATGCAGTCCTTACCATATGATTTTATCACTTCTGAATTCAAGTTCTGTGGTTCATCCTGTGGTTTTTGAAATTTATTTTTAAAAATCCTATCAAATATGCCTTGGTGGTTTTATCTTCTGGATGTGTGAAGACTGTTATCAATATGCCTTGCAGATTCATAGTACTGTATGAATACCAGCTAGAAACTCTCATGCTCTTACACTGCATGTCAGCTACTGTGAAATAACGAATATAGTCAGACCTGAGCATTACAAATGTAACTCATGATGTGAAGAGTAAGTCCAGAGTAACTTTGATGCAGGAAGGATTTTGATGCATAATTGAGAGCTTTTTCATGGAATGATATTTTCCAGAGTATTTATGCAGTGCCTTACATCTTTAGGCAAGTGTATAAACAATAAATAATCCTCCTCATCAGTGTCACTACATCCTATTGAATAAGTCCCCAGGGCACTATAAATAAAGGTTATCTTGCAGCCATCAATAACCAGCAGAAGAAGAAGGATTCCATCACTGACTTTTATGAAGTTTTCAGTATTATTTTGATTTGATTCATCATTTCTGACAATGTTGTAATGCCTGCTTGCCTGCCTGAGATGTTCAAAGGCAAGCAGGTTTGTTAGGTTCACAAATCCCACAAGCCTCTAAAGGACTTCAGGAGCTTGCTGGGCTGTTTGTTAACTTCATTGCAATCCACTGCTCTCCAGGGTACATTTGAAACTCTACTTACATTGAAACCTGTGTCAGGTGCATCCCTAGATGTGCAAATAGTATGAAAACCAGCCAAAGTGCTCTTACCTTAACCAAAGATTGCTTACTCAAGTTTAGGGAAGTTTGTGTGGCTTTTAGCCAGCGCAAAAAATGAGACAGCATAAATTTGTGTTTGGCTACCCTCACCTATTTAGACACCCAATGTCTCTAGATAAGGATACAAGCCCTCATCAATGTATAATTCACAGAACTCCAAGAGTTAAAGTTTTACTCACTGCAAGGTCCCCATGAGGTAAGAAGCTACTGTAACTGGAATTTTACAGGTAAATATCTGATGCTAAAGGGGAAAATTGTTAAAGATACTTCTGTATCTTTTTGATATCCTTAGAAAGTGGGTCTCTGAATGCTAGTGAAATTCTTATGCTAAGAGATGTGCTTAATTTCACTTGAAAGAGGCTGTTGGATAATGTCCAACTTACTAGATACCTGATACCAATTTTATTGTCGTTCTCGCCTTCAGTTTAAATCATTTGGAAGAAAAAGGAGGAAACTTGTTCAGTAAAAAATAAATGTTAATGATAAATCCATTATTATTGCTCTTAACTGACATTTTTCTTTGGTCTGCAGATGCCTTCTTGCACTCACAAGTGAAAAAGCTGAGAACTCACTGGCTTCTGTGAGAACCTTTTGGCTTCAGGGCAGGGCATGATACAGTACATGAGTGTGGTTTTCAGGAGTGAATAAGGAGGTCTGGGTTGAAGTCAGATGGATTCCCCAGGTGCCTAAATCACTTTGGAAATGGGACTTGCTGTATGAGACTCTACTAAAATGAGCAAGGCTTTCCTGCCTCGGGCATCTTTCAGACTTTGCTTTTACTCTGGATGTGATTAGTGAATTGCATGGTAAACAACTCTGAACTGCCTTAGTTTTCAGGTCTGTATAGTTAAATGTTAAGTTAGTTATTTGCTTTGACAAGCCACAGGAGCTTTTCAGCTGCCATCCTGGAAATGGCCATAGCAGATGTAGTAAGAAGTTCTGTAATCTACCTCTGCCAAAAGCACTGCTGGCTCCTAACCTGGCTTCCAGGACAGTCCATCTGAAAAAGCTTATGTGTTATTCAAAAATACTGAAATCTGACATCTAAGAGTATAAGAGCAAATTGACAGTGCCCCTCTATTCACCAAGAATGGAATTCTCAAAATGGTGCACGATGTAGAAACACATACAAGCAGGATAAGACTCAAATTGGAGCTGACTCAACTGGAAAAATTAGTTTGGTGTGAATTAAGGAGTGGTACTGACATTTTGGGATCTGCACGTGATGTGATCAAGACAGATTAATCTGGATGGAATGTGCATTGTGTTTTGAGCACATCTGGTTTAACAAAGTAATACCCAGTGACCCAACATGCACAAGAGATCTCCTCTACAACCACGTGAACTCCTCTTCCTTTAGCAGAGTTGCTCTCATGCAGGTTATGTGATGGGACAGGGTTTTGGTGATATTCATGGTTTCTTGGATAGTTCTTTCTGGTGACCACCCTCTCTTATCCCTCTCCAAGCTGCAGCCTTCCTTTTCCCAACTCTCTGCCTAGGAAGAGAGTGTCCCTCATCCCTGGTGCTACACAGAGCAAGACGCCTGCCTTTCATGCCTCTTCAGGAAATAAATACAAAAGAGTGAAATTCAAAATGTCTAGGAGACCAAGTGATTTCCAAGTCATGTTTGTGAATATTTTTTACTTGTCCTGGTTTTCTTACTTATGGTTCACTCACTCACTGGTGATGAAACCCCTTATTACATTGGATGTAAATTGTGGTTTGGCTTGTTAGGGTCATGCAAGCCCTAACACATGCTGGTGTTCAATGTGAAAGGTTTTATCTGGTTATATCAGAGCAGTAACTTTGAGATGCTGTTGCTGAATCTCCAACCCCCACTCAGAAGCATGCTTTGAGCAACATTTTCTCATTTCTGTCACTGGGATATGGGATTTGTCCTGTTTCCTCCTTAGCTGTATTTTCTGCATGGTGAAGTATTTTGTTTCCCAGCTGGGGGGTACATGCAAGAGAAACTCAAAGCCCAACCAAAGGAGAAAACTGAAAAAATCCATTCAGTGATATCAATGAGATAAGACATGAGTAACATAGAGAAGACATGAATTGTAGAATTCCACATTCAGAAGTCACTGCTTGCCTTGTACCTTTCAAAGTGTTAGTGCAGCTGCTGATCCAAGCAGTATTTTTAGCAATTCTCTTCAGGGTTCTCCTACCCAAAGTTGATGGACTGCCTATGTCATACAGGACAAGGACTAAACCAGCCTTTGCCCTGCAGATGCTAAAAATATGACTGAAATGCAACCCATTCACAAGACAGCAAAGGAGTCAACATAAAAGCCCATGCAGGACCTTGTTTGATATGGACTCCTTCCATGACCTTTATATCACAAAAATCTGATACTTCTGAGAGGAATAATCAAAAATGTTTCATAGGCACTTTTAGACATTAATGTAAGAGGCCTAACTTTTCACGGACTCCAAACATGTCAGTCTCATTGCCCTTTATTACCTCTGAAGGATAATTTTGTAGTAGGCTTTTACTTTTAAACTTGTAATGTTTTTTAAGAGAAAACAGAGAAAAACATGAAAAGAAACACTAGATCTAGAAATGTCCTTATTTGCTTCAACAGCAAAAATGCCCTATGCTTTAGCAAAGGCCCATATTGGGCTGTTATGCTCTGTGCTTTTGTCATGCTTTGTCTCTCTCTGTTTAAATTAAATCCCAAAGCTACTGTTGGGTCAATTTCTGGTAGAGCAGAAGTGGCATAAAGCCAGTTTTTCTTGGTTGAGTAAACATGTTCCCTCTGTGATAGTGTCTTTTTTAAACAGACACTATCAGTAAAATAATCAGAAAAGTAAGAAACGTCAAGGTAGATCTAATAGTCATACCAAAGAGTCTATTCATGCATAAGAAACCAGCCTTCTTCTCATGATGCTACCAAAATAGACTGTGGATAATTTTTGGTTTTAACTTTATGGCAGCATGAGCTCTGCACTATATAGCACTCTGTGTACAGACAAAGTGGAAATGACATCTATCCAAATACACCGGCTCAATAAGCCATGGTTTTGGTGACCTTATGCCTTTTTAGTCTTCTGGTTTAGCAGTGGTACTTTTATTATTGTTTTTTTTAAGCAGTTAAGTGTAGTCTGAAAGCCTTTTCTTATTCTCTACTTCTTTTTTTTTTTCCCCTTGCTGTTTTCTTTCTCATTGTAGAAAAAATACTATGTCAAGGACAAACACTTAGGTTATGGATTTTTTTTTCTTTTCTATTACTACTTTTATTACAAAGCAGCCCTGAAGACCTTTTAATTCTCTTGATTGTTTAAAGAGGCTTCATGGAAACATGACATCTCAGATGTGCAGATAGGTATAATTGAGTGCAAAATTCTGTTTGCCAGGACTCTTACTACAGTAAGATCCTAAGGAATTCAGCAAAATGGAAAGGGTCAGTAAGGGTTTAGTGGAATTTGATAGGAGGCCCCATACTAATATCCAGATGAAACCATAGCCAATTATTCTGTGCTGAATATTATGCCCTGATGAAAATAAAATACCTGAGTTTAATCTTTCATTCAGAGTAAAGATTTGTAGTATAATGACCTGATTTAGCTGAAAAAAGGAAAAAATAAGTAAGTCTGACAGCTGAGAACAGAAGGGGGATTAATCTCAAAAGTTGCTAGGCTTTGTTTCCCATCCTTTCATTATTGTGCAATCAGGGCAAAGAAAGAACTAGCTGCCCTGAAACAGCTCCAATTGCATTTCTAGGAGGAAGGGGGAGGCGTGGTGGAGAGAGATTTTCCATTATTTACAGGCAGAGGAGCTGACAAGAAAACGAAGAGAGAAATGGAGCCAGTTGGCCCACCTCTCAGTCTGCCTGGGGCTGAAGGCTTCTGCAGCCTGACAGTGCCTGCTTTCATCACCAGGCACAACAAGGGCAGCTGCAGGTAGGTACAACAGGGTGGGATGTCTCAGGAGGTGCAGCAAGCCCACTGAATGCATAATTATCCCACTTTTCAGTCTTAACATGTGACTTCCAGCATGTCTGACAGATCCTATGAGGAAGAGGCTGAGGGAGCTGGGGGTGTTCAGTCTGGAGAAGAGGAGGCTCAGAGGAGACCTCATCACTCTCTACAACTCCCTGAAAGGAGGGGGTAGCCAGGGGGGGGTTGGTCTCTTTTCCCAGGCAACTCTCAGCAAGACAAGAGGGCACGGTCTCAAGTTGTGCCAGGGGAGGTTTAGGTTGGACATTAGAAAGAATTTCTTTACTGAGAGGGTGATCAGACATTGGAATGGGCTGCCCAGGGAAGTAGTGGATTCTCCATCCCTGGAGATATTTAAAAAGAGACTGGATGTGGCACTCAGTGCCATGGTCTGGTAACTGCAGCGGTAGTGGATCAAGGGTTGGACTTGATGATCTCTGAGGTCCCTTCCAACCCAGCCAGTTCTGTTATTCTAAGAGGAGGGAGCTGGTGCTGTAGCATACATTAGAGTGCTATCTGCTCTTCTGAGCTCCTCAGAAGTGCCTCTTCTTAGCATATGACACGATGCCAGCTCTGTCGTTCCACCTGTGAACATTTACAACCACCAGCTCCACCAGGCTTTACTAAATGTTAGTAGTTGCTGCAAGGCAGGCTGATGTGCTCCAGCTGACTGCAGTTGCACTTGAAAGTACCACAACATGCCCTGTGCTTTTTACACCAGCTGTTTGAATTCATGCTTGAGTTACCACATTCTCAGTAATCACCATGTTAAAGTAGCAAGGAAGAGAAAGGCTGGTAAGAAAAATTTCCATCTATCTTAGAGAAAGAGCAAAAATAAAACAGTATTCGGTATTAAAAGAATAATAAATGAAGCTGCCAAAAGATGAGGTCGAGGTTATTGACGTGTTTAGTGGCTTTTTTTTGTGTCAGCCTTCACTAAAGTGCTCCTAAATTTAACAAAGCTAGCTTCAGAAGGAAAAAATAAGAGAAAAAAAAAAAAAAAGAGGAGAATATTTAGCTCTTCGGTGGTTTCAGGAAGAGAATGGGTTTCATGTCTCAGGAAATTCACTGTAATGTGAAGCCTGGAAGAAGCAACCATAGGGCTGTTAGTGGGTATCTTTGATAATACATGGAAGATAATTCCAGAAGACTGGAAAGAAAAACCATGGTGTCTGCCTTTGAAAAAGGGTGACATAAAGAACTAAAAATCATACAGTGGTCTGCTGAGCTTTGGATTCTGGAATAATATTGGCTCAAACATTCAAAGTATTTTTAAACATATGGAAGATAGTAAGGAAATGAGTTAACAGCCATTATAGATTTGCCAGGAAGAAAATTATGTCAGTCATTTAATTTCTTTCTGGAACTAAATAATATCTGCTTTTGTGGATAGAGAAGAAACAGGCAATGAAAGGCTGCTTTCTTCTGATAAATTCTGATATTATCTCTCATGACATTTTATAAACTAGCTAAAAAAGCACTCTATAGATTTAATTAGTTTGACACTGTTCAGAAAACTGTTTTTAGAAAGTAGTTATCAAAAGCACACTATCACTTTGCAGTATTTCCATGAACTTTCTGATGGCACTTTTAAGGCTCATACTAGAGGACAGGATTAAAGTTCAGAAAGAATTTGGCAAGTGAAAGACTCGGTATAAGGCAGCATAGTACAGTGTAACCAGAAGAATTTGAAGATACTAGGCTTGGACAGGAATAATCTTACATCAACACAGAGAGAAAAAGAGATGGAGAACTGAGTATTTCTCTTACTGGAGAATAAGAAGTTAGCCTCAATATCCTCTCACAGTGAATCACAGATTGAACCAGCTTTAAAAATGTAATGGAAAATTTTTGTTGTGAGTATAGTTGGATAGTTGCACAGGAGTATTGCCTGTAGAAAACATGAAGTCATCTCTTGCTCTGTCAATTTTATAAAGACTCATTTGGAATATTATGGTTAGTTTTGGGTACTAAAGTTCGAGAATGACTTGGCTCTACTGAAGAGATTGCTGAAAACAGCAACTGCATAACTTGAATCTGTGTTTTAGGAAGAAAGGCTTAAGAAATTGATTGGGATGGTAACTTAAAGAAAGGAGAGTATTGGTGTGAAACACAAGAGTCATTGCACAATTTAAAGGAGAGGAGAAATGCTTCCCCTCATGTTATAAACAAGAAATACGAGGCTTTGACTGGAGCAAAAGGAATCGTGTTGAAAGTTAGGAATAATGTAATGACAAGCAAAGACAGGAAAACTTTAGCACAAGCTGTGAAGGGTTGTGGGATTCTCCACCTGAGGAACTCTGTCTTGGATATAGTTCAGTGGGGAGAAAGATGAGATGTACTCCTGAGATCAATTCCAGTCCAATTTGCTATAACTTTTTGCTGAGTCAATTTTTTGTTTTCCTTTCAATATGAGGTTCATCCTCAAGAGTGACTGTGAAGTGAAACACATTATTTTGAGAAAAAAGACTAAATGTAGTTGATATCCACTTAAGTACTTAAATGTATGCTTGTGACCATTTCTCACAAGCTCAAAATGGACTTTTTGTATCCTGTGTGAGTCTGGGGTGCTGTAGATCTCAAAATACTCCTGACCCACTTGTAATTATTTAAAAAGACTGATGAGTTTTGTTGTGTACGTGAGATGGTTCATAATGAGACAAAAGTCAAGTGTACTGTTTAAAAAATGTCAACTATTCTAGAAAGCCTTTGGTTTTGGTTCATCTTAAGATACCCAGTTGCCTTATACTTTTTTTACAGCAAAGTGGTGCATGGAATTGGTTGCCATTTTGGTCAAGTTCTGGCTTTGCTCACTGTAGTTTAAATACCTCAAGAAAACTCCAGCTGTCCTCAGTGTAACCTTCTTAGGCTTGCAGTTGTAGACTATGAATACATTGGCACCCAACCTATGAACCCAAAGACTTTCTTATTAATAAGTTTTCCTGTTAAATTTCAGGCTTGTAAGGTCAGGTTCCAAACACTTGGGAGTTTTTCTGTTTCACCAGAAGACGCTGAGCTCTCTTATTAGGACTGTTGATTTTGGCTTGTAATTGCAATCAAAGCCAAATAATTAAAAAAAGCAGCAGTGGTTCAAAATTATTGCCAGTTGTAATTACAAACTAAAATCAACAACCCTACAGCCTACTGGCACTGGCTGCTTTTTTCTGCTCATTGAAGCCATACTTCCCCTATTTCCTCTTCTCACTCAGCACTGGACACCTTCCACTTGCTGCTCCAGCCCCTTGCAGGGCATCAGAGCCAGGAGCTTACAGGGGGCTGTTGTTAGCAGGGTATCTCCTGTTACAGGCATTCTGCCCACATCTAGGGGTTTTGTCATCTCTTCTCCCAAGAATCTGTCATATGCAGAGTGCTTCTTGTTGAAGGAAACATCAGGTAGCCAACTGAATAAAAACTTCTATTATTGTTTGTTAAACTGACAGCTGGAAAATTGAGTCTCAGTTAACAGTTCTAATTTCTATTACTGTGCATCTAACTCCTTCTTGAAAAGAATTCAGATTTCTTATTTAATAACTTGAATATATTCTTTTGGTCCATGTCTCATATTCTGAATTTGCATAATGAGATTTGAAATAATGTCCAGAGGTAAAGAACCCCTAAAATAACCTAGGTTATGTTGAAGGAGACAAGAAAACATTAACATATAGAATCCAGAAGAGAGTGAGGAATAGTTTTTTCATGGCTGTTAAATATTCTGAAAATTTTCAGTATCATCTAATATGACATTTCATCATGGACTACAGAGGCAAAACAATTATAGCATAGGACAGTGCAAACAAATGAGCCCAAGGTATAAATATAGAAGAGTAAAAAGGAAGATAGTTTTGAATATTATTATTCACACTGATTAGCGTAACCTCCTTCAGCTGCCCATTCCTAAGCCTGTATCTAGTCTCAGGTTCAGTTTTCTGCTTTCTGGGGGAAAAAAAAATTGTACTGGTTTCCAGTGATTTTTTACTAGCTCTGGTGACTTAAGAGAAAATATATCCTTTTTCTCATGTTTAAATTCTTGCATAAATGTTCAGGGGAATGAAGTGATTGAGTCTAGGTAACTGTCACTTAAGACATTCAGCCCCGCAAACTTCAGTACTGCTTATGAAGAGGCTTCTCACTAGCCAAGACTTTCCTTTCAGGAAAAAAGTAAATAAAAGTTTTGTTGTTCCATATATCCTATGGAGATGTAAGACCTTACCCATAACCTCTTCAGTTTGAAAGTGAAAAAGCAGACTACTGGGCCCAAACTGCAAGCTCCAAGTGGCACTGAAAATCACTTTCCTAAGATGAAAAAGAACTACAGAACTGAGCTGCTGATGGGGTGAAAGGAACATCATCTCTCGTGGTCTATAGAATTTGGGTGGCATCTTTTGAAATACCTGACATTGCTAGCTGATGTCAAGAAGTGACTGAACACCAGGCAGAGCCTGAATATATCTGTAAATATAGCTGTAAGCAAATCAGGCAAAATGGTGTATATTTAGTAAACACACATATGTATTTCAGCTCTGCCACTTTCCTGTTGTGAAAAAAGAAATGAATACAATACTTTCTCAGAATTAAATATTCTTTGTTGCTTTCCCTTTTATTATTTAGGAAATTAAACTTTATTCTCAAAATCCCATATTAAGGAACTAACCTAATAATTTTAATAGTATGGTAGAGACTAATTTATTTGATATATTCTGTAGTACTTTGTATTCAAACATTTGCATAGTGGAGTGTTTTTTTAGAGTTTGCTTTTGTGGGAAGAGTCGAAAAGAGTGCATTGTGTTTGTGGGAACACAGTGTTCTTTTCTGCCTGCATGCTTTATACTTGATGTGATAGGGAAGAAACAACAATAATGAGGTTAGATTCGATAATGTCACATAAATGATGAAAAGGAGCTCACATGCTCTCAAAATAAAACTGATTGAAATTCACTCTACTAGGCTCCCATTAATCTTAATTGTAATTCGATATTTCACTCTAATAGGTTGCTAAATTTTAGGAAGCTATGTTATTGTTCTTGTATAGTTGGTTAATTTTTAATTCACAAAGTTTTTCTGACTTGTGCATCTGGAAAAGAATTCCAACATTTTTATTTTCTATATGGGTGTTTACATGCCAGGCAGCATCTCTCTGACTCAAAGCAGCCAGAGAAAATATGGAAAGTTCTGTTTAAGGGCAGACTTCCATACCTGGGATACTTTTGGTGGAAGGCTTCTTTCTGTATTTCAGCTTTTAAAGAAATATAAATCTTTCAGTCCACAAGGAGCAAGATAGTGGTAAAACAAACCAACCCTATAGCATATATATCACTTCAGATAACTATGCTCAGGTTTTTTAATGTCCAGAAGGAAGACCTGGTGTTATAAATGCAGTACCTGGGAGGACAAAAGTTCCAACCTTTCTGCTTTTGCTGACTTCAAGGAGAGTCAAGTGTTCTCCACACCTTGTGGGATTGAATCCTTTGTAAACTTGCTCATGATTAATATATGTTATGAATATCTATTAAATGTTACAGTAGGTTGATAACACCCAGCTATATCACTCATTTATTAAAAGAAACTGTTCAGGCACAGTCTGAGCATGGAGGTGAGAGAGCAACTCAGCTGCAGTTAGATTGATGATACTTCTAAAATTGTCCAAGCATGTGTGCAAGAACCTGTCAAAATAAGAGTTTAATAAATGAGAAAGTGAAGGACAGGTAACTTTTCCGATCTACAAAAGCTGTGCACATGCATGTTCATGCTTCATTTACTCCCTGCTCCCTAACAGGTAAACAATACAGAAGGAGAGCTGGCTTGCCATTTTTGAGCTAGATTGTCTGGAAAAGAAATATGCCAAGTCAGTTATTACTGGGGTTAGAGCAGCATGCATTGTGGTGTCACTGAAGACTGCTTTCGCATCAGCAAATTTCTACCAAGCTCAGTGTGCTGGTTCTTGCCTGTCGCTCCAAGAACCTGTTCTGGTCTTCTGGGCAATAGCAGGATTTGCCCCCTGGAAGGTCAGGCTGCTTCTACAGAGAGGATAGGGATGGCAAGGTGAGGAAGCAGAGGGAGATGTAGACTCTGGATTGGGGAGCAATTGATGCTCTGGAGTTGCTGACCGCAAGCAGCCCCATCCTTCTTCTGCAGCAACATCATCAGGCCCTGATTTCATAGGAAATTTGCATTTTTCAAAGTTAATTGTTGATTTTACTTTGTCCAGAAAATGTCCCTGTGTATACCAGAACTGCTGAGGTACTTCGGTGCTATAAAACTCTCAAAGGCAACAGGACATAAAATATATCAAAGCATTTTACAAGGGCGTGTAAGGATAAGATGAGTGGGAATAGCTTTCAACTGGAAGAGGGTAGATTTAGGTAAGACATTGGGAATAAATTCTTCACTGTGAGGCTGGTGAGACACTGGAACAGGTTGCCCAGAGAAGGTGGATGCCCCCTGCCTGGAGCTGTTCCAGGCCAGGTTGGATGGGGTCTTGAGCAACCTGTTCTAGTGGTATCCCTGCCCCATGGCAAGGGACGTGGAACTAGGTAATCTCTAAGGTTCCTTCCAACCCAAACCATTCTGTAGTTCTATAATTTTTCTTCCCTAATGATAACCTGAAGGAATTTTTGGTGAATATTTGTAAACTAGATGAGGAATGGATTATAGAAAAGAATGTGCCTAAATACAGAGATTGAAAGATAACCTGAAGGAATTTTTGGTGAATATTTGTAAACTAGATGAGGAATGGATTATAGAAAAGAATGTGCCTAAATACAGAGATTGAAAGATACATTTAGGAATTTACCTGATGTGGAACAGACACCATCATCGTAATGCTAGGCTTTGATTGTGTAAGTCTCTGACAGCAAAACAAAAGCACTTGGAGAAGGCACCCAAGCAGAAAAGGGCTGTTGGCTGAACAGTTCTTAGTGCCTGAGCACTCCACAAAGAGGATCTTTTCTGTGCAGTGATCTGCTCTGATTGCTCTCTCATAGCAACAGAAGTTATTCCATTCATGATTCCAGTAAGGGGCTTGACACGGCCCTCATTTCTAATAAACAGCTACAATACTTTATCAGCTAGTTTTATTCATTACTAACCTCTTGTTTCACAACATAATTAATATGCAAAGCTCCTAAAAGGTTACTGAGTAAGTATCTGGGAGTACAATCTCCTCTGTATTCCATGTTTTGACAATATTAGTACTTATGTGATTGCTACTCTGGCATCTTTTCTTATTTGAGCGAGCTATGAGTCGTTTATGGTAAAATGCTGTATCTCTAAGTTTTGGGTTCCAGAATTTTGCTGGAACAAAATTGTAATCTCTAAGTGAATTTTTTTTTTTTTTTTTGCTTTAATCTCTTTCTGTCATTGAAGCTGTTGTTGGTATCTGATATTTCATCTATTATGCTGTGATACGTGGTTGACCGAAGGTCCGACCCTCCAGAAGTCTGGGACTATCTGTGTTCAGCTGTATGGACACTAAGCAAGCATCCTGGAAGTTGGCTGGCTAATACTGGAATGTGCTGACCTTTGAAAAGGGGAAGGACACTGTCAAGGCCATAAAGGCACCCAAAGACCTCTGTTGCTGTCACCATCCAGGCACTCACTGCCCACGTACAAGGACCCCCATTTGACAGAGATCCACAGTCCTGGCTGAGACATGTTGGGGGATGGCTCTTTTTTTCCCTGTCTTGGCTTGCTGCTGGGACTTTCTGGAGGGACTCCAGGCTTATGGTCCAGTGAGGCCTCCCACTGTTCCCAAAAGGCCTTCCTGGATGAAGCCCAGGTCTGATTCATTGACCTGTGGTCACAAGCCAGTTGATGGCTGTCACAGTCACTGGGCTCCCTCTTCTCAGATGTGGTAGGTGAGCACCCTGGCCTGTATCAGGAACAGCGTGGCCAGCAGGTCCAAGGAAGGGATTCTGCCCCTGTACTCAGCGCTGGTGAGGCCACACCTCGAGTACTGTGTCCAGTTCTGGGCCCCTCAGTTTAGAAAGGATATTGAGGTCCTGGAGCAGGTCCAAAGGAGGGCAACCAGGCTGGTGAAGGGACTCGAGCACAGATCCTATGAGGAGAGGCTGAGGGAGCTGGGGCTGTTCAGCCTGGAGAAGAGGAGGCTCAGAGGAGACCTCATCACTCTCTACAACTCCCTGAAAGGAGGGGGTAGCCAGGGGGGGGTTGGTCTCTTTTCCCAGGCAACTCTCAGCAAGACAAGAGGGCACGGTCTCAAGTTGTGCTGGGGGAGGTTTAGGTTGGATATTAGAAAGAATTTCTTTAAGGAGAGGGTGATCAGACATTGGAATGGGCTGCCCAGGGAAGTAGTGGATTCTCCATCCCTGGAGATATTTAAAAAGAGACTGGATGTGGCACTCAGTGCCATGGTCTGGTAACTGGTAGTGGATCAAGGGTTGGACTTGATGATCTCTGAGGTCCCTTCCAACCCAGCCAATTCTATGATTCTATGATTCTATGATAGGGTACTGCTAGTGCTGTGGTGTCATTGGTTCCCATGGGCTTCTCGTCCCTCAGGAGCAGCCTATCTCTCTTGGAAGCAGTATTTTCTGCCTCAGTTGGCTCGGGCAGCTGATGACTCTAGAATGACCTCTTGGAATTGTCTGCCTCAGGTCTCATTGGCAGAGGCAGGAGCAGGAGCCTCTGATGATTTGATAAATCCAAAATAGATGAGGGTCACTTCACGGTCATGGTCAGGTTGGCTAGGAACATCTGCTTCATCTAATGGCATTTGGTGCCTTCTATGGGAAGGTGGATTTGTCTGGGCTTGTGACATATTTAAAGAGTGTGAGTCACCAGCATCTGAAAGGATTTTAGTACCCTCATGTTGTGTGCTTGACATTGGCACTAGATGTAAGTGAAGAGAGTATGCTGAGCCATACTGGAAACACTCACACCATTTTGGCCACAGAAGCACTGGAATATCTCAGCAATAGCTTTTCATGGCTCAGTTTGCTCCTTTGAGAGTGAGGAATAATAACTTATTATCAAGTGGTGTGTGATATGAATAATGTGCAGTTCTTGCCTGTTCCCTGCATAATTTCTCCTGAAATTGTACTGTGATTTCTGCTGCACACTTTAATGCATGGCAAATTAAATGTATTTCTAAGAAAGGAAAAACAACTGTAAAACAAACAAAAAGCCCTCAAAAAACCTAAATGAGTTGTTTAATAATTTACCTTGGTGGAAGAGGTGTGTGGGTGGAAAAAGTTAACTCCTCAGAGAAAATAGTATCAGCAGTAAAGAACAGTAATCAATGTGAAATAATCACACCAGTACCTGAGTGCTTGTTCAAAATCCAAAAGTCTGCCCCCAGTCCCAGCCTCCCGACTGGATAAAGGTCACAGAATGTCACTTTCTGTCATCTTGGCATAAAGTGCATAATATGGGTTAAGAAATGTAATGGGAAAAAAATGGCTGAAGTCCAAATTTGGTGTATGTATTATTTGTAAAGAAAGTATCCTATTCAGAAAAATGGCTCCTATTCATGAAAAATTTAAGCCAATGTTATATAGGTTTTTAGGGTAGGTTTTGCAGAAGTCTGTACAATATAGTTTCCTCTTCTAAACTGAACAAACTTTGCATTCATCAGTATGGGTTTCTTGGCATGCAAGTGATATTGAGGAGAGCACAGGGGAGGGGAAAGGTGTGCCAGAATAGAGGTGAAGAATGAGGGGAACTTGGCACTGACACAAATGATACTAAAAATGCTGATTTAGGGAGGAAAAATGTAAATCATTTTTAATGTCTTTTGAAGAAAGGTGCCCAAGTTTAAGTTGCCTTGAAGGCATATGACCCAGCCTGACATAGCTTTGGCAGCAGAATGTGAAGGGTGTATATGCAGAGATGAAATGTCCTTTGATGAAACTTGCTCACAAACAGCCTTTCTGACAATGACAGCAATGTGAGTATCTTTGAAGCTCCAATTATTTTTTTCTGACTTTGGACAAAAAGGATTTGGTACGATTTATTAACTATGAAACCAAATATATCTCATCTTCTATATATGTGTGTATTTTCATCCCCTAATTTCTTCAAAATCAGGTATCTAACCTTAGTTCTAACTCTGAGCAGGTAACTGGTTCAAAGTCTTTTTTTTTTTTTTTTTTTTGTTGGGAGAGAAATTGATACTCAACCATTACTTTGAAATCATTGTGCCGAGTTTGGAACTGAACCAGCAGATATTTACCACTTTAAAATACTGAGTTGACCATAAAGTGACATTTCTGCTGCAGACCTATTCAGTGTGGGGTCTGTCTGTTCCTTGTAGGGCAAGAAAAGCTGGATCACATACTGCATCTCCTGCTCTTATGCCTCCCCCGACTCTCTCCAACTCTGGATTTTCCCAGTGAGAAGACCCTGTTTCTGCACCATGATACAAGGCCAGGATACTTTACCAGTGGGTATTTTTTTTTTTTTTTAAAAGGAGCCCTTTATATGCCTTTTGGACCTCTGCCAACCTGCGGGGTGCATCTCTGTAAAATGTGTATGAGTTTCTGTACATCTGGGGTGTAGGCATATAACAGAGAGGTTCCTTTTCCCTCTCTCTTCTGCTCAGCACTCACAGCACAGAACCAGTCGTGCAGTGCCTCAGTTTCCCTCCATCTTCTCAAGCCAGATGTGAGGAGTATGAGGACGCTGTGGTATTGTGCTACAAGTGCAAAGGGTGCCAGTGCTGGAGGGGGAGCAGGGACTGCACCTTTGGCTGAAATGCACTCTAAGGTTTTGCCTTTATCGTGTGCCCATTCCTATTTTTAAATGCAGTATTTTTAAGTGTAATGCTTTGAGGGACTGCTGGACCTGGTCTGATGTGGGACCCAAACTAGAAATACTGTAGTCCCAACTGAACAAAAGGCTGGAATGAAAACCTGCTGGTTCAGCTCCCACCCACAGGCTTTTCTCATTTCTGAATCGGTGTCCAGGCTCAAATCACCAAAGGCTGGAAAGCAGCTGCCAGTGCTGGATGTGTCGATTATAGTCTGCAGCAGCAGTTCCAGCCTGAAGAGCTTTAATTTCTCCCAGTGCTCTTTTGTGCAGATTGAAAGCTTTGTGGACTATCATCACCATCCACAGCTGTGGGAACAGGAGGATTAGAAATGGGCTCTTTACAGAGGCTACCTGGGACCTGCTGGGAGAAGGGGATCATTTCAAGGTGGAGGAGAGAGACTTGCTGGCTGTGTCTGGGAACTGCTGCTGACCTTACCCACACCTGTCCCCTGTGCTTGCTGCAGAGGGGAAGCCTGGGACTTACAGGAGTTATCCTGAAGGACAGGGCTTTGGTTTGATTAAATCTGAAGAGAATTAGAGGTGGTTTCTTCACTAATTCAGAAAATTCAACACTGCCAAGTTTACCTGTGAGAAAAGAGCTTCATAGAGAAGCTTAAGCATCCTACTTGCCAATATAACATTTTGGCTTTTGAGGTCTGTCCTTTGCAGTTTCTTCATGTGCTGCCTTCTGGGTGCAGCTGACCCCTAAGGAGGTAGCCCAAAGTCCCTGCATAACTTAAATCTTTATTTAACCTTGTGGTGACCAGTTACATGGGAATAAATTGAATCCCTCCTGACTTCTGCTTTCCAATATGAGTTTTTTAAAAACCCAAGCTGAGAAAGCTGAGACTTCTACCTTTTTCTTTTTTTTTTTCTTTTTTTTCTTTTTTTTGAACCTTAATAATATTTCATAGCCTCTAAATTCTTGGCTCAGAAATATATTTTCTGTCTAAAGAATTTTCTGGCTTTTAATAAGGACTGCCTGTCCCAAGCAGAGAAATGCAGCAGCACTATTTTCTTTTTTTGTGTGTGATTATTTGTTAAAAACAAGTCTCTAAACAAAAGGTTAATAGCTTGTGACCTGGATATACCAACAAGGAAGCTTACTAAAACCATTTGCATAGTCCTAGATGGGAGCAATTTCTTTATTTATCAGTATCCTACAAATGGGAAATTTGAAGAACCTGCTTGGAGATTTAGAGAGATGTTCATTGCTTCATTGCCAATTTAACATTACCATTTAATGTACACAGTATGTGGGCTTGTCTTCCATATTTCGCAATGGCTGCAGTGTAAGAATCATAATATATCACTTTCACAAGCAATTTAGCACAGCATAAGGGAGGAAATGTAGCTATACCATTTTAGTACTTATTTTCTAATAAAATTCTAATAGATTTTGGGTTAATGATACAGAAGATGACATTTATCTCCTAAGACTTTTTTTTTTTTTTTTCTTTTTCTTTTTTTTAATCTGTAGCAGCGCAGTGAAGGCGGAAGTTACAAGACTGGCTGATAAGATAATGCACTCCTTACTTCTTACTTGTGTCCAATAAGATGCTCATAAAAAAACCTGGCTTGCCTTTGACACTTAAACTGATGTCTCACTGTGAGATAGTTCTTGGCAGGCCAGAGTCACTAAAGCTAGTTAGGCTTTCCTTCACTGGAGATTGATTTGTTCCTTACTTGAAAGAAAACCAACCTTAACCCGCCAACAAGGATGAAAAGACTTTTAAAAAAGAAAGTCAGGAAAAACAACAATTTTTTTTCTGTGGCTAATAAAGGAAGAAGATTAAAAAGACTCCCCTATTGATAAGATCTAACCATTTATGTTCCTGTGTGATGAAAGGTGAATACCTATTTAAGATTTATTTAGTATTTTGTCATCTATAATGAATCTAAAGGGCACAACAATTTGTCTTAACATTGTGTAATGCAATGAAGCTCATTTTAACAAATAACTGTATAAATAACACATTTACCAAGCCCCTCGGTTGACTGATCTTGTGCTTGAGCTGTAAAACATTTATAATTGTTAACAGAGTGAAGCTGAAATAGCAGAATGGATTCTGTTCTGTGTAGATGATTCAGAAAAAAAGTGTGAGGCACTTGTAGCTATGTGTGCATGTTCCTGTAAAACATGCTGTTCATCTATGAAGCTATTTCATGCTTCTCACACTATGGGTATTATCACTTATTACTTTGGACATAACACTGGACAATACCTAGGTTGACGTCATGGCCCCTCAGGTTCTTTAAAACTTAAATTAAGCAACATATCTCTGAAATGAACACCCAACGATTTCTAAAGGCAGAAAGAAGAAATCTTCTTTTCTGAGTCCTTGGTTCATTTTTTTTATCCTGGCACTTGGTACAAAAGATGATCATGTCATTACAGCAGAAGTAAAAAAAGTATTTTAGGTGGATTTGCTGTTTATAGGACTGTGCAATCAATCAAAAAAGTTGTGATTACTTCATGCTGTCACCCACAAATTTGCAGTTTTCAATGTCTGTGTTTGAGTCCTTCTGCTGTGTCATGCAAATTCAATATAGATGATCTTTGAGCAGAGTTTTGTATGGTTGTGTTAACTACTCAGCTCAGTTTTGCAGAACTGAGAAACAGCAAATTAGCAGGAACATGAAAATCCATCATAAAAATCTGCCCAGTGGAAGAATTAATCAAGCTTCCCAAAAAATTGTACCAAAGCATCCCTTTCCTGAGCTCTGCTTCCAACTAAGTAAGTGTGAGTAGAAGATCTGAGTTTTAGTTTTTGGTGCAGAGAAGAGACAACTTCCTTTGGCAGTTTGGTTTGGCTACAGTGCAGTCTAGAAGGAAGGAGCACAGGCACTGGGCTATGATATATAACTTTTCAAAGGGAAGCCCTGGAGGACTGAACAAAGCCATGGTTCATATGTCATTGAGTTTACTTGAGTTAAACAGGTCATCACGTTCCTATTTAGCTTGAGATAGCTGAAGAAAATCTACTGCTGCTACTTAGCTTCAGCTGACCTTGGGCAAGGCATAAATAATTTTTAGATGTGCAATACTAAAATAATTCAGCAGCATTCGTGCAGATCCCTGAGGGTGGTACGACTGCAGTATTATCTGACCACTTTTATACTTCTTCCTAAGGATGAAATAAGTTATGCCCAAGCCTAATTCTCCCAACAGACTATAAGGAGTCCAGACAAGTAGCTCAAATGTACACCTTTAGCTACTGAGATCTAATGACTCTACATTGTAGGCTCTACAAAGCAAGTTCATTTTGCTGTGACCCACTCTTGAATGTGGACCCATCTAGAGCTCAATTTACAAACAGAGTGTTTTTAGAAGTAAAATGCATGAAGCTTCAGCTGTAGCTGGAGCTACAGTGCTGGAGCAGAGGGAGTGAGAGTCTTCTATGCTGGGACTCCAGAGGGTCCCTGATCCTCTACATGCTCTTGTAGATGGTGTGTATGCATTTGGTAGTAACAGCAAATAGTACACATTAACCAAAACCTCCTTCACTCACCTTTCTAAAACTCCTTATTTTCTATTGTAAGTCACAGTTCTTTGCCTGCATCTGTGCAGTGTTGGGGTTTTTTTGTTTTTTGTTTTTTTTTTAAAAAAAGAACAGAATACAGTCAGTGTCCCTTTGAGTAAGTGCTAAGATTTTTGTTATTAGATATGGTGAAAGCTCTTCAGATGTTTAAAGGAAATAGTCAGAATTCAGAATATATATTAAATTATCAACTATCTAATAAATGTGCTACTTCCCAGCTGGGATTCTTCTGGTACATTCATTCATCTTCAACCAGTGTAATTAAAGATGAAAGGTATAACACTGATGATCCTTCTCTAGAGATCTCATCAGTTTAATTCTAGAAATATCAGTGTAAGGGGAATATCATATAAATTGTTCAGACTTAATTGGACACCTGCTAGAGGTCAAGCAAAACAACCAAGGTCTACTGAAATAGGGATTGCCTTCTGTAATTCAGTAATTTGGTAGGAGGGAATTTGGCAAAGCAATGCAATCTTTGTCTCATATCTTTTAAAACAAAACCAGATTTGGCTAGCAAATAGAATTCTAGGAAATAAGTGGAAAACAAGAAGAGCAAACCAGAATGTGCTTAAAATCTCATTAAAAGATAATAACTTCATGCTTGTAGCAAGTGAAGCAGAAACTGCAGTGTCAGGGTTGTGTTATTATAGCTTACTACTGGTGGTGTGCAGAACTATTTCTGGTGTAACCCTCCACTCAGAAAGTATGCCATAGCTTTCAGGAGTGAAAGAAGAGAAATTGTTTTTCTCAGTTGTGATTTTAAGTCACATCAGTGGATTTTGATGTATTAAAAAAAAAATATGACTCCCTTTAAAAATAATTTTTCTTCTGGTGCTGTCAAAAAATCATTTTGCATTGTAGTGATGTCATAAGATCCACCTAATCTGCTTATCGCTGGAAATATTTAAATTGCAGTTTCCATAAATGCATATGAGTTCCCTGAGAGTGTCTGTATTTGTTACAGAAGGTGTCTCAGGAATCTTGGAGCAATCTCCCACTCTAATTAAAAGTGCTGTAATTATAGCACACAGAGCTGTGTTGCTAATGTTAAAGGTTCAAGAATTGTAAGTCAGGCCCATAAGTCAAGACTGGCTCCCAAATGTGAGTGTTTGCCTTAAAAAATAATATATTATGCTTTGGGCTCATTTTTAATTTTTGAACTCCTTCTGCCCCTTGCCAAGGTTTGTGCGTGTGTCTATACTGTTGTCATTCTATCAGTGACACTATCTCTTCACCAGATGTTTAGGACAAGGCAAGTGCTGGTCCCTACTCTCGTTCCTGTCTACCCCCTTGCTTTCAAGCCCCTGCAAGAATTTTCACTTGTGCATATCACAGAATCACAGAATGTTAGGGGTAGGGAAGGGATCTGGAGATCATTTAGTCCAAGTCCCCTGCCAGGACATGTTCCCCTAAAACAGGTTGCTCAGGATGGTGTCCATGCATGTTTTGAATGTTACTAGAGAAAGACTCCACCACCTCTCTGGGCAGCCTGTTCCAATGCTCTTCTGCCCTCAAAGTGAGAAATTTCGTCCTCGTATTTAGATGGAACATCCTATATTCAAGTTTGTGCTTGTTGCATCTTATATTACAGGATCCTCCTGTAGCAGTACAAGTTATTCATTCTTTAATAATGGGACAGATTGTGGTGTCTTGTGTTTTTCATCCCAGGTCTGGAAGGGAAATCGATGAGAAAAAGGAACTAAGAGAGCCTTCCCACACTGGGAGAAGGGATGGGTACCTTGAGCTTCCAGTCTCTTTTTACATCTTCCTCTCTTTACTACTCAGGTTAGAAGTTTATCTCCCTGTCTTTTATTTTTCCTAGAGCTGGGGAAGTACACGATGAATGTAGCAAGTTCTGAAATGGGACCTCAGTCCCTGAATTTATCAAGATATTCATCTACAGGACAAAGCTAAGATTTGGTGGGAATGGTTTGAGCCAATGTGCTGCAGGAGACAGGATTTACTAGGCAGTGTTTTCTTCCGTCTTCTTTACTGTATTCAAGTTCTGTATGTACAAAAGGTGTTTAAGTGCAACAGTGATGGGTTACAATGAGTGTCAGTCCTCCAGAAAAAAACAGAAGGGAGGAACAAGAGTTAACCTTTGCTTTTCTCACCAGTTTGCTACAGTTTAACTAATCCTTATTTTATCTCAGTTATCCCTGGAATTTCAGCTGGTGAATTAATATTGAACATTTGACATGACTTGCGAGGCGATTTGGAAGTTTTGCCTCAGAAATGGCAGCATTACAGCTTGATTTAGGAGCTGCTATCTGTATGGAAATATTTTTGATTTCCCTCCTCATGGCCATGACATAAGAAATAACTGAATACTCCCCCTATACAGCAGCAGGCAGCTGCCTCACCACAAGATGTTCTTTGCTGTGACACTTCAAAGAGGTATTGTGCTAACCGAAACTTTTTTTTTTTTTTAAAAAAAAAGGATAAGAAACCTTCAAATATTCTTTTAGACCCTTATAAATGTTTCCTCATACTTCAGCCTCAGCCTCTTCCCCTGAATTGCATGGCATCATTAAATATGCTCTTCTAATTGCATCCTGCCTTCAATAATTTCTCTTTTTTATATCATCTGGCTTGAGTCAGTGTTTTTCTCCTTTCATGGTGTGGCAACTTTTGAAATGACAATGTTATCTAGCAGTGACTAATGGGAGATTCCAAGTTTGCTGAGACATTCTCCTCATTCTAATAAGCATGTTTATGTTTACTTGATTTTCTTGCCTCAGCTCTGACTCCATGGGATGGTGCTCTTTGCATATCATCCATTCTTGTTGACTGGACCAGCCACAAAGACCACGTATTTGCATTCTTACCTCTTGTTTGCACATTGTCTAAAGACTATATTTTTTAAGCTGGAGAGTGTGGGTGTTATTTGACAGGACTCATGCTGTTATTTTGCATAGTCTTTTGGAATAATACAAAGCTAATACCAGGATGGGGACTCTAATGTTGTCTTAATACAGTCAAGTCATCTTTTCTTGTCATCTAAGGTTTGCTTTGTCTGTAGCCCATAGGCAGAGAAACAGGTACAGGAGTAGCTTCTTTTGTCCTAAAAGAGGAGTCAAAGATAATTAGGAAAAAATCACCCTCTGCAGGTACCCATAGTCCTTCCCTTGCACCTGGGGGAAGTGCCATGGTTAGTTTGCACACCCTAACTTTAAGAAAATTTCAGGCCTGTGACTTCACTGTCTCCTTTTCCTACAGCGAGCAAATCCTCACGGCCAATAGAGTGCCAAGACTGGGATCCCTACTCCAGCTCCTTCTGCCTTCCTGGTGGCATACACCAGGTATTAGGTTTCTGAGAGGACCTGTCTAGGGTGCATTATTGCCTGAGCTTGACAGCTCTCTGGAGCTTCACCTCAGTAAGAGAAAAAAATCTGTTATCTGGAATATTGCTGCTTTTGTTTTGTTCTTTGTTCAGGATGCAGGTGTCAAGCACTAACATGACTTCTTCATTGTATGGGCCAAGCACCATCAGCCCCCTGTAGAATGGCACAGAGATACTACACAGTTCCCCCAGGATTATCCAACCATAATGCCTCCAAATCTACACCATGTTCTGCATTCTTTTTTTTTTTTTTAACAAACACAGCCAAACCCTGAGAACTACATATTAACATATTAACACTAGTGGGACAATTGTATTGCTAAGCCTTAACAGAGCATGAGCTGTGATGAAAGCTTTTCTGATAAAGTTACTCAGTTCCAGCAATTTCTCTTGTACTGGCAATTGAAGAAGGTGAATTTGTCCTTGAGAGGACACAGTTCTTCCCTCTAGACTTCATCTATTTTTCTAGACCTCCCCTGCATTATACTCAGCTATTTCAGTGTTGCAATGTATAGCATCAGCTCAGATCAGCAAAGCTATTGAGTTATTATACTGGTTAATATAGTGAAATTTATACAAGCTTAATCACATTTATTATCCCTGACAACAATGCAGATGTTCTGAATGCTAAGTGAATTTCTTTATAAAAAACATAATTAATTTTTCTGGCCCTGTCCAAAAATGCTTAGTGGTCAGTTCTGCCACCAAAATATATTTAATAATATGTAAATCTGGCATTTTGGGAAGTAATTAAAAATAAAGTTCCTGTAATTTTAAATTCAGCTGATATCTGTATTGCTCCTATCTAAAGTGGTGCTAGGCTAAGTGCTTGAACTAATCGATTTTTGAAAGGGTTTGGTTAGTGATCTCAGGGGAAATAAGGTAGGTTGTATGAAAACATATTAATTATAGAGCCTTCTTTTTTAATGATGCATGCCCTTTTAGAGTACAATATATTGATGTAACAACTTCTTCAACTTAAATCACCCAACAAACCTTTCTAGTTTTGTCTCATCTATCTTGATTGTTTGCTATGTTTATTACAGAATGAAAATAAGATTTAAGATTCTTAATTATTAGCTATTAAGTCTTCCAGAGTAGCTCAATGAATTAATTTCTTTGTAAAAAGTATACAACTTCAGCAAGTTTTTGCTGACTAGGAAATTTGTCTTTCTCAAATATTAATATTACTTTCTCCTTCAATATGTCATATTTTGCTCTCAAGTGTACAGAAAGTTTATTCATGAAAAAGTTTTAACTCTTCTAATAATACTTGAAATTAGTTTTAGAATGTGCCTGTTGCAGTCTTGTTTGAAGTGAATCAATATTTCAATATTCTATTTTTATTTATTTTGGTTTAAGAAAAATAAAGCCCTGGCTTTTAATGCAGAGATAAATGTTATGCCTAGCTCCCAGATTGGAGTGAAATATCAGATCATCTGGTGAAGAGAGAGGCTGGGGCTTTCCCTGCAAAAAGCAGGGCTGGAACTGCTGCCAGGGAATGGGGGCAGTGATTTTCCTGGTGGGCATGTCCTTTGCTGGAGGAAGCTGACAGTGAGACATGTCAGAAGCTGCTCTGCAGATGGAAGGATGGGATGTCAGGATATAGCATGAAGATACCATGAGTGGTGAGCAATAGGCACAGATGATGTAGACATGAAAGGATGCACCATGAGACAGAGTGTGAGGTGGAGCTGCCTCCACCCTTCTCCTCCAGTGAGCACAAAGGGGCATGGATTATCTAAAAGCTTTGTTGGAACATGGCTTCTAATACAATCAATTCAAGTCTGCTACATAAGAACAAAAATTAAAAGCTCTGAAAACAACAATTTCTTTTAACCGTTGCTCCTTGAAGAACCAAACAGGTTCTTTCATCCAGCTCTGCTCCCAGTTTTAGTGGCTTCTCAGGGTACAGCAAGCACTCGATGAGTCTAGTCTTTGATCTGTCCCTTGTCATGTGCCTAGCCCTGCTCCTCTGGGACTCTGTTTTTCCCACCCTGGGATCTCAAAGGTTTTCCTAGCTCAGTGTACTTGGGGGCAGACCACCACTCCCATCCTGAGAGTTTAGTTTGACTCAAAGAGCACATCCTCACACAAATTAAATGGACAGCCTTTCCCTCCAGCTCCTTAATAAACAAGCATGAAATACAGACTAAATAGAATCACAGAATTGTTTTGGTTGGAAAAGATCTTTAAGTTCATCAAAGCCAACTGTTGTTAACCCAGCACATTGCCAAGTCCACCACTAAATCACATCCCTAGGAGCCTCATCTACAAGTCTTTTAAATACCTTCGGGGACATACCACTTCCCTGGGCAGCCTGTTCCAATGCTTGGCAACCCTTTTCTGGTGAAGTTTTTCCTAATATTCAGTATAAACCTCCCCTGGCACAGCTTGGTGCCCTTTCCCCTCATCCTGTTTCTTGTTAGTTGGGAAAAGAGATTGACTCCCACCTCACTACAACCTTTCAGACAGATGTAGAGATAAGGTCTCCCCTCAGTCTCCTTTTCCCCAAATTAAACAACCCCAGTTCCCTCAGCTGCTCTTCATAAGACTTGTGCTCTAGACCCCTCACCAGTTTCATTGCCTTACTTTGGACATGCTCCAGCTCCTTTGTTCTTGTAGTGAGGGGCCCAAAACTGAACACAGTGTTTGAGGTGTAGCTTCATACATAGAGATCAGCCTCTTTTGTGTAATGGATGCTGAAGGCTGTATTTTGATAATACTGTTCCGTCAAACTAACTCACTAAAGCAAGGTTCTCTGACTTTTGTGTGTGTGTGTGGAGAACACATTTCAAAGAGGATGTTGGTATGTGAAGATCTCCCCTGCTAGCTGTGGTCCTGTGCTGTCTTTGTGATGAATGAAACACTGCATACACAGGTAAGGCAACATTAAGCAGATATTTCAAAGATTTTTAATGATCTCTGCAGCTAAGAAAGAGGATGTTGTGTGATGGGTTTGGTCAAATTCTTCACAGTCCATCAGAGAATGTATGTTTCAGCTAATAGATAATTAATAAGTAAATACATGTACCTGACTATCCTATCAGAGGGAGATGTGCGAACTAAAAGTATTTCAATTTACAGATCACACAAGAGTTTTGTTTGCATTCAGATAACCAAACTCTTGAGGTGATTGCCTGAGTTTAGCAAGATGGACTGTGGACAGTGGAGTACCTGAAACGTATCTGACGGTGCCCATATTATCAGTCCTATTTTTAATGTGGATGACAAGAAATGTGTGTTTCTGAAGATGATTGTGCTAATTTGTCAGCACAGGAGATCCTGTGCCTCCTTTTCCCATTGCACTCTGGGCGTGTGATCCCATCTGTTTTCTTTTGCTGCCTCTGAAGCCAGGCTGAGTCCTTGATCAGACATTTCGGCTTATTCAACAGACAGAAAATTATCTCCCTTTTTTGCTTGCTGAGTGAGCTGAATTGACTCATCAAACTGTTGGAGCTAGCACAAAGGAAGTGCTAAGTACACACAGCTGGGAGGGAAAAAAAAGGGGAAAGCTAAACCATATTTTTAGTGGTAGGAAGCTGTTAGACCAGCTCAGCACTCTTGTGAAAACTCATTCTCGGTGAAGAACTCCTCTGTCGTATTCAGTCTGGCTCTGGTCTGGTGAAACTTGAGTATGTTGGCTGCTAAGGCTGGTGGTTCTGCAGAAGTGGTTGCCAGAAGAAAAGTCATTTGATTTAAGTGGGTCCCTTGGTGGAGATGTCATTGGCAATGAATACTGATGGATGGGAACTAATTACCAAGTCTTAGCACATAACCTTTTAGTTCTTATATGTATTTTTATAAATGTAAAATGGACTATAATTTGTTGACTCTAGCAAAAGATTTTGCCAATTGCACTTCAAAAACATTCATGGAACTCCAGAACTTTTTGTTAAAGCTACAGATGTATCCATTTACTATATCTGTTAGTCACATGAGGAGGTTGGGAATGCCTCTGAATGAATCTGCAATGCTAAATAATGTGAATCTTACTGAAGAGAATGCTTGCTGGAAATATCTAAAGCTGCAGAGAAGCGAGTAAATTGGAGAGGTTTATTTTTATTGGTATAGACAAATAGTAATGATTATGTCAAAGTTTCCAAGTTTTACTGTGTTTAGCAGCCACTCAAAAAAAAAAAAAAAAAAAAAAAAGAAAACAAAAAGCAGATTTTCAAAATTAACCATCTGTCTAGGGATTAAAGAAAAGGATAAATTTTTGAAACTATATTCTATACTCTTACATATGGTTCTTCTGGGCAGTTTTCAAACATGGTCAGTGCTAAGATTCAAGCTCTTCAGAAAATCAGACTTAATCTCTCCATACCATGCTGAACAGCCTCCATATAGGAGGGTGGAATTGACTACCTGTTTTTCACAAGAAAACAAATGATACCTACACATTCAGGCTGTAGTGGATCAGAGCTGTAAAAAAGGGGAGACTCAGGTGATCTTCAGTAAAATGTTTGATTTCCCTGAAAGGAATTAAAAAGTGACAAAGTAACATAGATCAAATCATGGATCAAAAGTGGGTGTTTCAAGAAAGTTTTAAAATTTCAGACCCAAGAAGACATCCACAGAAAAATACTTTTCTTTGTAGATGGATTTCAGCTGAGAAAGGGGTGCTTAGCTTCTGATTTGCAAAAATGATAGAAAGGTTTTTGAGACTGTAAAATGTCAGAAGATGACTGAGAAAGTCACATAATCTTTCTACAAAAATATTGTTACCACGATAAATTATAACATTCCTTATATATATATATATCAAGAAATGGGAAAAATAAAAACAGGAAAAGGAACTTTCAGTAGGTCAGCATTGGGTGCAGGCTGGCCACAAGGGTATAGGTAAAGTGCGTGTGGGACAAGAGGTATGGGTCAAAACTCAGAAGCACAAGAACTGCTACTGTACAGAATGAAATTGCATAGCACAAAGAGGAGTGGTGGCCACAGCTGGAACATACATGATGATCTAAATGACCAGGAAATCAGAATCAAAGCAGTGACCTTTACTCAGTATTTAGGCACATGGTAAGCTCTAAATGAAGAAAAAAAACTGAAAATCAAACAAAAAAGTGGATAAAACAATGTCAGGGTAAGATTTATTTTGGAGAAAGATGATAAAAGCCGTAATACTGGCAATGGACCATCAGGACTGGATTTGGTCATAGGTGCAGGTTTGATATTGATTTTAGAGAGATAAATAACACTGGAAATATATTTATTTAACTAAACTTCTCCAAGACAAATTAGACAACAAAAGGAATGGAAAAGTCCATCACCACCTTATTTCTAAGAGTGGTCTTCCTAATTTTTCTTAAATAGTCACTGAACCAGCAAATGTTGATGCTATTATAAGTTTGACTTTCCATGAAGGGAAGATGACTGAGAAAAGAGCTAAATAGAAAATCACTTTGAGTTGAAGGGTCCTGCTGCCTTTCAGTCTGAATGAAAAGACAGACAAAGGAAAGTATGCAGAGTTCTCAGTCTGAATGGAAGAAAAGCTCTTTCAGTGAAGAGGATTTGGTCTGGGAGAGGAGCATAGTGAGATATTCATAGACCTGTCTATGAATAAGTTGAGCATGGAAGCAAGTTGAGCATGGAAAATGACTTCAGAATTACAGTCCAAAGAAAAGGGGGAAAATATGTTGGAGCTTCAGCTGTGTTAATGATCACTGTAAGGAATCCTCTAGGAATATCCAGTGGCCTGGAAGGAAACATGGACTCATAATACCCTGACTTCTGGAGCTCAGCTAGTCCAGCCAGCTCTCAAAGTGTGATCAGCTAGAGCAGGTTGCTCAGGACCTTGTGCAGTCAAATTCTGAACACCTCCAGGGACAGATCCCACGACCTCTCTGGACAACCCTCCCAGCAATAAGATTCTCTCCCTTAGCCTTCTCTTCCTAAGGCTAAACAAAGGCAGTTCTCTATCTCTTCTCCTACATCATATGATTTTGATGACTAAAAGAAATAACCTGTAAATAAAGAGATCTTGGAGCTCCGAAAACATAGGGACAACACAAATTTCCAAATGTCAAGCTGAAGTAAACCTTGCAAAGCATAGTAGGACAAAATAGTTATTAATTTAAACATGGATTGAGGTGAGCCAGAGAAACAGACTCAAGGCTCATCAGGTTCAATGAGGACATAGGACAAAAAAAATCTGATGCTATGCCCCCAAAGTCAGTTTAAAATTTTGTTTTATTTCTTTGTAAAGAAAACCATTCGTGACTATAGTATTGGATAACTAATTGGAGCTGGATATGGAATGGAATTTTCCGTTTCCAAAGTGAAAGAAATGGATAATTTCAAGGCAACAGATTGTTGTTATTGGAAAACTGTTGAAGGACCAACCCATGGAATCACAGATCCAGTATCAATTTTGTTTAATTGTTTTCTTAATTTTGAGGTGGTTCTATAGTGGGTTTAGTATCTATTTATAGGGAAAAGTAACAGCAGAAACCTGCATCTGTTAGCTGAATACCATATAAAATTCAGACCATATTTTGAGAGAAAGAGTAATTAAGGACGTCAAAACAAGTGACAAACTAGATAAATATCACCAATTTTTACTGAAATAGAAATCTGCAAGCCTATTGTCTCACTTTCTCCTTTATGAATGAAAATGAATTGTGTTATAGGCAAAAGAAATATAGTACACCTATGTAATCAGAATTGCAGTCAAAAGTATATGCATTTCCTATTACTTAAAACTGATAATAAGGGTTGTAAAAAAGCTACTTTGAGGAGAGGAACTGGCTAAAAAAGCATGTAGCCCTATTTGCCATATAGGATAGAGAGTGGTTATCATTAGACTCCCTTGGGTGAAACTATTGTCTCCTACAAAATTTTCATTAATATCTGTGTAAAGGCTCAATGCTTAGAACGGAAACGAATTTTGCTCATGGTATAAATTTGGGAGGCACCATTAATGTGGCAGAGGATGATAATATGACACTGGTAAGACTGGATGACTTTGATAACTGTGATCACTGGAATGGCATGGAATTAAAAATTTGATGTAGAAAGGCCTCACATAAGGATTTTCTTCTATGATTTGAGATCTCACCATTAGAACAAAAAGAAGAAGAGGGGTTTTTTCTGGATCAAGGAATGATAAAAATAGCAAAAGTGATGCAAAAGCACAGACAGAAAGAAAATTCACTCCTTGGATGTGTCTGCAAAGGAATGGCTAACAGAGAGTGGGGAAGAGTGGATGTGACTGGATGAGTTAGCCCCAGTGCCCTGTGTTTGGGTGAGTTAACTGGAGCTAGAAAAGCTCTAGAGCAAGGCTAGGGAGATGGCTGGGGGAGTGGAGAGCAGTAAAAAAAAAAATAAAAACTCTGTAGCAGAGCAAATTGAAAGCTGAGAAGGTATTTAGCATAGGCCTGTATCGCTTGAACATGTTTGTCTGAGATTGCTGGGAATGAGACTCTTCCAGACAGAGATTCTTGCATCTGCTGATTTCAATTTCTTTACTACCCACCATGGAATTTCTCTTAAAATGCATCAGCTATTCAGAGATTAAGCATGGGGAATTAAAAGAATTTAAGTAAAATAGCATATGCCTAGACACTTTCATCCTGTCTTGAACTGCCATTAGATACATTTAAGAGGAAAGACCTGTGGAAAATGTGCGGAGTGAAATCCTGGCTCTAGCAAAGACAATGTTGAGACTGAATGGTTATAGTTTCTCCCAGCAGCATACCTTGTTTGAAAAAGGTAGCTCAGAGACAAGTAGTTCATTTTTTACTGTCATCTGATCTCTCATCGTTTAAATTCTTTGTTAGAATTTAGAATAGTTAACTATTTTTTAAAGAATGAAAAGATTAGATTACGCTAGACTCACATTCTTGGGATGAGGAAATCAGGACAAGTCCTGTTTTTTTTTATCTGAAGAAATAATTATCAGGAATTAAAAAACCACCTCGAGTTCTTAAACACAGTTGCTTTGGAACAAAATGTTCTTAGATTATGGGAGGGAAGAGGGCTGTAATTTTGCTATGTCTTTCACTGTCACTCAATAAATTTCAAAGATTATTGGAAGCAGGTTCACAAGAGACTCTGCTATTTGTCTTTCCAAGTACGCATGAACTCTTAGGACAGTTCATCTAAATCATTTTGAAACATCCAACAGCCTGGCACTGTAATGCAAACAGAACTATTTTATAAACCAGTCAGCAGACCCCATTCTTTAAAAGGTATGCTACATTACCAGAGGAGAAAAGCTTTCTGCTTCGTTATATAGCAATGACAATAACTCAATGTAAGTGTATAATGACCCAAGTCAGCACTCCACAGCAACAAAAATGTAATAGGAACTTTATCTAGCTTGCTGACATTCTCTAGAACTCAGTATAGGCTTTTCAGTATAAAAAACAATTGGCTCCAATTTTTAATATTGCTAAGCAGCAGGGGACAAACAGGCATTTTAGCACAGCTTTGCCTTCTAGAAACATCATTCAGCATCTTCACAGGCTCTTGTGTAGAGAGCTGTATGACAAATATTTCTGAAGTTTGGTCATTAGAACAGGCTCTCTCAAAGCAGAGATGTGTGTCTGGCACTCCCGTGATGCCCTTTAAGATGAATCAGATGCTACTGTGTTACAAAGGCAGAAGACTAGTGGAGATCTCTTTTGGGTTTCTGTCTCCTGATTAAATTAAATGCCTGATAAAATGAATGGCCTCTAGAGAACCATTCTGAAGAAAATCACTCTATTAAATACTAAACTGTAATTTCCTTCCTATTTCTTTCACTGGTTTTCTCTATACTTCATTTAAAGAGTACAGGCTAATGATGCCCGTATTGAGTAGGTTGTAATGGCCACTTAGTTTATGACATGCAATATTATTATTGGGGTGGTAGTGCTGAGACAAAGACAGCAAGAGATGAAGAAGTTGTTCAAAGAAAACTATATGCATCCTAGTTGTGGGTGTTCAAAACTCATTCATTGTGTTTAGTTAAATTCCATTTTTTTAGTTTTACAATTTACGAGGAAATCAGAGGACATTAATATAAATGTATTTGTTTATGATTCTGGTAATGTTGCAATGCTTTAATGGTATATATAGTATAGTACATCATTAAAGAGATGTGGGAATTCATATACTCTTTGCATGAAATGCAAAATTTCATCTAGAAACCAGTGACTGAGTCACTGAACACAATCCTCCACCATTACAGATTACTGATTTTTAGTTCAGAAGGCTCTGCAACAGATGTGTTTCACACAACTCCTGGCATTCTGGCCCACAAAAATCTCCTCAGTGCCCTTTCACATGGTGAATGCCAGTAGTAAAGAGGGAGACATATCTAGAAGAGAAATAAGAAAGAAGACTATATGTGCTAAAAGGACCTTTGATGAAGGAGTCATTGGAGGGATATGAACAAGAAAGGCTGGGATATCTAGAGCTGAGAAATGGAGAAGGAAATTGTTTGGGTGTGCTCATGGATGTCCGGACTTGACTGAGTCATGTCACACTTGCCACAGGGTAATGTCACAGACCTGGGCAATCAATGCCCCTTACCTGACACAGGGGATGAGTTTTCTTTTACTTCAAATGCTTGTGATGTAAACCACTATGCCTCAGCTAGCCAGCCTAATCTCACTTTAACCTGATGGAGAAAAATAAGCAGGTGAGGTAAAATAAGTAGGTGAGGCCAGTTTCCAACCTGTACTTTAGGATGGGATATATTGAGCCATAGAAGCACCTGATTCTCTATTGACTTCTGTGAGGTTTTTTCACCTTAGTTTTTGTTTTCATTCTGTGCATGAGAAATAGATTCTACTGGTATGGACATTTTCTGTCAGAAATGTTATTACAAGACAAATCCTGTGTGTCCAACTAGTGCAGGCATGGAGCCATCCTTACATAGATAATGATGAGGTTGTGTGTGACAATTGCTGTCAGTACTCTGTTGTGATGGATCTCTTTGCCTCCTCCCTTTCTTTTGATTGCTCAGCCAGCAGGATCAGTTCAAAAGGTTTCTGTTTATGCAGCCAGTGGTGAAGGGAACAGAAACCCAGGAACGCTGTGAAAA
Source organism: Heliangelus exortis (assembly GCF_036169615.1). NCBI lineage: Eukaryota > Metazoa > Chordata > Aves > Apodiformes > Trochilidae > Heliangelus > Heliangelus exortis. The sequence goes on along the minus strand of NC_092424.1, from coordinate 78,017,890 downwards.
ATCATCTTACAGAAGGAGGATTTTTGGCATTTCATTCCATTATGTTTGGTTGGGTTTTTTTCAGGGGCTGCTGACAACTTCCTATTTAGTATTGCCAATCTTTTATAGTGTTTCTTTTCTACTGAACTTGTGGGACCTTCATTTTATTTTATTTTTTAACTACCAAACAGTCATCTGAAACCTTGTGAAATGCATCCTGAGGACTAAAGGAGCTGAAAGAGGATGTCATGCAAGGATGCTCTTTGACAAGATAACCGTGCTGCACCAGCAGCTTGCAGCTGCCTAAAGGGGCAGTTCTGCTCTTGTATTCCCTGCTTCATCCCTATTCTCAATTTTCACTTGGTTCAGCATATTGAATGGCCAAAGCTAGAAGCTAGCTTAGCAAAAGAACTAAAAAAATAAATTAAAAACAAAAAAACAAGGGAATCAAAAAAGAAAGAAAGAGGAAAGGGGAAAAGGTAAAAGGTCATAGAACACCAGAGCTGCTGAAATTGAGAAGGCAGGACTGTGTGTGCTGAGGGGATGGAAGTATCTGCAGATAGGAGGAGGGGCAAGCTCTGCTTTTGGCAGCAGCATGTTGCTCCCTGTCTTGCCTGAGCATAAATGTAATGATTACAGCCAGGCATCTGAAGAAATGAAAAAGATGCTGCAATGACCTAGGAATGATGATGATTACTCAGAAGTTGGTCCAGATAGTTGGGATTCACTGTGTGTAGTCCTGCTTGCCCCATTCTGCTGACACTGTGGACACTTGGGGCTTACAGAACTTGAGGAAGGGCTGTTGAGGTGGGTTTGCAGTTTCAGCTGTGGGAGCAGGAGAAGGATTAGATGCTGAATCTAATGTTTTGTATCAGGCTTATTAAAAAAGTTATATGTGTGAAAGAAACAAGAGGTTTTGGAGCTAACATTTGTGCTTTCATGAAACCAGTCCCACTGAGTTTCCTTTGGCTATTTTTCTGATTCCACAGTGAGGACCCTTAGAGGTTAGGAAAATGCCCTGGTAAAGCATTTCTGCTTCTAAAATATAGCGTTTTGCTGGCACTAGACCCTTGAGCTGACCTCAGGTCTTACTGTCTGTGATCAGGAAGGAAACTTGTTTTATGTGCACTAAAATGCCCAAGGAGAGTTTGTTACTTTTTCTCCACTTTCCCACAATGAAGCTGCTTTTATTCCAATTAAAATGTCTTTGGGTTTTCAGAAACACTTAACACTTTAAACTTGTTTTTCTTCTTTCTTATAAAAAGTAGCAGGGCCCAGCATCCCTGAAGAGAAGGTGAACTTGTGTTTGATAGAAGGCTATTAGCCATCAGGTGGTGAAGTGTGAACTCTTGTCTCACTAAGGAAACTGACAGAGTCAGTATCTCTTTATTTTCCTCCCTGTAGTTATCATTGTGAAACAAAATGATTTTTGAAGTCTTGGGAAAGCAGGATTCCCATTAGAGTTAGTCTTACTGATTTTATCATTACTGAACTCATAAGTGGCTGCTGACTGACTTTTTACTAGCCGGTAGGAACGTTCCTTGTTCCTATAAGAGAAAGTGAACTGAAGAAAATGTCTCCCATGGAGCAAAACAGTCTCAGAGGGTTTGATATTGTTTATTTCTCTTAGAACTTATTCATTATGTTTCCCATTCTTTATGGATTTCAGAGGCTTATTTCAAAAAATGAACAGTTGAACACTGATCCGTGCTAAAGCAAACACATGGAACATCTGGTGGATTGTACATTTGTCCTCAGACAATAGTGGGTGATTGGATGTTCTCCAGGATGGTATTATGCCATAGGCTGTGCTTTGTCTTGTGTCTTACTAGAGATTTCAGACTCTGTTTTTTGAAGCAGTGTCTTCATCTGGAGCTGTTTAATTTTTTAACTTTCCCCCTAGCATCCTTCAGGAAGTTCTATCTGTGTTATCATATGAACACAGACTGTACAATGAAAATATGGTAGGAAGCCAGAATCCTGCAGTCAATTCAAGCATCTGATCATGGGGTTCCTCCTCCTGTGCAGAACCATTTGAAGGTGCAGGGCCCAAGCCTGCAATATCTATAAGGACAGAGATTGGAGAAGACTAAATGATTATATAATGATGATTAAACACCGAAGCCTTTCTCTAATAAAGAATGAGGTATGACCTCATTACTACTGTTTGCTAGCAAAGATTGATCCATTTATCATTTCACTTTCTGTAATGGTTAAAGCCTTTTCCACCAATTTTTAATAAAGTGAAACTTTTAAGATATCTTCAAACTTTTAAGTTTAAGGAAAAGGCCATATCATTTATTGGTGCTCAAGCAGTTGCAATTAATTAATAATGACCCGAGGAGTTATTTTGCCACAACTATCTTTGTGCTTTTAGCTCACCTCAGTACAAACTAAAGTACTAAAATTTAAGGCTGTATCTTAAGCTTGTCAAAATTCAATCTTTTTCACTGAGGAGTAAGTTAGCTGTTGTGACTGGAGTGCAAAAGCATTCACACTGTAGACTAGGTGGGCTCAGTTGAGAGGGTAACCCATGAACCCATTGAAATTTGGTCATGCTTCACCAAGTGCCAGGGCTTCAACATTATTTTCTCATGCCCTGAAAAGAGTAGGGGAAAATTGCATTTAGTATATTTGCATTTAATATCCCAGGTGCAGTGATTTAAATATGGAGATGCATCTGTTTTCCCCGCCTGGCTTTGAAGGACATTTTAGGCACAGGAATAGAAGAATAATAGCATTGTGATGATATGGATAGTAGTAGAATTAGATGACACACTCTTATTTTTGTTTTAGACAGGACATTTCTTTTAAAATATGTTACAGAACAGATACTAAGGTCTTTGATAGCCATGCCAGAATTCAGATGACTTTCTTGGGCCAGCTGTCTCATGCCACTCCTATCTGTGATTCAAGCAGAGTTTGCCTTGTTTGGATGAAGATAAACTCAGCTCATGAATTCTGCCTCTCAGTGTTGTGACAGACCTTGTGCCAATAATGCAGCATGTTCAAAGTGTCTTAAGCAGAAGAAATGTCTGTGGACCTCCTTGGCTAGTAAAATTTCTGTGAAAGAAAGTCCAGCAGGAGATCTTAAGCACAAGAAATAAATGAACAAGTCCAATACAATGAAGACTGAAAAACTGTCCCTTGAGGAGTGATGCTGACATCAGAGGCTGTGCTTATACAGAAAATCTCAATGCTTTCCTACCATAAGATGATTTCCTTCCTGTCCTGGTCTCAGTGTTGTTGTTCCCCAAGGTGCTGTTGTATCCCAAGGTACAGGTACATGACACAGCAGACATTTCCTGGCCTTTAAGAGTCTTGTTCTAAAATATCCATAAGTCAAGGCCACAACTTGCTGTATTTTTAATCACCATCCCCATTCATTCTCTTCAGTCTCCTACTGAAGAACATAATGCAAGAGATGTTTCATATAGTACTTGAGTCACAGGAGAGATGGAAACCTGGCCTCCAGGTTTTGTGGCTCAGACATGATTAAAGTGAAATTGCAGGAAGAGAAAGAAGCAAGAATGTGAATAAGGGTGTGTCAAGTAAAGTCCTGCATGGGAGCAGCAGAGAATATTTCAGACCATGGAAGTATTTCTGTTATTTCTGTCTTTCTTACCCCCATGTCAGATCAGAATGATTATATCCTTTTTGTAGTGTTGTTTGTATTATTTATAAAAAAGTGGTTAGACTAGAGCAGAACTACTTACTTCATTTCTGCAGGTGCACACTAAGCCTGTCTGTGTCACCTCTGCACTGTGGCAGAGCTGACATGAAGTAAAGGAACTCTTGCTTGGGAAGGGCCTCTGAGACAATTCAGAAGGACATTTGGCTCCTGAATATTGCCTGTAGGTGTGATTTCTGGGGTCAGTCCCATACCTGGCTAGATGAAGAGCCTTCCCCTTGGTATTTTAGGGTCTGCACAGTATCTATGTACTGTTCTTCTGCTGTGGAGTAAGAGTTACATTGAAGGGAGAGGTGAATACCAGCTGGCAGATTGACAATGAGCTTTTTGCCATAAATCTGGCTCAGCCTCAAATAGCTGATAAACAGCAGCAAGGTTTCTTTGCTACAAAAATCAGGTGAACTGTTACATGTGGAAAGGTGAAGGCTTCAGGTGTTCTCAATTTGTAAGCTCAGGACTTTCCAGAAGAAGGATAAGTCCTTAATTACGATCCCTACTTGAAATTCAAACTCTTTCAGTAGACCTTACCCAGGCAGTTACAGGGGAAGGGGATAGTAAACAAATAGCTCAGATGATTTACCTGAAGAGTTTGCTCTCAAGATGGCAAGCAGCACACATGAAATGTGCTTACTGAAATTCCACCAGCAGGCTCAGAACCTCATCAATGAGACAAACACTGAAGCTGATTCCCACTGCTTCTGTGGAACTGTAGTCTCTGGTCATGACCTTTGTAATGATCTTTGGAGAAAGGTAGCAGGGTGACTGCAATTGCAGATTTTGAAATTTCCCTGTAAAAGGGAAATCAAATTTTTATTAGGACACTTTTAGCTCTTTTCTTAACCTTTGAAACCTTCAATAAAAATGCTTAATACTGCCACTGTTGATCAAGGCATATATAAAATCAGAACTTTACAGTCCTTTCCTCAGCATTTCTCCCTTCTCTTTTGAGTTTGATTGAACTGAAGCATCAATGAGTGTAGGGACTTGTCCGTACCAAAAGTACATTGTAGTCACTGTTCCTAAGTGACCTCATTTTTTACTAACATTTATTGTGGACAAGTTAGTTTCATAGTTCTGAAATCAGAATTGAAGGGACTGATAAAATGTAAAGGCTTATGCACAACAAGTGTAGAAATTATTTAGCTCATTGCAGATTCTTTTCCTTGTTACACCTGGTATTGTTAGAGCAGGAAAAGCAAAACTATAGGTTTGTGTGATGCTTCTTTTGCCAGCAGGCTGGTACATACATGTCCTTTCTTCACAGGCAAGCCATGAGGTTTCTCTCTCTTGCCTCCTCTTCCTTCCTCTGCCATTCCTATTTCCTTGATCTTTTCCTCTGCTGATGCTAGAATAGATCAGATGGTGCCCTGGACACAATTTTAGAAGCTGTTCATTTTAACTTGGGACTTAAAACTTTTAACTTAAACTTTAAATAAAAAAATGCTCACTGTTAGGTCTTTTGGTCATCTGGAGAGCTGAAATTCCTTGCTCCATAAACCTGTACAATTGCAGCCACAATAAGCTGATTGCTCTCCTCATGCTACAGATCTTAAGATTTTGCAGTACATTCTCTGTTCATGAGCTATAAAAAAAATCCTTTTATTTGCCTTGATTTTGACAAGGTGTCTTTGCAACATGGTTTGCCTGCCTTTTTCTCCCTGGCCCCATCATTGAATTTCCTGAGGTGCCAGAGAGGTCCCAGGTCCAGTCGAGTCGCACATACTCACCCTGCTTCATGGGGCATCCCCTTCTTTTCTGTGTCTCTCCACTTAAGGGAAACTCAAGAAGGTAGGCACAGCCTGTGCTCTATCTTATCTCCTGGTCATAGACCCAGAGAATCGTTAAGGTTGGAAAAGACCTTCAAGATTATCAAGTCCAACCATAATCCAGCCACCACAACCACTAAACCATATCTTGAAGTACCACATCTAAATACTTCTTGAGACTGGGACTGCAGGGCACATTGTGAAGTGCCTTTTGCCTCCGATCTAGAAATGGTCTCTTTGGGTGAGTCCAAATTTGTGCTTTACTGAAGTAGATGAACTGTTCTTAGGTTCCCTTAAGAAGACCAGAGAAGGAAGGAGGAAAACAGCTTTGAGTTTCAGCATTGCTGGAACAGACAGATCAGTCAGGCTGCTGTGGGAGACGTCTATTTCATTCATCACCTGCAAGATAATGATGTGAAAGACTATTTCTACTAAATTGTAGTGTCGCTTTGTTAAAGAAATTATTTATAGTGTTTCTCCAACTGTAGCTACAATTCCTCACTGCTGATGTGAGAAGTGACTTTCAGAGGCCTCCCACAGCCTCCGTCTCCTTGCTAGTGTATTTTTACCTTTTTTCATTTAGGCTAAACACAAGGGAAAAGGCCAAATTTTGTAGGTTTCTGTGTCAGTCAGACACACACAGGAGGGGACAGTGAGGCTGTATCCTTTGAAAAATGTGATGGAAAAGAAAAAGAAGGCATCTGTTTTCAAGATAATTGACTTTCATACATTTTAAATGTATAGTCTACAAAGGGCTGACTTAGCATGTTGTAGAATATTAACCATTTTCCCTCAACCCCATCCTACAGTTCTTATTATATTTTCCATGTTGAATTGAGTATTCAGTTAGGCGCAAAGCTATGGAAGCCAATTTTCGTCTTTCTAATTGCACTGCTTGCTTCAGTTACCCTTGTAATAATACTTAGATTCAGTTGAACATGCAGTTTATCCTGCATGTTTAATAGAAACTCCCTGAAAATTTAGCTCCATATATATATATATTCACACAAGTATTTGCTGAGTTTTGCAATGATCAGAACCCTGACTCTAAAATGGCAGCAAGAATGGACGAAGCAATCATGTAATTTATGTTTGCTGGCATCCTTGTATTTATTTTATTTTGTAAGAAATCCAAGACAACAAGCAATTCAAGGGAAGAGAGCAGTAAAAGAGAACAAGAAGTCACCGCTGAATGTTTAGAACAAAATTTAAAAAATGCTAGAGCATAAAATATTTTGATCACTTTTTCCTTTGTAAGTTATAAAGTCAAAGAAGCCTGACACTCAGAAAAATTCAAGAGGCATGAATGCACTTAAATATCACCTGCAAAGGTTCTAGGAATAGCCATTTCTTATCATACACAGTTTTTACTTGTATAAAACCCAACATTTCCAGCAGAAAAATAATTCTTTTAATTAGTGCTGTTATTTCACCCATGACCTTCAGCTTCTGGATAAACATTGGTGGTTACTGTAAAACCACCTAATGGAAATATAACAATTCCTGTAACACATGTAGATGTTCCTGTTGGAGAATTCATTACTGAGGGATGCTGCTTTCTGTGCTTGCTCCACAAGAAGGCCTGGGGGGGAGCAGTCGTGGGATGCTGCCACAGCCCCTGCTTTTGGCTGCTTCTTTTCCTCCCCGGGGGAGATGTGGCTGCTGCAGCACGTAGCAAGAGAAGTGAGTTTACAGCTGCTTGTTGTGACCAGGGTGGCGTGGGGCAGGCAGAGCATTCCTGTGAATCTGGCCAATGCCCTTTTTATAGGGTGAAATCCTATCCTTGTGAAATCAATGGGATATTTGCCATCACAGGGCCAGGGTTTCTTCCAGAAGTTCCTGATTGTAATCTGAGATAGGCAGGCAGGCATCACTGGGACTGTAGAAAAAAAACTCAACTTGCTTCAGTTTGTTCCTGCTAGGGCCAGTTTTCCATTGCCTTGAATGTGAAGTTGAATTTTTCAGTCTTCCTGAGACCTTGCAACCTGGGAATTAGTTAGGATTACCTGCTATCCTTATCCCCTCAGGTTCCAGCTAAAATTGATGGAGGAGCCTTTGACTCAGGCTGCTCCCGAAGGCTGTCGGGGGGAGTGAACAGTAAGCGATGCTCCATCTTCTTTTTTTCTTTCCCCAAATTTTTTCTCCCTGCTTGGCTACTTGTTTGCAGGGTGAGGCTGATATAGGAGGTGTCTTCCCTCCTTCTCCTGGCAATAGTGTTTCTCTCCCCCTTGGAGAGATGGCTGTGGGAGAGGCCAGTGGGTGATAAAGGCAAACTGAGGGAGAGGGTTTTCAAGCAGAGCAAAGCATGTCTGTTGTTTCTCAGATTAGAACTGAGCCCATAATAGTTGTCTGACAATTTGCACATTGGATTTATAAATCTGTCCTTGTAAGAGGCTGAGTTATAAACGCACTGTGCAATTTATAGAACCTGCCAGCAAATCTTAACTGTGAGCTATTGATTTATACACCATCCTTTTTAAACAGTGATTTTTAGATTGTTTTTCACTAAAGTATTTCAGTATGTGGTAAGTCAGAGAAAAAATTTCCATATCCTAAACGGGATTAACAAATCTTAAATCAGATCTGTAAGTCCTACAACAGATTTACAAATCATACTAATAAATCCAAAATAAAGCCTTGTCATTTTTTTTTCCCTTTGGCTTACAAATCCTGATTTTGCAGCTGTTTGGTAAGGAAGTGATTTATAAAGCAAGAATCTAAAGCTCAACTGTCAGCGTGATCAACTCTGAGAGGTCTGGCTCTCATGTCTTATCTGAGAGCTTTGATTTACAAGCTGTAGTCAGGCTTTCTCTATCATGGATTTTCTCCTGAAACTTGGAGTTGTTTATTATGAGATCTACAAAAGGTTAAACTCTCTGCGTGCCACGATTTGACCGGCCTGGCAGTGTTATGGAAAAGGTGATACCTCATCAGATTGCAGCTGGCAAAAGTGCCCTGCCTAACATTTGGTTGTCAGAGAAAACAAACAGCAGCTGAGCAATAAATTCTTGAAATGTTAATAAGCTGAGATCCCCTTCTCTTTCTTCTCACATGTATCTGTAAGGCACAATGCACACCTCAACAGCTATGAGAATAGAGGTGGAGGTCCTCATGCTGCTTTGCACTCATTTAAGTCCCCATAGAGGTAAGATTAAATGTAGATTACACGCTTTACTGAGTATGGATGGACTTAAGCACATGCTTCAGCTTGTATTTTAGTACACTACTGAACAGGACTGTAGCTGACTGATCTGAGATCAGATATTCTTTCTAACTCATGTCAATACCTGACTTGAAAATTCATACAAAAAAAGAAAAATCCAGATAATTAAAACTACATAATTACAGAATGCATTCAGGAAGCTGAAATCAATGTAATAAACTGTCTCTTTCTGAGGGAAAAAAACCCAATCCACCAACAATTGAAAGCGGCTTCAGTGACAAAAGAATATTTAATTTATGGAATATTTATGTGAATTTGTTTCTACTTGACAGATTAGCTCCCACTAATCAGATAAGTAATTTAAAAACCACTTTCTAAACTTCAGAGTGATCACTCTAAGTGTCTGTGTTTTCTTTATTGATAATCTTTTCCTTATCTCATCTGTGTTCCTTCAACCCACTCTTTCCCTGCCCTTTATTGATTTCATACCAAGAATCTTTTTGTATTAAAGAGCTTGGCAAATAGTGTGTTAGAAGCCTATGTCCCTGCTACTTGGTTTCTCTTGCTGACATGTGCCTGTAACACCTTGGAGCTCAGAGTTTGCTTTCATTATCTTTTTGGCTCCTTCAGAAGTTCTGGGCATCTGCAGCCAGAAGACATAGTGGCAACCAGGTTCTAACACAGTCTCCAGACCCATATTAATATTCCCATCTTTTTAATGAAGTTCATCAATATTTGCCTAGACTCATGTGCAAATGCTTGGTTGTGCTTTAGTGGTTCAAGAATGTGTTTAAGATAATATATTAGGTGGTGGAAAATAAGTGAACCTATAAAAATTAAATTGGAAGCTTATTTCATGGTATAAAAGGAGATTATTTTAGATTTCTGATTTATCTGATTAATATGATTATTTTGCCTGGTTTTGTAGCAGCTATTACCTCCTGTTAAAATTTAATTAAGACCAGCTATTTTACACACAGATGCATTTGTATCAAGTAAGCATGTACCTGCCAAACTCATATGATACCAGTTGCAGCTGTTGGAAAGGTGTTTAACTGGGGCTGAATGTCACTGGATTTTTACTTGATTAGTCTAATATTCCCTCCAATGCATAAAATGGACTGGGGGATAGCCAGTGAATGCTGCTCTGTGCTCTGGTCTGGCTGCCCTTGGTGCTGCTTAGGACTTTCTTGCTCAGTTCAGGACAAACCTGAATACTTTGAAGCAGAAATCTGTACAAAGCAACCAAGTCTGTTTCCCTTTTCTGGTAAATGCACTGAAACTCCTTAAAAAGTGGGTGGGATGATTCTGGTGCAGCTAATAATCTATCTTTTAGTACTGACTGATAAATGTGATTTGATAGACAGCTACCTAGATCTGGAGAGTTGAGACCCAGTGTGTTGGTGCCCACTGATTACACAGTGATTATTTAAATCCTTGTTTGTTGTTGGGAGCTGTTTACTGAACACAGCAGCCCATCAAGAAGAGACTTCCCAATCTGAACAAATAAATTGTGTAATCCTAATGGCAAACAAAGTGTTACAGAAATAATGAAAAACTCCAAGAAAGGTGAGGGAAGCTGGAGCATGGATGAGTACCTGTCAGCACATAGATCCCTCACTAGTGCCTGTAGAATAAATTTTCAGAGATCAAGCAACTTCATGGCAGGGCAGCAGGTTACACTGATAACATCTTACACAAAGATAAACATAATTACAGTCATGGATCTGTGTCTTCTTTTTTTTAAAAAAAACAACAAAAAACCAAAACCAAAAACCAAGCAAACAAAACCCACCCACAACCTATCTATGATAGTAGTCTAATTTTAATAGTGCATGGGGTTGTTCCAGAATAAATAATTATCTGTTACTGCTCAGGAAAACTGTGCCTTACTTTATGTGTGCTTGATTTTACCCAAGCATACCAAGACTACCTCAGGAAGAGCCATGGGATTTGAAGAACCATTTGACCTGGAAAGAAAAGGAAAAGAATTTAAAAATTTTCCTTGTGGTTCTGTTACTTCAATAAATCAGAAGAAATCTCATTTATAGAATGGTATAAATATATTTAGTCTTCTACTTTGGAGTAATGGGCACTGAAACCTGTTCTGATAAAGTTTACGTAGATCTTGGCAACTGTGAAGTAGAATAGAAGCCTTTGTTTTTAGTGCTGCAGCTGGCATACTTACATACCTAAAGGGGTGTTTGGTTTTTCTCAACTACAGGTCAAAATTTTCTAGACTTCCTTGACAATTCTTCCCTGCATAAATTGAAAACCCAGGAGATTATATCTGAGAAAGAACACAGTAAAGAATTTGAAGTGAAAGGTCTTTTCTGCAGTGTTCTGCACGAAGCTGAAGTAGGATGAGAGCATCCCAGGGGCCTTGGGTGAAGTGCTTGGGTAAAGTATGGCATTCCAGAGTGGCATTTTAGGCAACATTACTGGATTCAAGGATGGTCCTTCTATAGTCTGAGCATTAAGTGTCACTTGAATTGGCCAGAATTTATTTTCACAATTGTATGCTGAGATTAATCCCAATTTTTATCAGAGCAAATGGGTATGGATCCAGACCTGTCATATACATAGTAGACCTTTTCCAATAAAATACTTTTATTGGAAAATCCTGTTTTTTTCCTTTAAAAACATGAAAATGCTTGGCTGAGAACACAAACCAAAATATTTATTTCAAGTTTGTCCAATGTGATTTACAATGTCTCTTTTTATCTAACCAAAGCAAAGGGTTATATCTTGGGACAATTTGATGGTAAATTATTTTTTTTAACTGTAGTTTACTAGAGTACCATCCTTTAAAGCAAAAATAACTGATATATTACTATCCTCAATGGGCCAATCTTCCCTTCCTGGCTTACTTCAGGGACTTGTCGTGGTACAGAAATGGGAATGGTTACTGGAAAAGAGTTCCTGGGAAGAGAGTTGCTTTGGGAAGATGGTGTGTGTGTAAAATACAATTCTTGTGAAGCTTTGTGAGAGCTTACAAGGATCAGATTGATGTTGAACTGAAGTGGAGCATTTGCGTATATGAGTGCTGAAATGTTTTGCTTCAGCTGAGCATCATATGTGCTTATTTCCCACAAAACTCTCCAGCCTTTAGCTAAACTAGTTCTTCTTTTTATTTGCTTACATGTTTGAGGTATTTTTTTTTTCCGCCAAAGTAATCAGAATGATATATGAAAATAAGACATTACCATTGGGAAATGATATTTTGACAACACTCCTTCCACATGTACAACTATTTTCAATGCAAAAAAAATAATCAGAAATTGTTTGCACCATCTTAATGCACAGTTTTGCTATTAACACACAAACAAAAACATCCTTATCTGGCTGATACACTCGAAGAGGTTCCAGGCGTTAAAGATAAGCCATTGCATTTTATTTTGTGTTGTAAAACACTAACTACCCTTTCTCAGCATGAAAGAGGGATGGGTAAATATATTTTGTATTTAATATCTGAGGTTTTCAGCTTGTTCTGGACAAGAAATTCTTGAACAATAAGCTGTTGCTGTCTGTTCTCAGTTCTTCTCAAGCCTACCTCCACACTCTCACTACAAATGAAGTGAGAGGAAAAGAGAGAGCTCTCTTTCTGGGTAGCTGGAAGATGGAAAGGCTCCATAGTGAGATGAGAATAGCAGCACTCCATACTATCTTCTCTGTGTGAGAAGAACAAAGACTGTTTTTCTGGCCCCTTACCCTGCCTCCCCCTCTTCTCCCTTGGTGGTGGAAACTGTACAGCTCTCATGTCCCAGCAGTCCCTGGCAGCGGGGAGGATCTGCTCTGACTTCTCCCTGTGTTAAGTCCCTCATGATTTAGTCTCAGATTTGATAGGGATTCTCTGTTTCTGAGAAAAAAATGCATGCTGCTGAAGTGAGTTTGCAAATGTGCTGGCTTACAGAGTTTAAAATTTGTTAACCTTTCACAGGGAGTCCTGAAGAAGAAAAGAAGGCAACATTTTGTGAATTGATGCAGCTCATAGCAGCTCCTTTGTCAAGTCCTCTTATCAGAGGAGATTTAAAGTAAAGAAGGGAGAGACTCCTGATGGGATAAACTTTTGCTTCTGTCTTTGCATAACAGGTCAGGCTTTGCTTTTTAACAATGAAAAAGAAGTTGAAGCAGTTATTGACTTCACAATGATGCAGATTAAGTTTGTGTACTCATGCAGACATAAATGAGATTTCAAAGTCAGACACCAGCTCACAGAGGGAAGAAATGGAAAATTAAACCTCTCATTAATGCATTGGAAATTATAGGATTATATCTATCACACACAGCATATGACAAATGTTGTAACCTGCTTTGCTGAGTGGATTTGCAAGACTCTTTGGAAACTAGAAATTTATAAATTCTAGTTAAAGAAAGAAGTAGTAATTGCAACTTGCTTTTTATCTTTGAGATATATATATATCTTCCTTAAAAGGAGAAGAATTATCTCTTCAACCTCATCTGCTTTTTAAGTTAGATTTCACTGTGGAGTAAAGGAGCAGCTTAATGAAGACCATATCCTTAAACATCTGCATCCATTTGATCAGTAGATCAAATCATTGCTTCCCTTAGGTGTATTTGACCTGACCCTGTGCTTACTGGCTTTACTTGCAGCAGAAATTTATTTCACAGCCTTTAATTTTGAAATATCAATAGTCTCTGTGCTGTCATCTTATTTGTAAACATTTAATATGAATCTAATTGAACAGGATGGTGTTTAATGCTGGGAAAGTTCTGCTTTTTTTCTGCTACTGTAAATTGCCCTGAAAAAACAGAAGATGTTATAGGAAAAAACACCCAATGGTGGCACTTAGAGTTTAGCAGTGAGCAGCACACAAGCTGTCAAATGTTTTTCTATGACTTCTTGACACAATAAAAATAAAAGTTTTGGGGTTTTTTAAAGATTTTTCTTCCCATCGGCACTTAAAAAAATCCTGGAGTTAATGTGTACATCTGAGGAACAAAGGAACTTGACCTAAGTGGTTACTTTTGCCATTTTGGATTCTCATCCATTACAAACATGAGTGCTTCCAAACATGATGAGCCATGGAATATAGCCACATCCAGGCAGGGCGGGTGTGTTCAGGTTTCTTAGGCATCTGTGATCAGTGAATGGAAGGAATTGTTAAACCATACGAAATAAGAACAAAAGCCCCAGTGAAGTATTCTCTTACTTAGAAGCAGCTTTCTGTTTCAATCTTCTTATTCAATTACATCATGGGATAATATGCAGGAGACATTGAGCCAGAATCACTTTAATCAAATAAAGAAACTGAAAAGGACTTCTACCCTCAGTATCATTTTATTGAGATGAATATTGTTGTTGTCTACAGTGTCCATATCAAAGAATCTGGATTGGTTTAGTCATTTCAGGCAAGGTTACAGAGAGTATCTTCAGTACGTGTCCATCAGCGTATCTGCACAGAGATCAGTGCCCTCATACTGATTTACATCAGCCCAGGGTTTACCTGGTAACTTCAGACCCCAGCCCTCTCGGTGAGTTTCTGGATGAACCCTGATTGAGTCACTTTTCAGTAATCATGAAAAGATGTGGCATACACTCTTTCCCCTGTGAGAGTTGGCTGCTTTTTACCAGGTGAGAGGTGGCAAGAAGCTCTGTCATTGCCCTTGCTTTCCACGGTGGTATTGGTGGCTTTGCTGCCAGCACAAGACTGGACCTGTTTCTGTGCTCAGGGAACATGGAGGGCTGCCAAGAGCTGATGACTGCCAAGGGTAAGTGATTATTAGGAATTCAATGAGGTAAGGAAAAACCTTCTTGGTTTTCCCCCTCCTCTCATACACCCATATGTGGTCAACCACGAGCTGGACTGAGTACAATGTTTGAATCAAGCCAGATGCAATAACCCTTAAATCTGCCTGTGACAAGGTGAGAGGGAAAGAAGGACGTGGTTGCTCTGGTTTGGCAGTGCTGGCTTGAGGGCTTCGTGAACAGTGATGCATTTTTTTGAAATGTGAAAGGACTGATTTAAGTCATTGCTGTAATTAGGCCTTTGGTGATCTTAATTAAGAGCTTGTCAGCTAATGCAAAATGGCATTTGAGAACATGTGCTTTAGGGTGTGAATGCCAAAACATAGGGGCTTGATTTGTGTATCTGTGTTAATAAGCTGTGTGAGGTGATTTTTGTTCAAAACATCTTTTTGGTGAGCCATGTGCTCAGTGACAAAGACAAGGAAGGTGGCACAAACAGGGGTATCTCACTGCTCAGTCTTTGTTCAAAAGATTTCTATTGCCAAACCAGGGGAGAAATGATAGCATGCCTTTATCAAGCCACTGAGACTGATCAACAGCAAAGGTGAGATTGAATCTGAACATTATCTGACCAGAACATCATGAGAAGAGGTGGCCAAGGACCTCCATGTGCCAATTTTCTGTCTAAGTTGATGGATGATGGATGTAAATGGCAAATTCATCCTCTGAAATACACATCAGTTCTGGAACAATTTGTGAAGGGGAACAGGTCATGAGTGACTTAACTATCACTAATAGTAGACTGTAATTATTAACTTGTTAGGATGTGCTCTTTTAAAGCGACCCTCTGGGAGAAGCAACTAAGTCAAGGGCACATCTTGGACAGATCTCCCCCAACAGACCTCTCTGTGGGATTACCCTTGTGTTTAGCCTTGCTGTTGAAATAATCAATTACGTTCATCTTCTAATTAATGAACTAGTATCCATTTCATAGAACATGCTCATGCTATAATTACTGCAATTGTGTTACCAGTGGAGCACTTGGGGAATGAACGTGTGTGGAGTGCTGTTGAGCTTGAATTTTGCACCATGGGGAAGCAAGGGTAATGTTTCCTCTGTATTGAATGGACGCTCTTTTTTTGGTGAGAAAACAAAGAAGAATCTGATCAAAATGCCACTAATGACACAATGTTTTTTCCTCTGGTTTACCATGTATTAACCACACCTTCCTCTTTTATAATCAGAATTTATTTTCGTTTTAGCGTTTAGTCTATCCTGTGCAATAGGAGAGAAAGAAAACATTCATTTTGCTTTCTTCTTTTTTTCTTTTTTTTTTCTTTTTTTTTCTTTTTGTAATATGCTGTCAAACATTTTTGTATATAAGGTTTCAAAATTCCACAGTATCTTGGAAATCTTTAATAAAAAGTATAACATCAATATTAAACATGTCTGAATAGCAGCTTTGTGGGAAGCGAACTAGATAGACAGTTTGATCACTTGGAAAGTGATACTTCCATTTGAAATGAATTTACCTGATAATATTTCAGACCTTATACCAATTAAATAATATATTGAAAATCAGAGGAAAAAAATACACACATAAAACTTTATTAAAACCAAGTAGAAATGCCATAGTGAGTTACCGGGGCAGTTCTTTAATGGGTGTAAATTGAGCTGGGTCCACTGAATTAAGGACCCAGAAAACTCCAGGCCCATCAGCCTGACCTCAGTGCCTGGCAGGGTTATGGAGCAGATCATCCTAGGAGCAATCACACAGCACCTACAGGATGGACAGGGGATCAGACCCAGCCAGCACGGGTTTAGGAAGGGAAGGTCCTGCCTGACCAACCTGATCTCCTTTTATGATCGGGTGACCCGCCTGGTGGATGAGGGGAAGGCTGTGGATGTGGTCTACCTGGACTTCAGCAAAGCCTTTGACACCGTCTCCCACAGCATTCTCCTGACAAAGCTGTCAGCCCAGGGCTCAGACAGGAGCACTCTGTGCTGGGTTAGGAACCACAGAGAGTGGTGCTGAACAGTGCTGATCCAATTGGCGGCCGCTCACCAGTGGTGTCCCCCTGGGACCAGTGCTGGGCTCAGTTCTGTTCAATATCTTCATTGATGATTTAGATGAGGGGATTGACATGACAATTTTCAATCATGACACCAATCATGACAATTCACAGATGACACTAAGCTGGGGGGTACTGTGGATCAGCTGGAAGGCAGGAGGGCTCTGCAGAGGGACCTGGACAGACTGGAGAGTTGGGCTGATTCCAACGGGATGAGGTTCAACAAGGCCAAGTGCCGGGTCCTGCACTTTGGCCACAACAACCCCATGGGGAGCTCCAGGCTGGGCACAGAGTGGCTGAGAGCAGCCAGACAGAAAGGGACCTGGGAGTCTGGATTGACAGGAAGCTGAACATGAGCCAGCAGTGTGCCCAGGTAGCCAAGAAGGCCAATGGCATCCTGGCCTGGATCAGGAACAGCGTGGCCAGCAGGTCCAAGGAGGTGATTCTGCCCCTGTACTCAGCGCTGGTGAGGCCACACCTCGAGTCCTGTGTCCAGTTCTGGGCCTCTCAGTTCAGGAAGGAGATTGAGGTGCTGGAGCAGGTCCAGAGAAGAGCAAGGAGGCTGTGAAGGGATCCAGCACAAGTCCTGTGAGGAAGGGCTGAGGGAGCTGGGGGTGTTCAGCCTGGAGAAGAGGAGGCTCAGGGGAGACCTCATCACTCTCTACAGCTCCCTGAAAGGAGGGTGTAGCCAGGTGGGGGTCGGTCTCTTTTCCCAGGCAGCTCTCAGCAAGACAAGAGGGCATGGACTTAAGCCCTGCCAGGGGAGGTTTAGGTCAGATATTAGGAAGAGCCTTATGGAGAGAGTGATCAGACATTGGAATGGGCTGCCCAGGGAGGTGGTGGATTCTGCATCCCTGGAGGTTTTTAAGAAGAGACTGGATGTGGCACTCAGTGCCATGGTCTGGTAACCATGGCAGAAGTGGGTCAAGGGTTGGACTTGATGATCTCTGAGGTCCTTTCCAACCTGGCTGATTCTGTGATTCTGTGAAGAAAGGATCTAGCTATTTAAGTTCAGCTTCCCAGTGATTCTAAATATGATTCCAAAAATACATACATCTACATGTTCATATGCAATTTTTTGTATGTGTTTCTAGGGATAATTATAAAAATAGTTCTTCTACATTCCTCCTGGAATCTGAGAGTATTGTACAGATTTATTTTGGTGAATCAGGACATACAGCAATGAAAGGCAGTTGGAAGGATTACGTAAGGGTCTCTTTGTACATAGAAACAAAAGACTAGACCCTTACTACACTTTTGTCAAACTGTGTGAAATAAGAAAAAAAACAGCGAAGGATTTCTTTAGTGGTGCTTTTTGTTTGCTTATTTTGCTTTTTCAGTTTTCCTCCATTCGTTTTATTTGTTTCATTTTGAACACTTTCAGCCTAGTTTAAATTTGCATTACAGTTGTTTATACAACTGATATTTATTTGCCTAACACCTCTTTGCCACTGGTTATCTGGTGGAGGAGTACTGCCATGTGCCTGACAAATTAAAGTTGTTGTGTAGAGGATGACAGAAAAATCTCTGCTTTATATAATTACAGTTTTAGACCAAACAAGAAGAAAATCCATTAATAATTTATGCATATGATGATCAAAGAAAATTATCATATTCCAGATTCCAGAACAGAGGCAGTATGTAATAATTTTCTAGAAATTAGAGTAACTATTTCTCACTTGGACTTCCTCATGCATTTATGTGCCAAATTTCAGCCTGAGGCAGATTTTAATGGCTGTGTTATGAAACTCTCTAAGTGGCTGTGATGAAGACACTGACAAACCAAGCAATGCAGGTGTTGCCCAGTTACATTGCAAAAGTTAACCAGAAGAATTCATATAAGTCATTATGCAGTGGATGTATGTCAGCTGCCAAATGATGGGATTTAAAAAAAAATCTGTATGTGCAGCTTATTACTCTTCTCCATTTTTTCTTTTACCTGTCAGTAAAATCTCCAACTTGTCTTGTTCTGAGAGTATGAATACAGAATTAATCGACCTCTGTCCTGATCTGGACAGAAGTTTCCCGGTGGAAATTCCTATGCTTTGGCGCAGACAGCTGTACCAGTGCTTTGAACTGGAGTGTGCATGTGGATGTGTCTTTGCTTCACCTTAGAAACCAGTGCTGACTTGTGCTCTTCCTCCCCACTCCCTTCCCCTCAGATCTATCAGGAAAAAACTCTCTTATGAAGAGGCATGTGAATGCCTGTATGGAGTTGAGATAAATTACAGATGCATAGTAAATTAAATTTATGATTGCTACCTTTGACCTCCTCATATATGCTTTACTTATTAATCATATCTCTTCTGGGATCACTTCTGCTGAACAGCTTCCAAGATTTCCACGTTTTAAACTAGTCTGCTAGAGATGAGCATGAATATATGATGCTACTGAAGGAGGGAGGAGACGTGACTCAGAGACCTCATCAAGGAGAAATATTTCACTGGTTTGGCAAACTGAATGAGAATGGAAGAAGAGGAAGAAAGTTAAAGCTCAAGAACAGCACTAGGTTAATGTCAGCACATTTAATTGGTGCTTCCTCATGCTCTTATGGTGGTGGTGTGCTCATACACAGACAAGTATCCAGTCAAGATTAGAATACAATGGCCAAATCTCTGCTGTGCTTTGATCCAGTTCTGGATTCAGATCTCAGATGATAATCCAGCCTGTGTACTACCCTCTCCCATGTCCCCATACTTCCACTTCTAGCCTCAACACAGCAGTTGTGAAGAGGGGTCCATATAGAGTCACTCAACTGTCAGCTCTGGGAAATTGTGTTCCCTCCTTTCATGAGCCAGTGAAGATAAAAATACTATCCCACCACCATCCATTAAATGCATTCTCTATATATAGAGAATATATTAGAATGATACTACGGATATTGAATTTATCTTCATGAGACGGGGATGGTCTCATCAGTCATGAGTGTCACAACTAAGCAAAGACACAAGTGAATAATGAAGCCACCCTTATCGAGTACAGATGAATTCAATTTCCTCTGCACTATAATGTCATATTTGATTCAGTGAACTATAACATCTACTTTTTATTTTTTAAATTGCCCATGGGTTCTATCTTTTTCTCATTCGCCCTCTCTAAAGCTGTTTTTGCAATGCATTTTTCTGCTTTTATGCATCCTGCATGTCTTTTTCCTCTGTCTGACATAACAGCTAAGTTGAATCATAAATGGCATACACAAAATGAGAACACTTACCCTGTCAGGTGCCTGAATTCCCTGCCCCTACTAGCTTTTCTTCAGGACCTATCCCTGGGAGTTGTGCTGACAGCACTTCATGCACAGAAGTGCAGGCCACGGATAAAGGGGCTCGTTCTGGGATATCCATGTTCTCATGTTTTTTGACAAAGTGCATTATGAGTCTGCCTACCCTGATGGACAGAGAGACATGAAAGAACTAACTATAGGAGTGGTGTTGGTGATAAGTCACCGTAACAGGTTTCAAAGAATAAACCCCAGAGGGACAATTCTATGTAGCCGTAGGTCAGATACAGAAAAGTTCATGTGAAAACAAAGCAGGAACAAAAGTCACAGCAGCCTTCCTCTTACCAGGATACGTTTTACTGTGAGTGGAGCTAATCAGAATGTGTGACCCTCTATATGCCACGTGCCCACTAGAAAATGCCTTTACTGAGTGCTGCCTTTCAGCCTGCCCAGTAAACTTCTGGGCAGTAAAGATGCTTTGGATGCCCTGGTAAGAAATGCCACCTGCACAGCAGTGCCAGAGCCAGGCATCAAGCTCTGCAAGAGGCACATAGACACACAGCATATTCAAACCCTTTTCCACCCCCACTGTTGAAGTTATGCCAAGATGCTGGCTGCAGACAATACCCCATTTGTTTTCAGCCAACTTAACTGTTCAGATAATCCTACAAAACCTGAGGGTCTGTCTGCTCAGGCAGAGGAATGTGCCATTTAGTCTACCAAGGGCAGAGTGCTGTCCCTGGGAAGGGCTCCCCTTGGCTGGCACAGCACTCAGCATGGTAGAAACATAGCCTCTGGCTGAAATCCCCGGGGGTTGCTGTAGTTTTTCCTCCCTAAAACAACAAAGAATAACCACGAATGCATTGCAGGAGCAATGCAGATGCTGCAGTCGACTCCAAGGAGGGTGCTATTTTGTACCTAGACTGTATATTCTGTATTGCTTCATACAGAAAAGGGCACATTAGCTCAATTTCAAGCTAATTATAGCAGTAGAAGATTCTGTGGGAATGCCTCTCCAGGTTTTACCAATAAACTCCTTAGAGAAACAAGGAAACGTATTCACATTATATTTACCTAATAGATGAGATTCAGTCTATTAGATGAGATATGAAGTAAATTAAATTCCATGGCAGGTGAACACCCTGAGGGTACTGTAGTTTATAGCACTATATTAATATTCTGCAAGACCACTGCATGAGCTTAGTTCAGCTAACTTCAAAATTAGCTTTACAGGCCACCTGCAGAATTTTTTCTGGTTGCTTTCATAGTCAGTGCTGCAATCATAGATAATTCAACATAAATATTAAGTAAATAATTGGTTCAGAATATTTCAAGGTTAGGGACATAAATCTCACTCCCATTACATGAATGCAAACTATAAAAATACTGTGATACTTAACCTGGCAATTTTAGTTTCCAGTTCCCTTCCATTTTTCAAAAAAAGGGAAAGACCTAAACAAATTCTACAGAATGCTGTGACAGAAGATGCAGAAAGGTTATTGCGGAAAGAAGATATTGATTCAGAGTTCTATGTAAAAAATGGTCGGGCTTGTAAAATGATCGTAATGAGCATTTGTTTTGGAGAGACTTTGTGTAGATTCAGTGGTATGAATATAAAGTGATGTTTTGGTTTTTTTTATTCTGCTTTTCTGAAAGGATGGTTTCTGAAGCTGAGCACTGGGTGTGCCTCATTATGACAGTCATGGTTGTGAGATGCTGTCTAATCAGCCTCTAGAAGACTACAACTTCTAGGTTAGCCAGAGGTAATCATCACAGTAACTAGGTAGCCTTTCAGTCAGATAAATACGTTTGCATTTTGAAGAAGGTAAGCTCTTTTTCTAATGCAGCTCTCTAGTGTCAGAGCTTGGTAAGAAGATCAAAAGTCAGATGTCAGACTTGGCTGTTTTAAAAAAAGTCTTAGCAGTTCATGACAATAATACTTGGGTAAAGGTCAGCAAAGTATTGTCTCTTTTGTGTGCATTTTCCCACTATCAGCAGACCTTTGATTTGATTTTTTTTTTTCACATCCTGCTTGCATTTTTTTTTCTAACTGTAGAGTGTCTGTAGATCCTTGTTTGATGTCCTTGTTCCTAATTTGTCCTTAAGTGTACAAGGAAGCCTGTACTTTAATCGTAGTTTCAGAGTGTAAGTTGGTTTAATTAGCCTTCCCTTGCTTTCCAAATCCTTCTCAAAACATTTGCTCTCTGATATTATTGTCAAATTGTGAGAGGTGGCTGAGGAAGGAGAGCTGCAGGTGTTGCTCACAGACCAAGCAATGCATGTTAATGCAAAATTGATCTGAAGAAGTAATTATATCAGCACTTGTCAAGAAAAACTGCAATCAGAGAATGTGCTTTTAGAATTTGGTTCTGTCAGCTTTTACCTGTTGCTTCCTTACTACTGCAGCAATTCCTTTAGGTTTAGTGAGATTTTAGTCTGTTCTTTTTATTTCAGACCATTAAATATTGAATCTCAACAAGCTAAGTCCCCTTTAAGTGATTCTATTAGAAGATGTCTGCAGAGGATACCTGCTAGCTATTCCCCTGCTGCAGCAGGGAAATCTTCTGCAGATAAAAAATTGGGATAGCAGGAGCTTCCTCTGGGCTTTCTTTTCAAAGGTAAGGATATGGAGGCATTGGCTTTGGAGGGGAAGGCTGTACTTTGAATCTTCTAGCCATGCTAGTGAAATCCACAGGAGATACTTGTAAAGATGGCATCTGGATATTTAATAACTTAAACAACTGTAGGGAATGTTGCTTAAAAGTAATTGAATAGATTAAAGAGGAGTCAAAATTCATTGAGACCCCAAAAAGATACCTGGGTCTTTTTACGTAGAAATGCTTTCACAATTTTTTTTCATATGTGGATGTTCTTCTTCCTGTATGCCCCAAAATGAGGACATGTCAGTGTGTATTTTTAATTAGTAAGTGATTTATTAATTTGGATGTTATTTCCCTGTCACACTGAAGTATACATGTGTGAGGATGGTGCAAGAAAAAACAAAAAACCACATATGAAACTGTGAACAAAAATTAAGTTTGGAGCAGGAAGACAGAGGGTAGAAAATAAAGGCAAAAGAAAGATATTAAAAGAAGGAAGGGATTATCTTGCTTATTCTGATAGTTTTCTCCTCAGATTTATTGTGGTACTTAGATGTGTCTTGATTACATTTTCCCTTGTCTGCTAACATTCCTGATTTTACACTATGATAGGATGTGGGCTCACACCTACTATTAAACTTTCATAACTGAATAATTTCAGTGGGGAAAAGTCTGCTCTATTAAAGTGTATAGAAGTTCAATAGCTGAAGTCTAAGGCAGACATATGAGGTAATATATAGTGTAACTTTTTATATTCTTGATTCTTATTATTACACCCTAGAGATACTGGGAGACAATGCGTAATGAATGACAGAAAACGTGTGTAAAAAGCATTGTATGGTGAATAAATTAAAGCCTTTAGTCATAAGACCAATAATAGTAGAAGAGAGAAATTAAGAAGTATAAGCAAGGGAGGCAAAATATCTAGCAGAAGAAATGGATATAATAATTTTCAAACATGTCAGCTTGAATCAACTATGGTAAACAATAGGAGTCTCAGTGCATGCCTGCACTAGGCAAGCTTTGCCAGTGAGTACTGTAAAATGAAAAGGAGTCATAAACTGTTGGAGAACAGAACAGGAGTATGTGTCTGACTGTTTATAATCTTTTAATCAAACATGGAGTTCATAGTTGGAGTCTGGTAACTTTGGAGACTACTTGGTCTGTATATTCATAGACCATTCATAATGCAGCGAGCCATAAAATGCTCTCTCACTTTCTTGCTTCAGCAGTTTCAACACCTTCCTCTGGGACAGATTTCTCTAATAACAAGAGGTAATTCAATTTTTCTCTTGCTCAGTCCTAAGCAAACAGATCTGGCTGTTCTGACTTGCCAGGTTTGTGGAGGTTGTGCAGGGAAGACAGCGTAACAGTTGGAGGCTACCAGGTGCCCTGTCAGGCTGTAAATTGGCTGTTGTATGGACTGTCACGGATACTGATGCTTTAAAAACCTGTAGTTATTGCTGTGCTCTGTGACACGGTAGAAAACGGTACCTGTTCCACCACACCTTCATTTATAAGGGTGCTGTAGGTGAAGCTGGGGCAGGGGGAGCCCTGACTCCTGCTGTGGGAGGCAGAGGCAGTCACCCTCTCCTGGGTTGGATGAGGTGAATATTTGGGGTGGTGGAACTGGAGAAGGCAGTTTTGATGCTGGCAGTGAGGGTATAGATGGTGGCACTTGTCTCCTGCCACCCATGGCAGGGAGGGTGCAGGAAAAGGGTTCAAGGGTGGCAGCACCACTTCCCAGTACAGTTGGGCTGCCTTCCTCTCCCTCCTGCCACCCCAGTGCTTGCAAGATTTCTGTTCTTCATTGCAAGATTTTCTACCACAGATAAGAGGCATTGGCCAGTAGTAGTGCAAGTCAGGGGACAATTTGTGTGTTTGGTTGTTCACACCCTCTTCTAACTTGGATTTTGTACATTACTTCAAGCATAGAAGACTGGAAGTTAATTTAATTTGTAAAACTGCTGAGTTTTAAAGAATACCTTGAAATGTTTTCCTTATTGGCTTCTTTAAGATCTTATTTTACAACTGTTTTTCAGATTATACTTCTCTGTTTTCACTAATAATGAGCACTTATTGACTTCTATATATATTGTTGTAGAGAGAATGCACATAGTTATAGCAGGGGCATGAAAACTGATTTAGAAATGGAATGAACTTCTATTCTGTTGTGTAAGAACCAAAAATTGATTTATATGAGCTAGTTTAAACAAGAAACAACATAAACCCCAATGGACAGTTTTTCTTTGCAAAGTATCTGGGGCTTTCCTCTGAAGCATCTGGTCATTTTAGAAAGAGGATACCAGACAAGGCTCTTGGTGAGATTTATCCTGTCAAATCAAGTATTTTCTTCCTATAGCTATTTTTCTCTCAAATCTACTAGTTTGAGGCTCATCTGCAGGCCACATGGTGCCAAAGCTCCAGTCCTACCTTGTATTGACTGAGAGCTTCCCTTCATGTGAGCATTTGACAAAAAGCATCCTTACTGCTCCTGAGGATTTCCTGGTTGAAGAGGTTCTAAATGCTTCTCTGTCTTTATTACTTTTTTTTTATTTTATTTTTTTTTTTATTTTATTTATTTTTTATTTATTCAGAAGTGGTTGTATTCACCTAACAGTTTTCTATAATTTCCTTTTTTCTGCTCTAGATGGCAATGTAACACTTTTTCATCCACTGGGAGCCTTATGTTTCTGTAAAATTTATATAAACTTAGTAAGCTAACAATAGATTTCTCTTATTATGTGTGTACAGTACTAGCTGTAATGACTCCCCTGCCACTCAGCCCTGACTCTCACGACGTCACATGTATCCACACTCCTTCCTTGTCTTCCTTCTGTCCTCATCTTGCAGGCTTCACCTCCTTTTCTTACCACTCTTGTCCCACCAGCTTAATTTTCTGCCTGCATCAGGTGAGGATAACTGTGCATGAGACAGCTTTGACTTCTGTTTTCTTCATCTGTTTCATGACACTGGACCAAATCTTTGCTCTTACATTTCTATCTGCTCCTTTAGTGCCCAAATTACTGATTTCATCCCTATCACCCTTTGTGGTTTGGTGTTTCCTTTTTTTCTTTTTCTTTTCTTTCTTTTTAATTTTTTATATGAAAAGCTCAGTCGTGGTGCACTAAAAATGAAAAAATCTCACTAGACTCTCCTATTTTGCCTGTGAAGTAAAATGTGCTATACTGCCAGTCTCCATTACCAAAATTAGGAACAGGCTAATAGCATGTATTTTCAGTTATTTAAAGGCAGCTGCACTGCATCAGACTGACATTTACTTATTATTCTACCCTAAGAGTGGCCAATAGTGGCTTGAAGAGGGAAAGAATATTAGAAAAATGATGTATAAATTCCCTTCAGGTGGCACTCAACACTTTAAAGATGTTTTGAGCCAAAGATTATTGTGTGTTGCATCTAATTGTCTTTGATGGAGATTTCTTCTAAGAGTGGAGCTTGTTCCATAATTAAATCATGGAGCATATGTAAAGAAATCTTAATTTTCAGATGCTTTAAATCTGCTTATTGATAATTAAATATGGTGTCTGTAGTTACTGGGGTAGAAGACACTGTGAATAATTGTTATCCTTATTTTTTGGGGGGGAGATGAGGTAAAGTGAACTACACCGTGTAACTGAGTTATGTAATGATGCTGTCTGTTCTGTTCATTTTTCCTTTCCTATAAGTTCCCAGTGGTCCATTTGCTTTTCTGATCTGCTGCTGAGCATGAAGATGACATTTTTTCGGGATGAGTGCAGGATCTCTTTGTAAGGGGTAGTAGCTAACTTGACACACATTGTTCTCTCTATATTGTGAGGTTATTTTCCTCTCCTGTTCTTTCCTTTGTATTCGTTGACAGTGGATTTCATTTGGCATGTTATTACCTGTTCACTTAGAAACAATAACTCCTGCAGCTCCTCACAGTCAGCTTGCAAGTGAAGTGAGTAATTTGGAATAATCAGAAAACTTAGCTACCTCATTCATGAGTGTGTTGAGGAGCAGAAGCTTTAGTGCAGAAGACCGTCATTGGTAGCCTTACTGAAATGTGAAAACCGACCATTTACTCTTAAGGCTAATTTTATGTGCCTAAACTAGTACTTAATCTTTGATATCTTTCAGAAGAACTTAATGTTTATCCTAGGAGAGTTTTAGCTTGAGAGTCACGTAGCGAATCTTGTAAAGAGCAGTGTGGGGAAAGGTATTCCCTGGATTACACTTTTCCATATGCTTTTTAACTCTTTCAAAGAATTCCAATGCTTTTCTTGGGCATGAATTCCAAGGAACTCATTCTGACTATCCCATTACATTTTTCCCTTGTGTCACCTGAGGTTGGTATTTACTACAATTTCAAACATATCTGGTCAAAATACTTATCAGAAGTTTGTTACAAAGGCAAGAACTGAGGTGACAAAGGGGATCACACCTGTGACAAACTTCTGATTCAGGAGATGAGAAATACAGCTGAGGAAATAATGAACATATAGAAATACTGTTTGAAAAATTTGAAAGTGGAGAGAGTGGCATGAATGAGAACTAACACAAAAATTACTATCTACTTAAGAAGGGAAGGAAGGAGAAGAGCAAGAATCTATTTTTTTTTTTTAATAAATGCAGAAAAGTACAATCAAAGAGGTGGTACTGAGGCCACAGGCAGAAGAAAGAATAGTGACAAAACATAAGAGGAAGTATATCAAAAGCCATCTTTTCTAAATGGTGAGGTCATTTCTACCTCTCACAAGTGCACACTTTTTTGCAGAAAAGACTATTTAGTGGAACTTACATCATAAATAATAGCAATTGGAGGTAAGGTTCAAGGCTACAACTGGAAAGCACAAGTTAAAGAAATGCCTTCAGGTGAATGGGGCTGGCCAGCATCATCCTGGGTTATTTAAAGAACTTAGGAAACAACCTGTGTTGCATTCACCTTGAAGACAAAAAAGATGTTTTGCAGACAAAAGGACTTAGCAGTGAAAAAAAAACCAAACAACAAAACCAAATAATAATAAAAAATAAAAAAACAATGAAATCCAGTGTCTTTACATAAGATAACAATCCACTTGGATAGGAGGGAAGCAGGATCTACATCACTTTAGATAAACGTGGTCTTCATGAAACTTTATAAGGGAGGAAGTAAAATCAGTTGGTAGTCAAATCTAAAAAGTAACACTGTGTGGTTATTGTCTAAATAGATATATTGTCAGATTTGCTTGGGGTTTTTCTGGACAGAGTTTATTCAGGACCTTACCAATGTTGTGAACTTGGTGTTGAGATGAAGCCGGGAAGCAGTGCAAATTCTCTGGAGGACAGAGTTGGAATTCAAAATTATCTCAGTGAACTGATTAAATGGTTTCTAATAAAAACCTGTAAATCAATAGGGATATTCAGTTTGGCAGTGATAATCACCTACACAAATAGGGGATGGGAAGCAACTGATTAAGCAACAGTCCTTCAGGAAAGAATCTGTGAATATAGCGATAACAACCTGAGCATGAGTCAACAATGTCTTGCTGTTACACAAGGACAAACTTCACAGTGAGAAGTATAAGTAAAAAGAAGTTTGCAAGTCATGTGACATCATCTTTTCACTCTGCTCAGCCTTGGTAAGGACACACTGGAAGCTACAACTTTCATGATAAACATAGAAAATTGTGACAACAGGCTTTGAAGATGTGAAAGCCTTCTGGAGAAGAGCAAGGGATTAATCCATTCTCTGTATTCAAGGTGTGGGAATTAGGTATGAACTGCAGCAAGAAAGTTAAGGTTAG
The DNA here is from genome assembly GCF_036169615.1 of Heliangelus exortis. NCBI lineage: Eukaryota > Metazoa > Chordata > Aves > Apodiformes > Trochilidae > Heliangelus > Heliangelus exortis. Next base: position 77,989,924 of record NC_092424.1, on the reverse strand, counting down.
GTATTAGAGATCTTAACATTAAGGAGACTGAATCACTTGCACAATAGGCTTTCCTCATGCCATAGAAGCTGTATCATTGGAGGCACTACATCCATCAAGAATGATGAGGTATCCTACAGCTGACTCAGCTTTGAGGCAGGGGGTGTACTGAGAACATTTTCAGTCCTGTTCACTGTTATGTCATGGTTTGCCTCTTTCTCCTGTCTCCCTCTACTTTCTGTTCCAAGTTAACTGGTTTTTATAATTTACCATGGAGACCTAATGAGGCCAATGTCAGACTCAGTCAGATCTCTCTATTGTCTTACTTCTCCAGCTCATTCATCGTTTCATTGAACAGCATTGGTCCCAGCACTGATTTTTGAGGTACCTGTGCTGGCAAAATCCCCACCTTCTGAGAATGAATCATTGATCCCAACTTGTTATTTTCTGTTTGTCAAACCATTATTCATCCCTGAAAGGTATCTCCCTCTTATCTTGTGCCACCTTATTTTCTCTGCAGAACTGCTACTGAAGGACCTTATTTAAAGCGAGTGGTTAGGTTTGGGTTTTTCTTTCTGAATACATGCTGCCTCATACCTAGTGCAGCACTGTCTCCTTGCTGTGTCTTCTAATACTCTGTTTCATGAATTATAAAAAGTAATGTTGATTCCACCCCAGTGTGTTACAGTTATTTATGTGCCCACCTGTTCTAGCTTCTATTATATTTTATGCTAATTAGTAGGCAAATGAATTTTTTGGTATGTTAATCAGACTCATTAGTCTGTAATTCCCAGAACTGCCTCTGCAGCCCCTTAAAAATCTTGGTCTGATATTTGTCTTTTCTCACTCTGCTGGAAAGTAATCAAGCTTGCAATAAGCAGAAGGGGACATACTTCTGTTGGTTATTCTGCAGTTTCACTACTGAGTTTCTTTAGAACTCTTTGTGAGTATGACATGGTCCTGGGTTATTTATTGCTGTGCTTTAAAATTTCCATTTTTGCTTAGCCTTGCTCCTTAACCAATTTGTCCATAAAAAAATTATCCCTGAAGACCTCTCATATTTCAGCTTCTGTTGATGCTGATAAAAAAAATTAATTTCTTATAATGGTATTACATTTCTTGAGTATGCCTCATCTACTCTGGACATAATTTTGCCCAACTGCCTAGGTTTTGTTTGTTTGTTTGTTTGTTTGTTTGTTTGTTTTAAAGTATGCTCTAAATCCTTAGCATTACTCTTCCTCCTGACTTGGCCCTAGCAGCCAGCCTTCAGGGAATAATTTCCAAAAATTAAAAATAAACTGCCTAGAGAAAACAGTATGGATGCCTTTAATGACTTAATGTACCTACAACACTAAATACTTTGGTAAAAATTAAAAATTAAGTAGCATTAGTTAACCAGAACCAGGTAGTGTGCTAGTACTTCTTGGATCAGCATTTATTTGTATTTTGTTACACCATAGTAGGGTCCTAGGTCACAGATGAGGCTTTTGGCCATTCGAATACCTTTGCTGCTTTCAAAAAGTCCAGCAAGAAAGGTACGGAATTGTAGTCCTTCCAAAAGCAGTTAATTGCTTAAAAAATACCTAAGAAGATATATATATAAAGAAAGACATGGACCTTTTAAAGTGGTTACAGAGGAGGGCCCTTGAAAATGTTCAGAGGGCTGGTACCTCTGCTATGAAGACAGCCTGAGACAGTTGGGGTTGTCCAGTTTGAAGAAGAGAAAGCTCTGGGGAGACCTTCTTGGGGAGACTTCAGTACTTATTGGTCTTATAAGAAAGACAGAGAGATATTTTTTTCCCCGGGACTACAGTTATAGGACAAATTACATGGTTTTAAACTGAAATATGTTAGGTTTTGACTGAGCATGAGAAAGACATTTTTTATGATGAGGGTGGAGAAACAGTGGAACATGTTTCCCAGACAGGTTGTGGATGCCCCATCCCTGGAAGTGTTCAAGGTCAGTTTGGATGAGGCCTTGAGCAACATGATCTACTAAAAGATGTAGATGAGAGGTGGATCAGGTGATCTTTAAAAATCCTTAAAATGATCAAATATGAATACATAAGGGAGGACCTAGAAACACTGGGACATTCATAGTTCCAAACCCAAAAACAATTAGATGTGATGCATGATGATGACTTGATAAGAGTATCACAAAGATACAGATTGGATATTAGAAAGAATTTTTTCACGGAAAGGGTGATCAGACATTGGAACGGGCTGCCCAGGGAGGCAGTGGACTCTTCGTCCCTGGAGATATTTAAAAAGAGACTGGATGTGGCACTCAGTGCCATGGTCTGGTAACTGCAGCGGTAGTTTATCAGGGGTTGGACTCGATGATCTCTGAGGTCCCTTCCAACCCAGCCTATTCTATGATTCTATGATTCTATGGAAGACACTGAGTTAATTAGAAAATTGCTCTGTAATATGATAGATCCTTCAGTGAAGGATCTTGAGAGAATTCAACTTTCTGAATTCTCCAATGAATTTTTCTCAGACTGGTTGTACCATTTCTGTTCCTCCTGTATTACAGAAGCCAGAAAGAAAATAAACCATAATAGATAATATTTCATTTGAAATTTTCGCCTCTCTAATAAAGGATGATCCTAAATGCTACAGTGCAAATCTAAAAATGTTTTGGAGAGAAGGGATGTCCATGTGTGTGTGTGTTTACCTCTGCTCATAATGATATCAGTAAAGGGGAGTTATCATGTTTTAAAACTCCATATACTGTGGTGTGACTTTCAGCCACTAATCAGGGACCACGCAGAAGCAAAATTTCTGCACATTTCTAAAAGAAAGGTGAAGTAAAAAAGTATTTGTGAAGCAAATACTTCAGTGAAGTTCAAAATGAGGGTTGATTTTGCAACTCTGTCTCTAAGTCATGGTGTCATCCCTAAATGTTACAAAGCAACTGAAGGGATGACTGTCCTGAGACTGCTGGCCTAAATACAGCTGAGAGGGTGATGGATTTAACAACAGAGAACTCATGTGAAATTTCCATACTTTATTAGTCACAGTTGGTAACTCTGGTGTATCTGATGGTTATTTTGAATTGCACATATTGTCCCACTGATTTGTGTAGCTCTAGCAATGGAAAGCAAGGGTAAACTCAGCTTAAGTACCCACTTAGCTAATTTTTTGACTGCCAATGCTGACAGACCATGCTGATTTATATGGCTTACTTAAGTAAGCTGGCAGATCAAAAGGAGGACAAGCATTTTAAGATTAGAGCAAATCAGTGATATTTTTCATTGTTTTTGCCCAAGAGGGAATGTTGTGGAGCTTCAGTGCCCTGGTATAGTAGCAGATAATAGAGGATGAAAAATATGGAAACTGCGACAGCAGCTTCCTTTAGAAAACTGAATTATTGAATGGCCTGTGTCAAGTCTCATCCTGTGCAGTTTCTCCTAAACTAGTTATTTCCCTTTTCTTTAGTTATTTTTTTAAACACTTCTGCATTGCTGGATGATACACCACCCTTCAAAGTAATTTTTTTTCAGCAGATTTATGCTGTTATATTATTAAAGATAAATATTTCAAGTGATGCAAAGGTCCCTCAACTTCTTTTGAACTATATTTTTAATATCTAGGAAAGTTGATGTTTCAAATCATCCCTGATCTTAGTGCCCTAGGGCTTGCAAAACATCCCCAGTATTAACGAGTGTAATCTGAGGAAAACATTTGTCAAAGGGAGCTGGGAAAAGGACCATGAAAAACGTATTACGTAGACTGGAGCAAAATGACTAGCCTCCTGATTATAAATCTAAAATATTAAAATAATGAATTCACAGAACCCCTATTAGACATCAAAGCTTGTTTCTTATTGGGGTATGCTTTTAATTTATATGCCCTCATTCAGGCCAAAAGCAAACCTGATAAATTGAACAGTGAATTCCTAACCTGATTGAAAAAACCTGACTCTGGGTCGCTGTTGTCAATGGAAAGGAGACTGTGCAAGCTGAACTCTGCTCAAGTAGATGCCTGTGGTATAATTTAATGGCACATTTTCAAACCTTGCAACTTTTAAATACAGAGCTATATTTTAAAGCAACTCGGTAGCCTTTGCGCTCTCTGCTCTTTTATCTTATTTTGGTTCTCTTTGTTCCAGAAGTCTGCGGCAGGGGCAGCTGTAGGGAGAATTTAAGTGCTTTCAATTGGCAAGAGCAGCCAGTGTTAAAACTAATAAACGTGATGTCTTTGCCCCTGTCTTTTCCATAGGAGTGAGGAATGAATATGTGGTCATCTCATAGACTATATGTTATGCAAACCCAAATCTCATTTTAGGAGCTTAAGTAAGACTTTGTTATATTCCACCTAGAAACACATTAGGATTCCAGAGATGACAGATAAATATAGTGAATGAAGCATGTTAAACATCAGTAATGAGTGCACAGGATGGGGGAAGGTGAATGATTATGGTGCTAAAGTGAGATCTGGGAGACCTGCTTTCGATTCCCTCATCCACCAGGAGCTGCATCTCTGACCTGGAGAAAATTTGTCTCTCAGGCTTAAATTTACAGATAGGCTCAGGCACATAACTGTCCCTGTTTGAGCAAACACATTGCTGATGAAATGAATGGTAGATTACTGACCAGTGGGCTTGGCTCCCTAGGCTTCTGCTTTTGGCCTGCAAAATTTGGGGTGATGTTCCTACATTGTCTTAGAGTTGTGCTAGGACCATACCTGGCTTTTGGATGCTGACTGTCCATCTGTAGGACATATCAGAATATCTCATATAATTATGCCTCTGTATGAAGTCACATTGGGTTCCTTTCTGATATTGTATTCTGCTGTGACCAACTCATCTCAAAAAAACCTGTAGCAAACCCAAAGAAAGGCAGTGGAAGTGATGAAAAGTACGTAATAGTTTTTGCACTTGGAGAGTCTGAATAGACAAGTACTCTTTGTCCTGGAGGAGAAGTGACTGAATGGGGGTGTGATAGCAACCAATGCAGTTGAGAATCAGGAAAAAAATTGCTGGGATGTAAGACCCAGCATGTTCTCACCATGTAATAACTGTAGATTTAGTTTTTTAGCCACCATGCAACTAAACTGCAACTAAACTTTTCCAAGGGTTTTGTGGGTGACAAATTTAGATGGCTTAAAAATACATAATAAAAGTTCTAGATGAAAAATTCATTTTGGATTATGGGACACAAAGAAATGACCTTGAGTGCAAGAAATTCTGTAGGCTCAGGCAGCAGGAGGCCATGGGGAACTGCTGCCTCCTGTTTATCCTCATATATTTTGGGCATGTTTGGTACTGACCACATCAGAGAGTGCTCTAAGACAAATGGACCTTTCGTTTTGCCTGACACAGCCATTTTTACCTCTTCCTTTCTAAAGGGAAACAAGTATAGACAAATATATTCTTCTGTGCACATTGTTGTGTTTCATTGATTCAGTGACAGATGGTAGGTGTGCCTTCTGCTGAGAGAGCTGAGGGGAAAACAATGAAAAGATATTTTTGCATTTATGTTTTATTTTCTTTCCCTGGAACGAGACAGAAGGGGTTCCCTTTGAAGAGCATGTTCTCCCTTAGTGGCTGCATGACTCTAGATTGAACCATCAGAATTTAGAATTAGTGAAGGTCAAACATAGTGACAACCATTTTAGCAATGGACCACAGAACTGATTGTGACAGCTTTCTCTTCTGTGCCTTCTTTGCTCTAGATGGGCAGTAAACTGCATTCACATGGTAGCTTTCATCCTTCCCTTATCTTTCCCAGTTACTTCTGGTTGATAAGAGAAAGCAGAGTCTATTCTTCTGTGGCTCTCTGTTGTGGGTAAAAGCCTGAGAAGTCAGCAAAGCATCCCTTTTTTTCCTACAGTCACAGTAAAAGAGGAAGTTACTCCTTTTAGAAGCACCCAGTAGTAAAGGGAGAAGTTATTCAATCTAGCCCCGAGTGTTTTGAGTGTATTTACTCCTGAGGCAGACTGTGGGCTTCTGGACAAAGGCAGGTCAAAATCTGCATGCACATCTCCCCATGGCAATGAGCAGCACTAGCTACCAGTTTTCGTCTCCTAATAAGAGAGGAAGGCATCTTCTAAATATCCCCCCCCCCTCTGCAAAAGTTTGCCTTACAGAAATCTTATTTATAGCAAGGCATTGTCCTAGGTGAACTGAAAGACATGCATCTCTCTCTGTGAAGTTTATTAACACTACTTACCATGTGGTGATAGGGCATACCCAGCAGCAAAACATAGCACTTTCCTCCCAGCAGGCCTGGAATACAACTTCCATCCTTGCCACAGCCCCAGCAGTCCTGGGAGTGAGGTACTGAGATGAGAGAGTTTATTTGCAAAACAGAGAGCTGTATCACTAGCAATGAACTGAAGAACAAACAGAAGACTCTACACAAATGTGACACTTGCTCTTTTCAAATTACAGCCATTGTATTTTTACTACAGATGAAAAACAAACAAGCTGCTCTGTCTTGTCTCTCCCAGCTTGCTCAGAGACTCAGCTCAGCTTGGCTGCATGTAGATCAATTTGTTTCAAGAGATCAGCATTTCCTTTTATAACCTTTCAAACTATAAGTCCCCATAGGATCCTGATGTTTTCATCAATTATATATTTTCATTTGGTACTGGTAATCAATAGCACTTCAGAACACTAATGTCATACCATTTCTTTGTCTTGGGCTTGTAAGTGAATAATAACTAAATAATGCATTTCAAACAAGAGAGCAAATGAATATTCTCCCTCCAGTGCACAAAGAAACATGCAAAAAGAAATCACTGAACAATAGGACATTGATTTTTGTGGCTCCAAACTTTCCAGCTGCAGGCAGAAAAGACCAGAACAGAGTTGTAGTGCATTATCTTACTCCTGAAGTTGCACTTGGGCATGAAACTTCAAAATACCTCTCATTTTCCCAGCACTACTGCTGGATAAATGTTTGGTACAGACCAAGGTTGTGCTGAGACTTCACAGTTACAGACGGACTTGGAAAGCAAAAGAAATGCTTGCAATTCCAGCATTGTTGGCAGGGCCTTTTCAAACACTATGTGTTCTCAACAGACAAAGCTTTCAAACAATTGATATCTGGAAAACAAGGCTACATCTGTACTAGCAGTCCTGAGAGGGTCGGGGAATAGCCTCAAACTCTGGTTTGTAATCATACATGCTGTTATGTTGTTAGCACAGGTTCTGTCAGAATTTTGGCCACTTCTAAGCTGCGCTCTCCTAAGCAATGCTGGAATGTATGCAGATTGGGAGTTAATGCTCTTGGCAAACAGCTGGAACATGAAATACCTATTTGGGGCAAAAGAACTTGGCTGTGCAGGTCGGAATCACACTGTGTTGGCTGGCCTCAGGGCCAAGGAGCAGTCTATCTCCCATTTAATTTGCTAACAATGTGGCACAGTCGATGGGTATGAGCTGGATCCGATCATCTTGCTACCAGCAGCAGAAAGAGCATCTCATGGTTAAAGTGTTGTACTGGGACTGGAGAGACTCAGTTCCTAGACACTGCACAGATTTTCAGTGTAACTTGAGGTCATTTTATGCCTCTCTGCTCCTTCTTTCACATGTAAAATACGGATAAGGGAACTTTGCTACTTTAAGTGCTGTGACAATGATGTGTGGAAAAATGTGATGGATTGTAACCTATTCAGTACAGCAAATACCTCTTACTAGAAGTGTCTAGAAAACTGCAGTTATCTGAGTGCAAAAAGTTTCCAGTTCTCTTTCTCTCTCCCCCACAGTAGATGTCTCCAAATCAAACTGTTTAGCTCAAGTGTTGAGGCCTCTGGAGGCCCTGGAATCTGGCTGGGTTATTTTTGTCTTTTGTGAATTCAGTCCACCATTATACCACAAAAGTTTGAACCCCTGTTGGATTTTGTCAAAACATGTTTTGAGCCTGAAATGCTTAGAAGAAGACAGACATATGGCATTTTCTAAGTGAAATTTGTGTCACTGGAAAATTTTGGACCAGCTGTCAGTGACTAGGTGATACAGTGCTGAATAACAACAACAACAGAGGAGAATACTGACAAACTGTTAGTTAAATATGCACAAGAGAAGATAGTTGTATTTTCCAGCCTGATTCAGGACAGTGCTTAAAATTATCCTTAATGCTAGGCATACGTAAGCATCTTTCCCAAATAAAAAGTGCTATAATCTGATTTTGGCTACAGTAGTGCACTATGCTATTATATCTAGAATGAGATCCAAAACAAAGCAAATATTCATGAGGACAAAATTGGTATTCTGCTGGGTGGTAGCACTGCTGAGTTTTCTCTCCCTTGAATTTAATATACTGCTTTTTATCAGTCCTGTGCTCCCTTGCCATGTCCTGTCATGTGCTCCTGAAGCCAGCCAAATTACAGTCTCCTGTGTCAGCTGAATGAGCAAAGTACCTGCACTTGGAGTAATATTCACATGCATTAATATATGTCCAGGTTCCTTTGGCTTGATTCCTTGTCATAGGACAAAAATTCTCCCTGATTCTTGCTTTATCAGGATTTATTTTGTCTACCCTCTTTGTAGCATTTCATTATTCTTTTACATTTCACCTTATGTTTCATGTTTCAGTAAATGACCTAATCCGGAAAATGTAAGTGAAGAAATGTCTATCTGTCTCAAGGTATATTAAAAAGCAAACAGTTCAAACGATTCACCCTCTACCCCACCTATCCAAAATCTGTCTTTATCCCAGAAGGATAAATTTAATTTTAACAACTGGTCAACAACAAATGTCTGAAGCTCTGGGAATGAAGAATGCTTTCTCTAATTCCTTGTGTTACAATGTCTAAGATCTAGATGAAATAATCTTCTTTTTATCCTCAATAAAACAAAGCATTATGTAGTATGTTTTATTTGGCTAAAATAATTTATTTTTCAGCTTCTTGCATGTATCTCTGCCAGAGTAAAGGACATAGTTCTGTAAGGAGTCTTTCTCAAGACTGCCATTTAGTTAAAGACAGTCTTTGGCTTTTGGAAAACCTTCTGCCTCAAAAGATTTATGAGTTCCTCCTGTTACCTCAGACCTGTGTACTAGCACAAGTGGGAACTGAAGTTTTCAGACTTCCCATACAAACTTTCTGATTTCTGTGCAGGTGCGGGTAGAGAGTGATTCTGTTAAGTGGATGTGCTTCTTTTTATCTTGACTACAATACAATCAGATTTTTTGTTGACCGTTGATCTAATCTGCAAAACATCTTTTAAGCCATGGGAATTTAATTTATCTATTGAATTATCTATTTATCTATCTATCTATTTATCCACCAACAGCAGAGTAAATTTCTAGAAATATGCATTCACTTACTGTATAATTTTAATTATCATATTTATTATTTATTACCATACAAAGTAATATGTATTTACTAACATATAATAATAATAATAATAATAATAACAACAGCAATAACAATGATAATAATAACAACATGTATTTATTATACATAATAATAACATGTATTATATTTATTATATTATCACTATTATACATCTTTGGTTTTCAGAAGTTTTCACAGATATGTACACAGTGGAGTAACTTTTTTTAGTTAAGAAGTAAATTTGATTCTTGCTGGTGTTACTGAGAGTTCTTAACTTCAATAGAGTTTGACCAGACCCTAGAGAAAGTTGGCATCAGTTACAGAAATACAACAAAGAAACATTTGTATAGAGAAATTAAATCAAAATATCCCTCTTCAAAAATCAGAAAAGATTCTAAGGAAAGAATTTCAAGAAACCATCTAAAATTATGTAATAAAATACCTAATATTTTTGGGAATGGATGTTTGTACAGTTCCTGATTATTTAACTCATTTATTCTCTGTACAGTAGCATGTAGCAAAGGTGATGCATGCATTTAATCCTGGGTGAATGACATCTTTCTTGTGGATTATAACATATTTTTTTCTAGTAATGAACCTTTTGTGAGTTCCAAGGCCAGAATAAGTAGAATCTTCTGTACTTTCTTTCCTCCCATAGTTCCAAAGTTCCCAGAAGACTAAAAAAAAAAAATTACTAAATTCCTCAGTCTGCTCCAGGGCTCAGTTTTCTGATAGTTCACAGACATTTGCACCCATGCTACTCTCTGAAACGTTTGTGGCCATATACAGGTGTGGGTTTAAGAATATTTTGCCTCGTGGGCAATGTGGATACAACTGAAAAAGCTATGGATTTCTCCATTCTGAGCAGACTTCCAGCACTAATCCCAGAAGGCTTTTTGTGCTCAGACCTCTCTGATCTCCCTCATGAGATACCTTGGCACATGCAGCATAGGCATCACACTATAAAACATCTTTTCTGGCAAATCTTAATGCATCCCTCCATCATTTCAGGTATTTTGACCTGAAGAAGTAAAACCCAAAACAATAACATATTAGTGGCATGCAAGCTTTCTCTGGGGCTCATGGGAGGGCTGTGAGGAGACCAAGGAAAAGTCCTACCATGTTAAAAATGCAGGCAACATGCTCCAGCAGCAGCTGGGTGTGGAGAGCACTGATGATAACTAATAGGTTGTGCTTCACCCAGAGGCCAGAGGTCTTTGCCAGGACTGGACTTTGAGTTTTCCAGATGGTGATTTGTAGGCAACAAGTGACTGATGGCATGAATTGTTTGTTGATGTATTTGTTTAGTGTAATAATAAGGCAATCCATTTTTTCTGGAGTTTGCTTGAAAATGTATTTCCTTAGCAAATTAATAGATGGTGGGTGTAAATGATGAGTAGGAAGTGAGTTTTTTTCTTCTTGATGGATTTCAAAATCTTTTTTTGTGTAAACAGGAGCTGATTTTCCTTATAATATTTATGAGTGGAAAAATAACAGTGAAGTAATTGTTTAAAAGGTGAAAAGGTACAATAACAACAGCACAAACACTGTCTAACATTCTGGATGCTGAAATGCAGAGGCCTGTTTTGAGAACCAAGTTGTCTTCTGTTAGTGCATGATTTATTCTTTACATCCACTTGGGAAATGAGCCCCCAGGAGGTTGAGATATAATAATCCAGTTACTTGTTCTAAGTGGGGGACAAAAGAAAACACAAAAAACTGCCACAAGGAGCAGTTAGAAGGTCTTACCAAACCATCTGAAAAAAACTTTTCTTTTCCATTTTCAGTGAACTACATGACTGAGTGATTCTGTGAATGCCACCATATTAAGGGTATCTGGACTTTTTGAGGAGGAAATATAGGTAAATATCTGACTTGATATTTCAGTATCAAATGTGTCCCTGCCTGTTGTTGGGTTTGGGTGGAAGAGGCTTAAATGGAGACACGGAATATGTGCTGGGAAGTGAGGAAAGTAAAATACGACAGAAGATTGCAAAAGTAATTACTTGAGATCAGTTATGTCAGCAGTAATGTGAGATACTTTGTATTCTGTTATTGCTTCTGTAAGAAAAAAGATCTATTCTTCAAAGAAGTGAGAGCACCATCTGTGGCAGTAATGTGGGAATGAAACTTGTGAGAAGACATCATGTTTCCATCTGTTTTCAGAGAGTCTCCAAACAATGGCCAAATCTGCCGGAGAGTTTTTGCCGTGTGAAGTTGTGAAGTGTGGTTTACATTGTTTTATGGCTTCTGCATCTGAACTTATACATGGCAGTGCAGACTGACTGACTGTCAAGTGCTACTGCCTTTACCTACAGGATGTGTCTGCACTGGAGGGCACACACAGCATCAAATGTCTGCTGTGACAGCTGACTTTCATGTTCGTCATGGACAAGATCCTATATGGGCTTGAAGGAGAGGCCACCTAAATTGTTTGTCAAGCTCTTCCATTTCAAAATGTTGGTTTCAGGGTCTGTTTAACAATAGATAATTTAAATAGTAAAATGTCATAATGCCAGGTTATCATCTTGTGGTACCTTTATCTTTTTTTCCTATCAGTAAGCCATCTTATGGCACTTGAGTCTTTTCTAACAAATCGTATTGTCTCCAACCTGTCTGACTAACTGGGTAAGTTAACACTGACTTTTACAGTTATTTTGTATTCTGCCTTTGCTGTCCCCTTCATCATGATTTTAGCCCTCAGGGAAGCTCAGGAGGCCATACCATTTTTAGGCACCAAAGTTAGTTAAAGAGCACCAGAGACTAACCTTTAAATGGAGAGGCCATTTTTTCCCGATGTTCATTAGTCTGGAAATTGTACTTCCTTTTGCTGTTGTGGTGGCAAGGCATTGCTTGATAAATAAATGAAAATAATACAGTATTTTTAATTTTATCATAGAAACACACTCAGGATTTTAACAGACCCCAAAGTTCAATGGCTGTGGCCAAGTCTGCCAATACCTGCAGCCTGGCTGAACCTGCTGAATCCACTGGGACTCCGGAGCAGGTTGCTACACAGATAATTTCTGGAATATGACATCTTTCAAAAGCCCTTTATTTTCTTGGTAGTCTTTGCTGATAAATCATACTGTAGCTAGGCACTCCTTTAAATTAGTGTCTGTGAGCCAGTGAGGGAAAGAGCCTCCTTGGAGACACAGTTTATCATCTTGGAGAGCATCCCCCAGGCCAGTAGCCAGGAGGGGGACAGTGCAAGTTCCAGTCCAGTAGTTCTGCACCAGCAGGAGATTTTTCTTGTGAAAGGGAAATCCTCAGGAGGGAGATGGAGACAAGGATTTGAATCCTAAATTACCTGTGAATTCTTGGGAGACCTGGGTGAAAAGCTTGCTGTGTCCTCCTCAAGGGCAGCCTTACAGGACCTAGCCCAGCCAGCATTCTCAGTGGGGTTTCAGCAGCACACTCGGAGCAGGAGTCAGAAGAGAGCTTCTCTGGTTTGCTGAACTGAGGGTGCAACATCACATTTAATATTTCTCTTATTAAAAATATATACATCTCAGTTTTTCACCTCAAAAATGCACCAACAATAAGCAGTTTTGATTGGAAGGCATGTATGTTTTATCTGAGACAGAGAAGTTTTAAAATGGAGCTTCAAGTGAATAATATAAGAATGAATTGTAAAAATCTGGTCTTGTAAAGGTGAGAGAAAAAAAAAGAAAGGCTCAAACACTATATGGTGCTTATGCCATTTTCTTTTCCAGGATATATGAGGGAAAAAAAACCCCAACCATGTAAAGGAGTATTAAGAATGAGGAAATACTTACATAAATAAAACCTTCCAACGTAATGGGAATGGATCTCTTGTGATTTTAAATATATCCTAGTACTGTGCTAATACATGCAAAGGATGAAGGAAACAAGTTACAAATGGAGAGAGTGTCAAATTTGCAAATCAAGAGAGAATAATTCATCCTAGGAGATAATTTATACAGACTAAGCTGTCTGAAGCTTTGGAGATCAGTGTTTGGCATGTGTTTCTCTACAGCTTGCACGGTGGACCACAACATAGCATGGAGATGATTCATGGGCTGGAGACTTTCTGCACATGCGAGGTCCAAGGGGGGTTGGCTCGGCTACAGAACAATTTTTAACATTCTTTTGCACCTTATGTCTTGGGCTTCTTTTCAGTGATTCCAAACTCCAACTTCTCGATAACTAAACAAGATATTAATGGGTCACACTGCTCACTGTGTGTAAGCAAATTACAGGAGAGATGTGGCTTGTGAAAGCAGTTGTGACTCTTACCGTGCTTAAGCTCCACTTATAATGATGGTAAAGATGACACTAATGATATTAATAGGGAGAATATGTTGCTATTAAATATACTGCAATCACTCCTCTATTGACTTTGAGAGCTGTGATTTGCCAGTACTATCTGGTTGCTCTCTACACTGCAAAAGAGAAAAAAAGAAAAAAAAAAAAAGAGAGAAGGAAAAAAAAAAAAAAAAGAACCAGAAAATGCAGAGGATTTTGACCAAGTTTAGCAGGGAGATACAAGTAAGGATGTGACTCTTCCCTGTCATCAAGGGTACAGGGAAAGACACAAGAAAACCTGTTTTATAAGATTTAAAATTTAAAAAAATAATGTTTAAAAAATAAATTTAAAATAAGTATTTGTATACCTTTGCAGAAAGATATGGGTATATGTTCTCATTAGTGATATTAAAGATCAGATGGAAAATTAACAGTGTCCCCTTATGCCAGTAAAAGCAGAGGCTGAACTTTACAAAGTTTGCTGCCATTAAAGTCTACAACATTTGAAATATCTAATAAACTGTATGATGATAATTCTCCATCCAATGCAGCTCTTTCTTTTTTTAATCCATTTTGCTTTCGCTGACTGCTTGACCTTCTTGAATGATGCTAAAATTTACTGGAGGGTCAAAAAGTCACAGGGGCCCACATGAGACATAAAGTAAGACAAATGAAGATAGTATTTCTAGGCAAAACCAAGGCAATGCTAAAGGCTGCTTCATACTGTGCAAAACACACCAGTGCTGTTTATAAGAAAGGGTCCACGGAAGTTTGCTTTATACATATTAAAGGTGCTTTTTATGCTCTTACGGGGAAAAACATTTTTGTTTGCAAGCTTTACATTCCAGGATCTGTAACCAAATGCCAAGACTTTTCAGATCTGCCAGGTTCAAATTCTAAGATTTCAGGTCCACTTGCCAGCTCACATTTTCCATTTGGCAGCAGTGCTCCCTCCAGCCCTGCCAGTAGCTGGCCCCTGAGTTGCCTCCTTACAAGGCTTGGGATTTAATTTAAATTTTTGTTTTTTCAAACATTATTGTTCTGTAAAGATGAAAGTGCAGAATTTCAAGATAACCCCAGGCTGAGCAGAATCCATTTTTCCTGCTGAAATGTCTCCAAGACAGGGCCTGCTTTGAGGAAATTTTGGAAATGATCTTTGACTCAGCCAAGGGAGCCTATTTGTTACCTGCAGTGATATTTCTTTGTGAATATACATCTGTCTGGGGAATCCTGTTTCTTTACTTAGATTGTGCAGGACTTTTTTTTTTTTTAAATTTTTTGCTTTTTCCTTTTCTAGCTGTGCATGCCTAATTCCCCTTACAGTTAATGAGAGTTTAATGTGCTCTTTGAAATGAAGAAAAAAAACTTCTGTGCAACTGATAAAACAGAGCTTAAAGAGGCAGAGTGACAACACTCGAGAGGGGGGGAAACAGCTGTCTGGCTGTGAGCTTAATGCTTTTTGCCACAGGAGTTAAACCGAAGCAAATTGTTAGGGATTTTTTTTTCTCTTTTTTTCTTTTTTTTTCCTTTTTTTTTCTTTTTATTTGGTATGAAATCAGTTCTTGAAAGGGAGACACAATAGGAATGGGGTGGTAAAAGGACTGTGAATTTTAATTAGATGCAGTGTGTGAGCCATGGAGTTGATTCCCTAAAATAACACTATTCAAAAACAGGCTAGTGGAAAAAAAATGGCTTGCATAAATTTTACTGACATTCCTTTAAAGCTCATCTCTTTCCTGTGCTTTGTCCTCATTTTGATGGTGACCTTTCAGACCAGGTCTGGATAATTTAAATCAAAAGACTGTTTTACCTTGTTGTGCCACCCCCTCGTAGTCCATTCATTCACACTTTTAAGGCAACTTTGAGGCAACAAATCACCATGACATACTTATTCTTGCAATCCCCCTTGTCCACCCTGAGAGAAGATCCATGACTTAGCATACGAAGTAGATTACCTTTCACCCCAATTAATGTTTTTATAATGAGTACCAAAGGAAGTAATAATGTTTTGCCACTTATTATCGAGTGTTGCTGGGGCAATCTTGGAAACTCAAGACTTAGGTCATTGGCAGCACTGACACTCTGCTGAGGTTTAAGCCCTGCTACAGTGATGAATAAATGGGTCAATTTAATTTCCAGTACTATCAGTCTGAAGCTTTGAGGAGCAGAATGAGTGAGATACAAGCATCCAGGGATTTTGCAGATTCAGCAGAGGTTAAACTTGAAATTCCAGCCTGTTCAAACATTACTTAAAAGAGAAACAATGAAGTAATAAAACAAGACATGGTTTGCCTGGGAACTAGGACTGCATCATTTTTAAGTGCAGTGATAAATATTTTTATGTTATTGTTTGATAAGACATAATATAGTATAATAAAGTGTATTTCACAGCTTGTCAGTAGTCTGATTGTATTGCACAGCTGTCTAGCTGGCAAAATTCAGTGTTCTCAGTTTTAAAGAATAGGTACCATTTGAGATGTTACTGAGCAATCTAATCCTCCCTGTTTGTTATCTTTTAAAATTGTGTGGTAATGCTTAAACATACTTTAAAAATATAGTACAAAAAATTACAAAGGCAGCTGAAAGCCACACGACAGAAATGTTTCCAAGTCATTCCTTTGCCATGTACAGGGAGAAGTAGACTGTTTCTGGAAAGTTATGTTTTAACAAGAAGAATAAATGCCTCGCATACAAGTTCAGCAAGGAGTCACATGGATTTAGCAGTAAGTGAGGTATAGTGGCTGATAGCACTGGATACCGTACGGGTTCCTTTTCTATGAATAATTCCCTTCCTGCAGTCTATTCTTTTTCTGGTTTGTTTTTTGTTTGTTTGGTTGTTTTTTTTGTTCGGTTTTTGTTTGGTTCTTTTTGGTTTTGTTTGTTTTTTGTTTGTTGTTGTTCTGTTTTGGGTTTTTTTGGTTTAGTTTAGTTTTTTTTTCCTTACTGCTTAATTATATTTTTCTTATTTCTTAATGACGAAAAGTTTATACCAACAGCTGCTTCCACTCCCTGTACCCTTGGATAGCCTTTTACAAGGCCTAAAAAAAGCCAAAGAGAAGATGGAAAAACAAGTGTTTGTGTTTTACAGCTTTTCTGCCATTATCTCAGTTATTAATGTCATTTCATCCTGTTCATTCATTTCTCAGCCACTGCTTCTCCTCTGGGGAAGCTTCAGTAATCTCTTCTGGTCATGATGGTTGAGCAAATACCTATTGATATTAATTTACCTATTGTCCTCCCACAGGTTAAAACAGGGGGTCACATTAACTGACAGAATGGTGTTTTCTGGAGAAGAAATCCTTCCTTCCTGTTCCTGTGTTATGGAAGCCACTTGGGCTCTTTGAAACTACCAGCTTGGAAGTGCCTGTCTGGCATCCTGGATCCTGGTGAGCATTGGGGCCACATCTGATTGCCCTCCAGTGAAAATGAGACCAGGGCCACAGCAGAAAGCCTTGCCTGCAGCCCAGAAATCCCCTGGCACATGGAGGAGACTGGAGATTCAGTGATCTTCAAATGGCTGGTGGATCTGTACTATGCCAGGGCTGAGATTATGGGCCATAATGTGTCCCATCCCTCTGGGTAAGATTGGATGCAGATTTTAGCCTCTAGCTTTCGGATTCCTTCCCTATAAAAAGTAACATATACTTTGCCTCTCAAGTTTTCCATACACTTTTAATTATTTGATTTAGTAATTTTTGTGTTGCTAACCTTAGACAGAAAGATTATATAAATGCAAAATGCTGTGTTCTTACAAAATGTCTCATCTTGAAGAGGCTCTTTCAAGGCTGACAGTTGTAAAAATTCGATATCCATTTTTAAAAATCACTTTTTTTTCTTTAGAATAACGCGTTGGCACAGCACAGAAACGATCAGGAGGAGAGGAGGTGGTTTTCTCCGTGGCTGCATGCCAAGATATGGCATAGCCCCTCTTCATCCTGTGCCTATGTGTGCACATGTGGCTATTTGCTGTCACAGTTAGGCTTTGAAGTACACTGAGTGTTGGCCATTTCTGTGCCCAGACATCTGGAAGCTGAAACACATCGAGGTTGGTGGCTGAGTGCATCAGTGGCAGCACAGCGCTGCACGGCTGCGTCTTCTTGTCAGCAGAACCAGAAGAGACTGGGTCAGGCTGGTTTTAGGAACCACAAATTTTGACATTGGCATTTTAGAACCTTATGGTTCACGGGTACACGTTGCATCTGAAGCCCCGTGGGCAAATTTCTTTTCCTTTCTGCTCTGCGTATTGAGCAACCCGGGCTCTCTGAGCTTGGTTCTCGATGGTTATACGGGTCTCTGAAATCCATCCTGCTTCAGAGAACTGCTTCCTACCTGTGTCCCTCTCACAAAAGATGCTGAAACAGCTGGGGGATGAATTATCTATTTATTTATTCATTACAAATGTTTCTTTGACCTGGCGAAACCTGGCGAGCTGGAAAAGCCTTTTTTGTCACTCATGTTACCTTTTATCCTCCACGGGAGTCGCAGAGGATTTAAAGGTCATTTGAAAAGCAGCCTTTTTGCTCTCTGACAGCCCTTTCAATATTAGCCTCCAGTTCTGTTTTACAAAGTCATCATTATTAACTGCGTTTGTGGCCACTGCTATTTTCCTGGGATTGCAGAGAAACTTGAGATACTAATTGCAATGAGCTAATTTGGCAATACTGTGCAAACTTCCTTAAGGCATTAGTTAAGAATATACTTGCCTTCACACAAAGAGTATTTGAAAGGGGGAACAGACTGCAAATGCAGCAGAAGGTATGCTTTTGTACTCCTATACTTAAGAGTAGATGGTATAATTAGCTTACAATGGCAGTTGAATGTATTTTTCAGAAGGGGAAGAGAACATACTGAATTAAACAGTAGCTTCAGCTTAATGATAATCAGTGATAATGATGATAATAATAATACTACTTAGAACTTTAATGTAGAGATTTGCATCTTGAAAGTGCTATGCAAAACATTGACTTAATTACTGTCACCTCTTCAGGGAAGGTAGGTATTATTGCCCTGACTTTATAGATAGGGAAATAGAGATATAAGGAAATGAAATGACTTGCCAAAGGCTCTGCAAGAGCCTGTACAGGGACTAAACTTTCCAGGTCCCTTTACTGTATGCTCCCTTATACCAGGCTAATTATGCACATTTTAGGGCTGCTCTGTGCTTTTGGAATTTGAACCAAAGTCCTTTGAAATTAGAACTGTGTGTAAAATGTTTTGAAGGTTGTATTTTTTAATCACTAGGTGACTGGGAAAAATACTTTAATATGATTTTTCTCTCTAGGTCAACCTGAAACGTATAGTCAGAGGCAAAATTTTCAGTTTTTTTTTATATATATATATTTAATGCTTTATAGACAGAATAACTTATAAAAGGGAGGTCAAAATTTCTTTCAGAGTAAGTTGGAAAACAAAATAGGTTTTCCTGAAATAATTTTGTTATTAATGTGAGGGGGTAGCCTGAAATTGATTGGTAAATTCCCAATTTATTAATGCTTTCTCAGGCATGCAAACGGACTACTTTTCTGAATTTGTGTCTGTTAGGAATATTTTGCCTGGTTCTTATTAAAATCACCGTGAATCTTTCTGCCTCGATTATTTCTCCTCACAGAAGGAGTGGGGATCAGCCCTGTGATTTGATTACTTGCGGAGGGTATGGTGGGTAAACCAGTGCAATATTAGCATAAGCAGTTTTTCTGGCCACAGTCACAATTTAAGGTGGTGATGAGATACTGTAAGATGAATTGTATTCCAGAAGTATAAACTGAAAACACCAGCTTCTTAACTATAATTATTTCCCTGTGTTAAAGGCATTAAAACTGGACTACAGGAACAACTTTTGCTTTGACAATGTATTCTATGTTTTTAGCATAGATCTTAGGGGCACTGCAGTTCTGGTTAATTAAGTCTGAGCCACAGTTCACTTCTTAGATAAGAACTGTAGCTGCATGTCTGTAGAGCATAAGGCACTAATAGATGTCAGTGCCTGCATTTGTAGGATTTAGAGGCATTTTTGATAATTGTTTTCTCTGCTTCCTACCTTCTGCCACCTCTGCTTACCAGCAGATCAGTGCACACAAGCTTACAAGCACTAAAAACCTGGATGCACTGAGCTCCTTCCCCCTCTGTGCTGGGAACCTTGCTGGACACAGCTGGTGCTGCATTTATGTGTTTTGAGTACCTTCAGGGTGCATGGGCATTTGCTGGTACTCTGGAGGGACATGACATCTGTAGGTAACAACTTCACATAGTGCTATTGATTTTTGAATTGTACCAGCAGTCATTTCTGGGTATGTGAATCCCTTGCGGAGCTTCTCGTGATAGTCTGAACTAAAGCTTCAGAGATTTTTCCAGATGAACTTCAGGAATTCTTTCCCTGTCTCCTATCAATTCGGCAAAACATCAAACATTTTTAACCAACAGGCTTTAACCTGGGTTTTCATGAAAGTTTTTTGCTTTTTCAACTTTTATGAATTTTTTTTACCTCATATTGTCATGACTGAACATAGTAGTAGAAATGAGGAACATTAAGAAAACAGTGGAGAAAGTTTCTGAAAGGCTTCCTTTGTATTTGCTTTCTACAGGCATTTTGCATTAAAACCCAAATCTTTTTCAAATGGTCATAGTTTTTCAGTCAGGGTAAGTGGGAAGAAACTATTTCTATTTAGGAGAAATGGGCCACAAGATAACGAATGGCTAGTCACACAAGTCAAGTTTTGGTGGTGGTTTTGGTTTTTTTTTTCCCCAACAAATTTCTTTAAATGGATATATGAGCTAAAACCATTCCCAGGCATTATTTAGCAAATAATGTCAAGCAGGTTGAATGTTCAAGAGAACCATAATCTAACAATAAGATAACAGAAATGTCCATTCTGTCATGTAATTGGTAAGAATTACTGCTCCAGTTGTTAAAACCAAGTGGCTTTTTGAGAGGTGGAGTATGAAAAAAGTACTAAATTTGGTCCATCCTGACAGTTCATAATAGAATATCAGAGGTGAGTTGCTTTGTCCATATGGTTTAACTGACTTTGGGTTTCAAACAGTATTTAAAAAGAAGTGTGATCTACTGGAGTGGAATAAAAAATATGCTCCTGAAAATGAGATTGTGCTGTAATATATGTTGATCACACAAGGTGGCAGAATGAGCTCAGGGCTATCCCAGAAATAAGAGGCAGGGAAGCATCTTGTTTTCAGACAACAGTTTATCTTTGCTTGCCCTAGGAATATGCCAAGTTGCTTCTGTACATGTAGAGGGAAGAAGAGTATTTTAATACAGAATGGTTTTATATTTATCCAAGTTTTCCGATTCCCTTTGGAGATCTAATGGAAACTGTTAAAAGCTTATGGCTAACTTTGGAAATTAATAAGAATAGAATGGTGAATCTGCTCACACCTTCAGTTTTATTGAAAACATAGTTTACTTTCTATCGATACATTGATTCTCTAAGTGGGGCTGAACTCCTCAGATGAAGGACAGCTACAAGAACGGGCACGTAGGGAACATTTCGCTTTTCATTATCGATTTATGGCTAAATTCACTTCTATTGTGAGTGAGCGAAACTCAATATTGACTTTCCTGGTGTTGCATTTACTTATAGCAGGCCTGAGCACGACAGATAGACTTATGTGGCTGAACTGAAGGCAACCCAAAGAGGAGAAATTGAAATTGAAGGCAAAGAGAAGGGATTGCTCTGCAGAGATTTCCATCCTACTGTTTTAGCCAATGTGTCAAGGAATAGTAGTGACAATTCTTCCTACACCTGAACAGCTACCAGATGCTCTTCTTGACCTCTGAGCCTGCCCTTGGAATGCTCACTTCCAGGTGCAGGGCTCAGCTGTGTCACCAGGGGCTTTTGGGTGCAGGTGGCAAGTGAGATCCTATGTGTGCCTTCTCAGTTTGCCCCTTTGGAGCTATGAGGCAGTCAAGAGGTGCCCCAGGATGGTAGAGAATTTCAGCTATGGTGAGAGACTCCTTCCAGTGTTATAAGCTGCCAATGTGACTTGCACCATTATTGCATAAAACTCTGCAGTGATCCCTGTTAATGGCTACTTGAAGTGAGAGATTTGTCACTGTAGGATGCATTTTAAAAGTAGCTGGTAATATGTCCTGCATCTGACTTTACTCTTGTCTGTAACTGAATTAAACGACTGACCAGAATAGTCTTATAAGTAAGGGCTTAAGGACTGGCATCTATTCATTGCTCCTTATGCAATATATTTCTGGAAGCTCATTAGAAGCTATTAGAGCTTATTCACCCTTGCAACCCTTTCAGCAGATGTTCAGCTGTTTGTTTTTTCCTTCACTGCCTTAAGATATTTGGCTAAGCATTAAACCAAGACTGGAACAGGTTCAGTATAGTATCTACTTCCCAGAAAAATAAATTAGGAAGTAAAATATATGGCAATTAATAAAAAAGTCATCTGCAGTCTATTGGTGAGAACTGGAAAACAAAAATTAACTGAAAATTTGAAATTGAAAGTTATAGCAAACACTTGAATTGCAGTCTTTGTCTTTGCATAGACAAGAGGTTACAAAATTAAAAAGAAAGGAAAAAAAAGAAGAACCAAGGTAAAAAAAAAAAAAAAAAAGAAAAATTATGACTGCTGGAAAATTTTATTTTGCATCAGCTGCCTTTGCCTTTGTCCCTTCAGTCGTTCAGGGGAGCTGCAGTCCATGAGACTCACCAGGCTGCCTGAATGAGCTGTGGTCATGCCCTAGAGGGTTTTTTAGCCCACACCTGAGCTCTGGCCTTCAGGTCTGAGAGCTCCCTGACCCATTTTTATTGTGTCCAGCTTATTCCATAGTCATCTCCTGTCTTTCAGCTGTTAGCTCCTGCCTCTCAGCTGAGCCTCAGCACTTGTGTGACATCTCCTCCAGCGTCCCCCTGCAAAGCCAAAGAGGTTATTTTTAATTGCCAGTGGTTTTAACTTACCTGCTCGAATGTACATGCTGCACATGCTTGAGTCACTCACACATACTTCTCAGCCTAGATAAGGTAACTGAGTGGAGATAGCTTCTCAAAATGCCTCTCTGCTGTGACTGCCTGCGAGTCCTCCCCCTCTTTTTTCCTCTACAAAGTCAGGCACTAACAGCCTAAACCACTGCAGGGGATACTTTGAGTTAAACTGCTTGCCTTGCACTGAAATGGGCAAAAATGCTCACTTCTACCTGCTCCTTACTACCTCTCAATCGCTAATTGCTGCTTTTTGGTCTGATTTTCCTGACGGCAGCCTGCTGCCCTTGATGGGGGGTACACAGGAAAGCAGAAGCTCCCCAAGGAGATCCAAGCTGGTGTCTGCAGGGTGGCGCAGACGGGGTCAAAGGGTGACAGCGGGGGTGGGTGAAGAGCTGGGGTACATGTCTGGGCTCAGACAGGCATTTTGGATACTGTTTTTCACGCTGCACCAAAGCCCATGTAAATCACTTAATTCACAGGGCACAGTCAGAGAGCTGCAGTGCAGCGTTAGGCGACTGAAACAAGACTCTGAATATACTGAACGTACATGAGTAGCAGGCAGCAGCCTTTATATAACAAGTAATTATTTCATGTCTGAGGAGACATTAGAGGCTGTCCTCACCCTGAGAGAGTATCTTGGCAGTGAGACAGCCGTGGCTGGGCAAGAGCAGAAACGCAAAGCTCTTCTCCGAAGAGACGGTGCAGCTCCCTTTGTCACTTTCCAAAATCACTGCACAAAGTGATGTCCGCACATTGGTTAAACAAGCAACGACTGACTGGGCTTCAGTCAAAATCTTACAGCCTCAGCAGCCTTAGCCAGAGCCCCTGGAAAGCAGAAAGCAAGCAGAGGCACAGCAGTACTGAAAGAGCTGGCACTGACAGCGGTGAGGCCGGTGAAATATTAATGGAAATGGTGAAACACAAACACCATGCTGTTTCAAGCAGGTGCCCTTCAGGCCTGCACAACACACATGGAAGCTGAGCACACTGTCTCTGGACACACATGCACATATGTACCCGCCAGTCCATATATATATGCTACTGATGTGATGTGTGGCTAAACACAGACAGGAGGAGAACGTGCCGTGGGGGTTCATGTGGTCAGAGAAAATGTTCTCATTTGAGTGTGCTGCTGGAAAGCTCATCGGACAAATGCATATGGATGATTCCAGTCTCTGGAAAAACATGCTGTGGCACTGCTGTAATGTAGTGGAGGCTACAGAGAGTCCCTGACAGCCTTTGTAAAGTGATATGAAGCAAAATGCCTGCGAGAGCAAGGAAATAATTCTGTGTTGATTAATGCCAGTGTTGTTGGTATTGATGGTTTAGCAGCCTGTAGAAAACAAATGTGGGCAATCAGTTCATCTTGAAATAACTTGTACGACTGAATAAAAGAAGTTGTTGCCTAATCTATTTCATACTAATTGCTCCATGCCACAAATTCAGGGCCTGATCCAATGAGAATCGACACTGAGGAGAGGCACTCCATTCACTGCAACAGTCTTGGATCCAGGCTTCGTTTTAAGGGGAGCAAACACAGCATGCTAAATTAACATTCATCCAAATCGTCACTATCCATTTCTTGAGAAGCAGACAGGATTGATATTTTCTGTGTAGCCAAATGAGTCTTAGCATTACATGCTGGATTGCAAAGCCAAGCTGAGCACATGAAAGTTTTGGTAAGAGCTGGGGCTCTGTGGGCTGCTGCCTGCCAGAGACCACCTGGGTCGGGTGCCTGGCGTGGGGCTCTCACCACTGCGTTGCTGCACGGGGTCATTTACCACCCAGCAAACACTTAATGCTTATGAGGCATTTTTCAAAAAATCTCACTGGGGCCATACCTGGGGCTTTAGCTATTTAAACATCTTAAAAAATCTGTCCCTTGAGAGGATTTAACTCAGCAGGATTTAGCCTGCTAAGGCTCGCATCATCAAAGGGACCAAAGTGTCAATCCATCTCTTTTCATGCCTAGGGACGTAATAGTATCATGCCCCCTCCCATGAGGGGGTACTGTAGAGAAATTTCCAAGCTCTCAGCACCCAAAGTAGCTAGGTCTGGAAGCAGATGGAGTATAATTATAGCAGTGTTGAGCTGCACCTGAACTAATTAGCTCTGCTGAGAAACAGGGATTGAATTTAATAATGCATGTTCTGCCATACCAAAACGGCGAGGCTGCCTTTGAGACCCAGGCGAGTGTCTCTGCGTGGTGCTGTGCTGAACTCTGTGGATGTACTCTGAAAGTCAGCTCAGAGCTTTTTTTCACCATAATCCAGTGCACAATGTAGATATCACCTTGTCCCAGCGTTCAGGTACCATTGGGGTAATTACTCTTCAGCTGTCACTTGCCTTCTGACTATTAGTTTAGCATGTTAAGTTCTGCATATGCTCAGGATTTTGCTGTCCAGACTGACCTAAATATTGAGATCTACCTCAAGGACTGCTATGGTCTAAAGCCTTGAAACCTTCAAAGTGGGACTGTCTTTGCTATCGGGCTGGTGTTACTGTCATGGGCAAAAAAGGCTCAAAATAAACAATACCTGGGAGAGGGAGGCAGAAAACCAAGGTTCAGACCCCTCCTCTGGAGCAGTCATACCCATGAGATGTTGACTTGAACTCCCATTTTAGATATGTTTGCTAATTGCTGGCGTTAAAGCCAGCGTCTCTGGCCTCGATCCTCTGCATATCAAAATATTTCTACTAAGAAGAGCAACTCTTATGTTGGTGTCTGAGGTACTTTTCTCATCCCACAGGAATCCAGGTGTAGGAGGCTGACTCGGGGCACTGGTTGGAACTCAAGCTCCAGTTATGATTTAGGCAGAATAAGCAGCTTAACCCTGTCCCCAATACCTTCAGGGTGTGACTTAGTTCCAAAGCTCTCACTGCTGGCCTACCACTCTTACTCTTTAATAATGGAAACCTGATGTTTTGCATCATGCAAGTGATTGAGATTATATGTGAGTTTGGTGGCTCTGAACTGAGATTCTGTCTCTCTGGACACATATGAGCACTTTTCTTCTGAAATGTATTTGTCGCTGGTTTGATCCATATCCTGCTGAGCAGCTCTCAGTTGACCCTGCACTTAAGTGCCTATCCATGGAAAATTTGTGTTAGTGTTGTACAAGGTAGGATCAGGACTATGTGTGAGGTGTTGCATTGCTTAATTCTGTAAAGCTTAACTATGACCTAGGAAGTAAGTGCAAATGGCAATTGGACCCTTGAACTGCTCTTTAAAATTAAGCCATGCTTCGTAACATTTGATAGTTTTGTCATGTAGTTCCTTTAGACAAATTTATTAACTCTGAGTGTTGCAGAAAACAAATTACAGCTTCTGTATCAAACATGCACACAAATCCAGAGGTCAGTCTTTTAATTGGCGGTTTGATTTTAAAAAACATTTTTTTCAATGTTTTGAGCCAAAGAAGGTTTTTGGTAGGTAGCACTGATACATCTTACTAGGTCAATGATTTTTTGTACTGATGCATCTTATTGGGTCTGTTGTTGCAGAGGGAAATATGCTCTCATCAGAAACTCAAAATACCTTTGATTTTGTTGCAGAATTATTCTTTTTCCTGCCATTCTGCTGGTAGGTTCTGAAATTACATCCCTTAAGAAGAAAAAGATCTGATTTACAAGATTTGTAATAGCTGTGTTGAATTCAATTGCTGGTGCAGGAAACAGGGGAGTCCATATTCCCTTTCTCTTCATTCTCCACAACATATTTGGCTTTAATAACCTGTTTCTGAAAATACCAGTGGTAAGTGGCTTTGTAATAAGGGGAAGGGAGAGATGTGAAGAGAGGAAGGAAAATGCTGAGTCTGAGATCTTTCCTGACATTTCTCCTGGCATGTCCCTCTTGTATGAGGGAAAGAGTAGAAATGTAACCTCTCCCTAAGTAATTAAATGAATACTTAACTTTCAGGTTTAAAACTTACAGTATATTATAAAACAGCTATGTATCCTCTGAAAAAGGATTCTGAATTGCATTCAGCTTCTTTTGTTATCTGTACATGTGAGTTTTGGAGTGATCAGTATGAATATATTGCAGGTGCAGCATCTCAGGAAATTGCAAGAAGCTGTGCTGTGGTTTTGTACCATACAGGAGTGCCAGAGCTACAACTCTTGGAACAGCTGTAAACTGGAGAGGAGTGAGCATCTGAAGTGTGATTTTATAATCATAACAAGTGCTGATAATCATCTATATAATAGGCATGAAATGAATGCTATATTTTCTCAGATTGTACTGCTACCAATTTAATTTAACTGGAGACTGCAAACTATTTAATTTTATGTTGTGTATTACCTTTCTCATGTGCCCAGTTTATCTTTCTAAGTGTAAAGAGGGCTTTTTGGATGGTAACAGCAGTGGTATTGTGTAAACTTTGATGCTGTCTCTGGACAACATCCTATTCCAGTGAAACACATATTTGCATGTTCTTTAAGACAAACTACTTGGGAATCCATCGGTCCTGTATTTTATTTGATATCATTCTATCATACGTAATTGTTCACATAAAATGGATCCTTGTACCTGACTCTGAAATGAAGTTTCATTTTTAATTGTAAGTTCCTCATAAATTCAGGTGATCATGGTATTCTAAACGTTTCCTAACCCCAAATCTCAAAGTGGCATAAGTAGTGATTTATATTTTTTTTTTAGCAGAGTGATAGCAATCCATATCTTCTGAGGATCTGATGACCAGAATTACCTAACCTGATAATAATTCCTGCTGATGCTTCATTTGTATGAGTAGAACAGAGGGAACTCAAAGACCACGGTGATTATTCATATATTGTTTGATGCCCTTTTATTCCACCACAGAGGCTTAAAAGAGCCACTGTGGTAATAAGATTCATACCCAGCATTTTACCTCCGTGAAATCACTGACTTGATGAATGATACTGGTATGCAATGTTTCTTTCTTTGCAGGTATGAAGGGAAAAATTAATCCTGGGGACTTCAACATGAAAACCAGTGACTTCAGCCGAAATCACTTGTGCATGGAAGAATTTCTGATAACCACTAACACACACACGAGCATGTCTTTTTGACTTTTGGCAAGTGGCAAAGGAGGAGAAAATGCAAGTACCAGATCAAAAAAACAGCCTCTGGCAAAAAAGGGGTTTTCAAGTTGTCAGCATGGTGAGTCATCTGCAACGTGTTTCCATAAATAAGACAACATCAGTGACTACCCCTTTACTTTTGGCTGCTGTAACACACACACACACTTCAGTGGAGTGGGAGGAGGTATGAGGGCTTACTCTGAAATGGAAGTATCAGGAAGAGGACATCATATGGAGCAAGCTTCTGAAGAAGCACAGTTTGCAACAGGATGAAGATTATTTGTTTTGCAGATAGCAAAACATATCCTAAAACACAGCTTCTTGGTGAGGTGTTATATGAGAAAAAGATACATACTAAAAGTCAGCGTTGTACTGTGTGAAACACAGATCTTTTCAGAGTGCTTGTTTTTAATGATGGGAATAGAACACTCTCAGCTCCTCTCTAAAGCTTTAATGCTAACAGAAAAAGTATTTTTTCATACAATCTTAGTCTGAGAAAACCCCTTTTTCTGTCTTGGTTATGAAGTAAGAAAAATTATGGTCTCAGCAGTACTACCCCTGTCCTCTGTCTCTGGGTTCTGCGCCTGGGTCTGTAGCTAATGTGCCAATACCTGTCCTATATTTCAAGTGTAGCAGGAGGTCTTTTGAGCAAACTATCATTTAGTAAAGAGCTAGAGATTGCATAGTCCCCTGTGGCGCTGGGAAAATTTAATGGAGTTGGAGACTAATCCCCCCACTGTTGCTCCATGGAGCATGGGGAGCGAATTCCCTTACCTCTGAGGAAGAAGTCAAATGTTCTCAGAGGGGGATCTCAGCCAATTTTTCTCTTTCCCTCCCTTTTGGGTAGAATTTTCTATGGGCATGACTGAGGACTGACCCTATGGAAATTAGAATTTGAGAAGACCTATTATAAAATTGATTTTATTTCCTTGTCACTGCAAAGTTGTTCCCTGTAGCATGTTCTCTAATGATTTATCCAGGACTTTCAAATGTTGTAAATACTAGTGGTTCTGTATTTCCCTGGCCTGTCTTACTGATGGATGGCACAGAGATGGGGATTACAAGCTATAGCAGAGATGAAAAGACAGACAGCCAAATAAGATAAAGATGAAATTTCTTTTTGACTGTAGGAGTAAACTGCTTGGGAGGATCAGGAGTGGAACCAACAGCATTCGTGGTGTATATTCTAGTTGATATAGTAGTTTAGATCTAGTCTATGTTTAAAGGCAGTGAAATTTTCCTCAGACACAAGCCCAACCCCTTTCAAAGATATCTGCCTTCAAATCTATTGAAACTCTTTTCCCATTATTTTCTTGTAGTATCTTTGCACAGTATCTGGGAGAAGACCTTCCTATTCCTCCTGTCTTCCCCTCGGTTCTCTTATTAAGGCTTCCCTGCACACAGCCCTCTGCCCACACAGGTTTCTTGGGAAGAAGATGTGATGAGAAGTGCTGAAGCAACATGAGATAAGGATGTTCTTGTATCTCTGATCTGCTAAGCAATGTCTTGTGAGATTTTTAACGCAAAGTGGTTTACCACAACTAAATAAAAACTTTTCAATACCTTACAACACTTGGGAAAGAAAATCAAAAACATTTTCCTTATCACTTCTTATTGCCAGTGTTACCAGCAAATTTACTGTTTGTGCAGTCCTGTTGATCTCTTCCACTACTTGTCCATTCAATATAGCAGCGCATGGGCAATGTAATGCTTGAAGTTAATAACCTGGTATCTTTGCTACATTTTTTTTTTCCTTTTGGTATTGACTATGGAAATCGTTAGGTAGACAGCAAATGTGGTTGTGAATTCAATCTCCAGGTTTCTCTTTCCATGGGGCACCTCTTTTCCATCATTGCTTTTGCTTTGTTTGTTCACATTAAATATTTATTGTGTTTTAAAGAAGAGTGAAATTTCAGGACAAGATAATAAAGATGATAAACCATGTAAATCTTTCCAAAAACTTTGGGAGGATTTTAATATTAATGCAGATCAAATATGGAAATATATGCATCTTGCAAATAATTTTATGGAAACAAGGAGAGCTGGGGAGTCAGTGTAGGAGTAATCCTTATTAGGATGAGTTTCTGATATTGATAAGACAGAAATACAGCATGTCAATTTTTTCTCTTGCTTAGATCTCGTCATTCTTTTGTGAAAAGACAGGAAAGAATGACAGGTCCAGTTTTTGGGGTTTTTTGTATTTTTTATTTTAAATAAACTGCTGAATAAATCATTAGAGAAGGAATTACAGTGAACAAGTTTGCAGTGACAAGGAAAAAAAATCAGTCGTGTAACAAGTCTTCTCAGTTTCTAATTTGCAGAGGGTCAATCATCAATCATAGATTAATTATAGATAATTAATGTTCTACTACTTTTAATATTTTAATAAGCATGAATATCTCTCCTCCTGTGGTGCCCTTAGGGTTACTTTATTTCTCTTACTGTGAATTTCAGTACAATATGGTCCTAATACTCAGGATTCCTTACTTAATAATACTAACTACAATTAATGCTTAAAGTCCTTAATTTTTTACATTTCCCATTTATTCTTTCCAAAATATAATTGAAATAATGTAATAAACTTACTCAATAGCAACACAGAACAGACATGCTAAGTCTGAGAAGAGAAAATCATGAGGTAGGATACAGGTCATTTTTTATCACAGCAAAGTCCTGAGCTATCCTTTCCAATTTTTAGAATTTTTTTTCAAGGATAGATCATGATATAGATAGTGAAAATTCTTAGCCCACATTTGAGGTAGTTTGTGTTCCTGTTTCATACCTAAATGGAGTATTCCCCTTTGGCATTACCTGATCACTGAATTTATCACAGCAACATCTTGGGTTGCTCTGAGTAACTTTCACACATGCTCATAGCTCACACCAATCAATTTAACAAAGCTGGACATGAATGGAGAGATTTGTAGTTGAAAATAGGATAGGATTTTCAGATGGTCCTCAAGGACCAAAGTCCCTCACTGGTTGAAGTCCAGGGTTCCCAGGCCCAGAAATATGCCAAATACAGAGTATTAAAGAGGAAGAATCAATCTACACAGCCTTTACTTTTCCGAGTTATGTCTCTTCTTTGCAGACAGCTTCCCTCAGCAGGAAATCCTCAAAGGTCCACGGTCATGTTAAGGAGTGTGGGATAAGTGGGGCAGAGCCCGGAGATTCAGAGACCACCTGAGTCTTCTAACACTTTCTTGTAATGCTATCTCTTTTCAGTCTGAACATTAAAATTTTGATAGAGATTTCAGATTTGCCTAGTCTGATGATTTTGCAAGTCTGCATATGAAACTCATTTGTGCTGTGCTCTAAAATAATTTCTGTAAATGCCCTGCTCCCATTTATCATTCAATATGTAGGTTTCGTTCACTTACTGTGTTCTAGGATGTGCCCTTAGCTAACTAGTGAGAAACCTCTGCAGGATGTTTTCCTCATTAGAGAGGCATTTTGATGTTAAAGGAATATTTTTCTTTTTATTTTAAAATGTCTCATTGGATAAATAGTATACAGATTTTCCTGAGATGTGCTGTGAGGGCAGCTGCTTGGAAAATGAAGAACAGAACCTTCAGATCTCTGGAATTAATGGGAAAGTTCAGTGAAATTTGTATTAGACTCTGATGATAAAGCAATCTGAAACAGAAACATCATTAAAAGATACTGGTAATGGAATTGTGAGTTTATTTGTCTGAAAAACAGCCTGTGAGGTAATAAGTAATGAATTAATGTAAAAAAGTACATCTGTCTCTACAAGGAAAAGATTCTTGTTGAATACATCGTACATTTGTACTGATGAAACTATTAAAATAAGTGTCTTTGAGATAAGTGAGTACTACAAAGATGACCAAGTTAACAGAGGGCTACGAGGGTTTTATGTTAATTAAATGATAGACACACAGTCAAGAGACAAATTGTTAATATACACTAAACACAGAAAATCTAGAAGACCATCTGATGCATTTTGTTGGAGAGAAAACATGTCTGTTTAATTAAGGGCTGTAATATTGCATCTATGCTTGCAGGCAGAGATAAGGTAGCTAATCTAGCTTTTCTGGAGGTTCACTTTGTCTTTTTAGTGTTTAAATTTCAACCTTAAGATTCCCCTAATGCTGCTGTTTGTATG
The DNA here is from genome assembly GCF_036169615.1 of Heliangelus exortis. NCBI lineage: Eukaryota > Metazoa > Chordata > Aves > Apodiformes > Trochilidae > Heliangelus > Heliangelus exortis. The sequence continues at coordinate 77,958,247 of NC_092424.1, read as the reverse complement.
GGAATGTTTCTCGGCTTCTGGCACATAACCGATTCCCTCCAAGATAGATGCACCTCCAAAAAATGACTGCTTGTCAGGAAGATAGTTTTTCGTACCTGGCTTTAATGCAGACCTTTATTTTACAGACAGGCTTCTCAGAGGCTCATGCTGTCTTTATTTTTAACTGATTAAAAAAAAAAAAAAAAGAAAGAGGGGGGCGTGGGGGACGGGTGAGTGGGAAATGCTGTCAGGCAGACTTTCCAGACGAGACTGGGACAACATCTCATTTAAATAACCACCCTACGGATCCATCAAGCTGAGCTGAGACATGCCTCAGCAACCTCGACTCCAGATTGAGCCCTGGGATGGAGGGTGGGATGCAGGAGTGCCCACAGTGCATGCCTTGGCTCCCCTGGCTGAAGGTGCCTCGGCTCTGGAGAGCCCTGGCATAGGCAGAGCACTCTCTTGCAGAGGAGCTTAATTGTGCCTTTGCTGTATTACCCAGAAACATATGGCTCAAAGCCTACAGGAAAATATCAGAAGAGGAATTTTGCAGCAATAACACGACCCTTATTTTGTGTGGTGTAAAATCAGTATTTGCTGTTTTAGCATCTTCACAGGGTTTGAAAACTGTGTGTTGTTCAATTTCACTGAGGCTGGGGTACTCACCTCCGTTCCCTCCCCAGTCTACAGGTGTTTTTACAGGGAAGATGCATTTTCCAGTGGACTGCAGTATACAGGTTTTGCTTTAGTAATTGCCCATATAAAATGTTGGGGTGGTAGATATCAGCCCAGTGGAAATTCAAGCACCATAAATTAAAAGCAAAACCTGACATGATTTGTACCTCCCTTATAAAGCTCTCACAATTATTTTTTTTTTTCAGTTGAGTAGGTCTCAGTAGGACCTACTCAAAACAGCCTTGCACAAGCTTTGCAGTGGTTCACCTCTACTAGCAGTAACTCGTGTTCTGAGAGATGTGAACAGAGACACTGGTGCAAATAACACCGGGATTAATTTCTTGCTTTTATTTTAAATGTCTGGGTCTCAAAAAGCACCAGCATCTTGGTGTGAAGCCACTTGCAGCTAGCATCTGAACCTTCAGGTGGGTCCCATGAAACAGCTCATGAAACTGTGCTCAGTGATGGACAGTCCCCACAAATCAGCCCAACTGATCTGACTGTCTTTGTGCTTGAGCTATAGATGTTTTCCCAAACAGATTAACACTGATTAGCAATGAATTATCAAGCGTAAAATGAGTTTCTTGGCTCCTAGCCACTGGACACATACAAAGACTGGGTATCTGCAGGAGGAGGGAAATCAGCATCCACAGATGAGTAAAATGCTTGGATGTATCTGTCATGGCAGATTATTGCCAGCTCAGAATGCAAGTGGCCATTGCCAGATACATGAACACCTCTGTCCTAACAGTAGCCACATCACTGTGTAGAAACACCAGCTCTTAAGACATTTCCTTTCTGCTTATCTGTGATTTTTGAATATATGCAGCAGCACGGCATTTGAGCACGTCTGTCATTCCAAAGCAATCTGCTCTTTCGAGGGGGCTGCTTGCTTAAAAAGCTGATGCTGATGCTGCTAAAAACACAGGGGGAGGGAAAACTCAGGTTACATCCTAAATAGGCTTGTAGACACTGGGCTGCTTTAGGAGAAGTTAAAAGAAATGTTGAGAGCTTAATAGCTATTTAGAGGGAAAGTAAGCTTTTGTTTGAGTACTTTCTCTGAAGAAAAGCCTTATTGGAAAGGGAGTTGCTGCAGACACAGGTAACAAAGAGGGAAATTGGTCCACCTGATTATGAAGAAGATGGGAGTGATCAGCAGAATGGTTGGTCTATTAGTCTGTGGCCTCTACTCTATAAAATAGGAGGACTCTTTCTTTATTTCACTGATGACAGGATGAGGTTGTGAGGCTTCTTTTAGCCAGCAGGAACATGCAGTCTGCTCATCCCTTCTGCCAGTTAGTTTTAGTTATTCTAAGCAGTCTGATAGTAGGCACAATATCCCCACAGTTAACAAGTGTATTATCACTTTAATTATCTTTAAATACTAGGCATGCTGTGATAGTAGGCATTGAGAGATTAAAAATACAGTAGATCTGGTAAAAACTGTTTGTCTTGAGTGGACTGAAATGCTTGGGGTTTTTTGCACATAAGAACTTATGCTTGTCACTAGTGCTCATCATCTTTGCTACACATGCAAATTAATTTGCCAGCAATTTTGTGATTGACAGCACAAAAAAAAATTTGCAAAAATATAGATGGTGTTCTACATTTACTTTTGAAAAAGAGATTTGGACATTCTTAAAAGAGAAAAGCCCAAATAAATATTTCTGTTATGAAACCAGATAACAAAAGAAAAAGAAATAACTTATGTTTTCTTATGTGATGATCAGAAAGGTGGATATTTATAGCTTATTTCTCTATCTTTGTGTCTACAAAGAGAGTGCTTGCATGCTGATGGAATAAAGGAAGGGGAAAAAATTACTGAATATTTGACTTTTGAATTTTGCTTTTCCTGTTTTCTTTTGAAAGCAGACAGTATTACAGCAACCTCACTGAATAACTCAAATTTCTGTTAAGCCAGATTTCAAAGGATTTTTTTCTAATAGAGTAATGTATATCTTTTTTATTATATATTCCTTTATGGTCTCAAATTAATTAACAATTTTTTATTATCTTATATTTTTTTTAATTTTGCATTTTCTCTTTCTTTCCTTCCTTCCCTCCCCTCATAGATCCTTATTATCTAGCACATATTTACTCATCATTCATACTCAGCATTCATTTTCCATGGCTGCCTCTTTTTCCATTTGCCAAATGTTTTCCTTTTTTTTTTTTTTTCTGAGACTGCTCAGGAACGTGTGTCCATAGTATTACCTGGCACCTTAAAAACCCAGCCTCCCCATCTCTAGTTCCTACATACAATGGAATAATGAGAAAAAGATGTATGACTTCAGCTTTTTATTTATTTCTAGGATCACTAGGAATCCAAAGTTCTGTGATGCACATGGGTATGCTGGCTTTACTGGAAGGTTCATGGAGAGTTACCTCAATGGTATATTTTCAGACTAACACATATATTTCAGGTGTGTAGCACTGTTTTCACTGTTTTCTTGAAGGGCTATAAAGAGCAGCCCTATTGTGCTGATGCACCAGCACTCAGACATCACTGAAATATTCAGATATCATGGTTAACTCCTGTTTTCCTTTAAGGGAACCCATTCCCTTAAATTGGTGTCCCTCAGGGTTCAGTGTTGGGCCCAGTTCTGTTCAATATCTTCATTGATGATTTAGATGAGGGGATTGAGGCCATCATCAGCAAATTTGCAGATGACACTAAGCTGGGGGGAAGTGTGGATCAGCTGGAAGGCAGGAGGGCTCTGCAGAGGGACCTGGACAGACTGGAGAGTTAGGCTGATTCCAATGGGATGAGGTTCAACACGGCCAAGTGCCGGGTCCTGCACTTTGGCCACAACAACCCCATGGGGAGCTCCAGGCTGGGCACAGAGTGGCTGAGAGCAGCCAGGCAGAAAGGGACCTGGGAGTCTGGATTGACAGGAAGCTGAACATGAGCCAACAGTGTGCCCAGGTGGCCAAGAAGGCCAATGGCATCCTGGCCTGGATCAGGAACAGTGTGGCCAGCAGGTCCAAGGAAGTGATTCTGCCCCTGTACTCAGCCCTGGTGAGGCCACACCTTGAGTCCTGTGTCCAGTTCTGGGCCCCTCAGTTGAGGAAGGAGATTGAGGTGCTGGAGCAGGTCCAGAGAAGAGCAAGGAGGCTGTGAAGGGATCCAGCACAAGTCCTGTGAGGAAGGGCTGAGGGAGCTGGGGGTGTTCAGCCTGGAGAAGAGGAGGCTCAGGGGAGACCTCATCACTCTCTACAACTCCCTGAAAGGAGGGTGTAGCCAGGGGGGAGTTGGTCTCTTTTCCCAGGCAACTCTCAGCAAGACAAGAGGGCATGGTCTCAAGTTGTGCCAGGGGAGGTTTAGGTTAGATACTAGAAGGAATTTTTTTATGGAGAGGGTGATCAGACATTGGAATGGGCTGCCCAGGGAAGTAGTGGATTTTCTGAGATATTTAAAAAGAGACTGGATGTGGCACTGAAAAAGAGAAAGATCCTGACAGGATTAACTCCTGTAAGGAGAGGAGAGCAGGCCAAGCTGTTTGTGTGAATTTACTATGTAGAATAAAAACTTGTAATATATGTTAATGAATTTGTATTCATAACCAGTAAAATTCAGGGTTAAACTGAGAAAGAAGTGAACAAAGCAGCTGAGACGTGTCATTTTCCACTAGAACAATGTAACCAAACACAAGGCCAGAACGGGATTAACTTCTTGTCTTGAAGATAATTAAAAGTGTAGGTCTTGTTCTTAAAACAAGACACTGCCAAGGCCATTTAGGCACCAGCTGGGCACCAAAGAATGTGAACATCTGCACAAGAAGGACATAAAGATGTCACCACCAACAGATAAGAAGAAAGTTATGGATAGGGTCTGATATCGCCGTGTAACAATATAATGAAGTCAGCAAGAATTGAGAATGTAACAATGTGGTAACCTCCCCTTTTACTGTGTAAATACCCCAACCCTTTCCCTTAACCTTCGGAACTCTTTGTCCAGCGAGAGCTGGGAGTTCCCCGGATCCGCAAATAAATACCTTTGCTGTTTAAAGACTTAAAACTTTGTCTCTAAACAGTTTTATTAGGCCTTTTTGGGCTTCAGCACTCAGTGCCATGGTCTGGTAACCGCAGTGGTAGTGGATCAAAGGTTCAACTTGATGATCTCAGAGATCCCTTCCAACCCAGCCGTTTCTGTGATTCTATGATTCCAAGCAATTCATGGTGTCTCTGTTTCCAGCAGTACTTAATACACTGCCTTGCATCGAACACTTGGCACAGAAGAATCTCTGTACTTGGAGCAGCTGTGTTCATTGAAGATTTCTTTTTCCACCTTTCGGCCCTGTGTGGATCTTCAGCTCTCTGCTCTGCACTGCCTCTTTCTCTGATCTTCTGAGAGATTCCGTAGGCACAAACTGTGCTGAGAAAACCACACCACTCTGAAACTGTGAGTTTGATTCCAGGCCGTCTGGTGGGACTCCTGCTAAAAGTCAGCATCTAAAGAAGCAGCTCATTTGAATTCTGGGTGTGCACGTGAGTTAATATGAATATACTCACACACATTGAAGGCTGATGTATCAAAGACACCATTCAACACCACCTCAGGAGTGTTCCTAATAGTGCGACCATTTCTTCCTTCTGTCAAATTTATCAATGTCTGATGTCATTCTTTCACAAAGAGAGAGCCTATTAATATGTATAAAGTTAAAAAAAAAAAAAAAAGTACATCCCTATGCATTAACATTTACTCATGGCAATTATGTCTGAGCTTATTAAATTCATATACTCGCCCCCCTTTTCTTTCTTTCTGTTCCACCCCCACGGAAAGCGGCACCAGATCTATCAATTTTTATGAAGTTATATGTCTGCGTGAGTGTGCTTATATTTATATGTCCTGTGCTTATATTTATATATGTGTATATATACATCTGTATATATATTTATACTTCAGTGCTAATGACAGAATTATTTTTCCCACTTTTTGTATCTTACTGCTGGAGCATTCCCTAAGAAAACTAAGGACTCATTGCCTGGAGCCAGACTGAGCTATTAGGCAGGCACATAAATGCATTGCCCCGGGAAGAACACAAGGAAGGAATCAGACCTGAAAGCAGCATAGTTTGTCTTGCCTCTCCTTCCTTGTTTGTGGAGAGGTAATTTGCACTCCCTCTTCACATGCCTTTTTCTGGTGCAGTCAGCAAGCATGGAAGAAAATAAACTCTCACCTCTTGCCATCCCCCTTGTCCCTGAAGTCTCTCCCTCCTTCCTTCCTTCCACCCCTCCCTTCCTCTAGGAGGAGGAAGCCAGGACCATCCCATCCTGCTGGGCATCCCCTGGACCCCTCCCTGTGCCAGACTGTGCTGAAGAAAGGACAGTCTGATAAATATTCTCTATGTGTGGAGACAACCATAAGTGCTGCATGTCTCCTGGCATGGAATGTTTGCCTGTCTGTGTTTGCCCAGATTCTCCCAAAGAATGACAGCTCTCAGTCCCTGGACTCTGCTGCTCAGTTTAAGGTGGAAGGGGGCTGCATTTCCCCAATGTCATGATCCATGATTGTCCCTCTGTGGGTTTGGGACATGGCAGTTGGAGAGAGGAGAGATTGTATCTTTATTTTATATAAATCTCCTCCTGCGGGGGTAGTTATAATACAATTAAATCCCCCTCTATCTTCTTCCAGCTCCCCACTGGGGCCTAGAACTTGCAAATAAATGAATATTTGTTAGAACTTTAAACTGCAAGCTTTAGGCTCAGCAATATCACTGTCTTGTGTTCTGTGACAGTATAGGGTGGAGGAGGAAAGACCAGAGAAGGTAGGTTCCTATTTCAAGGAGTAAGTTCAGAGTTACTGGCTCAGCCAGATCAAAAAGCTGCTATTGCAGTAATCACTGCAGTACCTAGAGGCTAGTCAGGATTGGAAGAATGCAGCTTTGATGTTTTCCTAAAATGAATACAAACATTTTTCACTCTTTTAAGATGAGTCAACAAAAGAGCAGCTAACTGCTCTGCTAGCCAAAAGGCACCCAGCACTACTTGAGTTACTGTGTCTTTTACTGTGGCTTAAATCACACTTTAAATATTATCTTAATTTCTTCTCTTTGTGATCAACAAGAAATTAGAGGGCAGAGGAAAGAAAGGGAGCAGGGACTCACATCTTTAAAAGTAAGATGTTGGTACCTATCGACTCATATTCAGCCCACTCCTGGTTGTGCCTTGAACTCTTGCACTTGCTGTTGCTCACAGTGAAATAAGCAGCAGCCCTGCCTGGCTGGAGTTTAGTCAGAGGACTACAATGTCCCTAGACATTACCCCATTGCCTCACAACAGTCACATTTGTCTGAGATCTTCGGGCTGGTGACCCCTCAGCTATCACACCAAGTCCTGTTGGCTTTCCTGAATGTAAGTGAGATGCTTCACTGCCATCAGTCATAACTTTATTGATCGTGGTCAAAATAAGTTTGTTTTCTTCAAAGAAGTGCTGTCCATGTGTTTTTCTTCACAATACTGACAACACAATTAACTTCTAGTGTTCTTCACATCTGTACAGTTGCACAGCTTCTGAAGGCCCTCTGAGTTGGGTGATTTATAAGCCCTGGGTGCCACTTGCCTGTGCTATTTAGCAGAAGTCTATAACCCAATCCTTTCCCTAATGTCATTAAAAGGTGTAATTAATCAATAAAAGGGGTCAGTTTATATTCTCCAGACTGAAGTGCCAAACATCAGCATAATATCCTCTCTTGTGGCTGGCATCCCTTCGTTTTGTGGTTTACCTAAAATTGGCAGGACAGCCACAGCATATACCATGGGATTGCTTCCCAGATCTGGGACAGTTTTTATGTCTGCTGTAGACAACTATTTTCTCTGTTGAAAGAGTTTTTTTTTTAATAAATAGACAAGCTAGTAGGGAGTAAAATTTTGCTTTCTGTGGTTTGGGGAACTTTCTTCCCTTATTTCAAAGACTTAAGTGTCATGGGGAATCCCTTAACAGCCATAGGCCCTGGGAATTAAATTTTCTCCATCTGTTCCCTATTCCCTGAGCAACATAACACAAATTCTACTACCATCTATTTCTCTAAGCAGCCTCCTGTGGAAAAAAGGAGACTTGATTAGTGCATGTGCATATGGCTGCCTGTCCACATTTGGAAAACTGTCCACTAAGAAAAATATTGGCTTGATATTCATTACCATCCTTGAGCTCTCTGCATTGAATAAATGAAAAGGAAACATTGCCATGGTGTGAGGCAATACATGAAACAAGGACTGAGATATTCTTACCAAAAACCAAATCACTTCTAATACAGTTCTCAAAGCAGTCCTTCTCTTAATAAAGAGAAGACCTGGGTTCAGCAAATCTGTAGCTCTCGTGTTTTGCCAGTGCACAGCAGATGATGTAGAAGAGTTTACTGATAGGTGCAGTCTTCTTAGCAATATCTTTTTTCAAATGATTTCAATGCTGTTCATAAAGCAGTAGTATCTATCCTCATCTTTCTTAATCTTAATTCTGAGTTGCTGTTTGGCTTTTCTAACTGGAATGGCCTTAAATATTTTTCTTCATCTGTTTTTTGAACTGGGGATATTTTTGTTTTACAGAAAATGCCATTTTGAAGTGAGCTTCTATGATCTTTTGGACTTCTGGTGAGTAATTACAAAACGCTCTTCCATTTTCTGTATGTTTTGAGTTTGAAGCTGCCATGAACTTAAAGCAGGTTTTCATCCCACGCTGTTTTGTCTATGTCTAAATGCTAAAAAAACTTCATTTCATTTCACAACCTACTGGATTTTCTGGAGCAGTGGCCTTTCTCTTACACTGAGTTTGAACAGATCTGGCCTTGCTTATGCCTGAATATGGCTCATTTTGTATGTGACTGAGACCATTTGGAACAGTGGTGGGTTACTTTTAAGATTTGGTACTTGTTTAGAAAAAGCTTTGCAGAGTATGGCTGCGTCCTATGTTCCTTATTCACTTGACTGCTCTTTTTCATTCACCTTTGAAATACCTATAATATGGTCCATGTGTGCAGACAGTGTTTTATGGATCAAGTGAATTGGCAAATTAAGCTGCCTGGCTATGGAATTCACTTCCTTGAAGTGCAGTGCTTGAGCCTTTCGTTCCAGTGCAGAAAGGGGAAATTTAGAACAGACATCAATAGATCTGAGATATTGCAGAACAGTTACTTTTTATCAGTGGTGCCTTAATAATGAAGAGTTTCAAAACCACCACTTCTGCAAAATTTCACAGTTGCTGTCTGGACACAGGCTGGCCTGACATTTGGTTAATGGGTTTGTTGGGGTTCTTCTGGGGACATGGCCAAACAATGAAAAATAACTTCATGAATTTCATGAGCAACTGTGAGAAACATCCTTTACAGTGTCCAGTCTGTGAATCTATAAATTAGAAAATATTATTATTTATTTTAATTTTGATTAAGAATGGGATTTTTAAATAGCGCAGATGGATATAAATACTTTTCACCTGCAGTTGTCTGTACACCAATATAAAAAGAATTTGTACAATTTATAACAGCTGTTTTGATTTCAAAAATTAATTCAAAAGACTGCAGTATTCTAAGCAATGAAATATGATTGTTTTTAACTAAATCCTACACTAAAAAAGTAACAAAAATGCCAGTGACTGTAATTATACAGTACCTTTGTCTGAGATTGTTAGCATGACTGGGAAACCTTCAGACAACTTTCCGTAGGAGGGGTATTCAAATCAGAGAATGTAGAAATTTTTCTCTTTTTTCCATCTGTTACTTTTCTTAGAGACAATCTAGCAACCTTTCCCAAGTGGAAAGCAACATATGTATGATCATCATTAGAAGCAGAATTGTAGTGCCTTTCATCTCTTAAGAGTCAAAGAGAAGCCCATTGTACTTAACATTGTACAAAGGCAGCACTTGTGTAAATGTAGCTCTAGAAGGACCATCCTAACTTGATCCAAGAAAGTTAAGAAAACTGGCAATAATAAAATGCCACCATCAGCTAATATTTCCTTCTCTGACAGAGTAAAGTGAACATTGCTGTCACCATGAGAAATTCCATCATCACCTGCAGTTCTGCAAACTTGGTTGTCCAGTTTTATGTTGCCTGAAGGACTAAACTGGACCTCACCCAGGTCATCCATCGGTTGCAGTTGTTCAGGCCTCCAAGTCCCCAGCAAAAATCTTTTCTTTCCTCATGATACTAAGCTGTTTCTTGATTTTCTGTCCCCTTTCACTCAAAATTTGCAATGAGTTTGTAAAAGAGGGAGATGGCAACATAAAAATGACTTGGAGGGATTTTTCTAGTACTAGCTTGTAATATGTTTTAATGATTTTTTCATTTACTGAATAACATTTCATGTAAAAATTCAGGTGTGTCATTCCAGACACACACAGTTCTGCTATTAATGCCATGCCTGTGTTAGAGCAACTTCTGATTTCGAGATACTATTTTATGAAGATAGCTTCATAAGAGAAGTTTCTTTTTCATTTCTAGTTAGTTAAATTATAGCTGTTTCTAGATCTGATGGCTAAGAGATGGGATCCTTTTATTTGGCTACAGTTTAGGTAACTACATTATTTATGAAAATTAGCATTTGTCCTTACAATCTATCAGGAAATAATCTGCATAATCCCCAATTTCTTTCAGAAATTGAAACATGATTCATTTCCTTTTCACAGGTTTGATGCTGTAAGAACATATGAAAACTTCTTAAAAATACAGCCTCTGAGGCCAGAGGCAAACTCAATCTCTTCTCAAACACTTTGCTTGGAGAGGTTGGGTCACAGGGATGGATGCCAAAGGAAGGTGCTGAGGGCTCAGGACCTGGGATGGAGACTATGGGACTTTTTCAAGGTAGAACAGCAACACAGAAGGAGGATATTTTTAAAAGCAAAAATGCTTGCCTGATTCTCCTGTCACTGCTCAACGACATGCATTAATGTATACTATTTAAAGCTGCATTAAATGCATAAATGTGTATCGTCTGTGACACTCAGTTCAACAGATACTAAAAGCTCCAGTCCTGTGTTAATCATTCAACTTACTCTTTGGACAGTTGCAACTGCTTCCCATTTTCTGTGTCTTTTTAGCTTGTGACATGAAAGCTGGATTGTGGTGATGGCTTAGAGAGCTGCCCTTTGCCTTCCCCTTTACGAAGAAAGAAGGATTGATTATTTTTATTATTATTTTATACCAACACCAAGTTTGAAACATTTGTAGTTATTTAAGTTCTTAAGTAGGATCTGCTTCTTAACTCAGAGTAAGATAGTAAACTCTTCCATGTGTTGACTGCATCAGTTATCCTTACAAGCTTTTCACATGCCTGAGGGGTATTTAGTCAGACGAGCTCTCTCCATTCTAGAGAAATCTCCAGTGAAGGTCAGCCAAACCAGCAACACTTACTCAAGAATAACATGATGGGTGTGTATGTGTGAACAGGAGGTCAGTGACATGATGCTGAGGAAAAAGAGTGAGGGTATCCCTTTCCTTTTTAACTCCTGCATGAGAATAATAACCCTAGTTTCAGAACAGAAGAGCTGAGATATTTTTCCTCCGCTATCTGCACTCCAAGCAGCACCAGGAATGAGGTCCTTCCCTCAAAAACTTGATTTGAGGTTTTCATACTCCAGAAATTTTGAAGTATCATCTTTGCTAATTTGTAAGGAAACAGTGGGCCAGATCATGCAGCAGGAGTGATGTGTCTGGTGGGTTCGCTCAGACACTATGGTGCAAAATGACTTTGCAGTCCAGCAGGGCTCTACAGACTGCATCTGCATGGCACTCCTCTCCTGAGATTCATCCTCTCTTCTCTGAACCAGGAATAAAATTCAGCTGGCAAGTGGACATAAGCAGTCCCCTACCTCAGCTGCATCTGACATGTATAGTCATGAGGTTGGGGACAGGCTGAAAAGGTGGAAATATGATCTTACTATCATGGGGAGCAGAGAAGCTGACATAGGGAAAAACTGCAAGTCACACTGAGGAAATGAGACCTACCTCTCCTTATGGTCTCTGTGTCCTGGGAAAGCACTCCCCAACCACAAAGCTCCATATTCAAGTGTCTGTCCTCCCCTTACAACTAATATACATTAAGGGGGTTATATATGTGAATAGGCTCCCCAGGAGCAAAGGAGTTACTGACCTGCAAGCAGTGTCGTGCATACACATTTGCAGGATCAGGCCCTCTAGGCACACAGGGGGCTTCACTACCCTGGATGGTGCTAAGTCTCAACCTGATGTGAATTAAGGAAAGTGAAGAGAAGCATATGGTTACATGGCAAGAGGGCTGTAGCATGGTTTAAAGTCTTAAAGGTTTAAATCACACCAAGGCTATAAAAATCAGCTTTGTTTATGGAGCGGTACAGAGACCTATTGTACTTAGTATCGATCAGTCCATTGAACACCTGATTCAAAATGTTCAATTGAAAGCTGGGGAAAAGTGCTAAATTGAACAATCTAAATAACCTGTGAACCTGAGAGTCGTAAATCAATGGCAACATTACACATAGTTAACCCTAACCAGTTAGCAAGTTGTCCTAATTATTAGCTGGGTTACCTGGTTAGGAGTTAGTTTACCCTGTCAGAATTGTATTAATACAAAAAACCTCTTTGCACTGAACACTCTCCAGTGAACAGAGCATCAGGCTTGTTAAAGCCTTTCTCCAGTGCCTCTGCACCAGGTAAACCTTGCTTGAATATCAGTATGAAAAAAGAACATTTGAAATTAAGATCCAGGCTTACAAAAAGACACACTGTTAACTTGAGGAGACTTAAAAAGTGTTGCTATAAGAGATGCAGCACCACTTTTCAAGAGTGCTTCATTCTGCATGGGGGGGTTGTTCACATCTGTATGGGCACTGCCAAACACTGAATCTCTCTGAGGCCAGTGCTGTTTTGTTAATTTTGTCCACAGGCTCTTTAAAGGTTTTGGAAGGACACTGGTTTGCTGGCCATCTTGTTTTAGAAATGCCTGGCCACATTTGCCTTTCTTTACTTCCTAAGGACAGTAAAACTTCTCAGTTTTTCCAGATTCTGTTAAATCATTTGTAGTGTTAATTGCACCTCTAGGTCTTTGCTAAATAAGCCTCCCATTAGCTTTTACATTATTGTCTCCTTTCAACTGAGGCTGAAAGGGCTGCAATTGCCTGGGTTACACAGATAGCTTTAAAAAAAAGTGACTGGTGTGATGTTGGCTTTTTTTTTCAGTGTCCACTGGAATTTCTCCAGTGTTTGCAGACTTACCATCAAGAAATATGCATGATTTTGAAATGTCTTCATCCAGCTTTTTTAAACCTCTTGGCTGCAAGTCTCCAGGCCTGCTGATTTCATTTGTCAGTTAACATTCTCCTGATTTGCTGCTGGTATTAACAGCATTGCATTGTCTTCTTATGACAAAAGTAACTTGTCTCATTTTTCTTCAGAGAGCAAATTAATTTACAGAACATACAGATTTTTGCATATGTTATTGACATGCTATATTTCTGTATAGTCAAGACCAAAAATCTTTCTGACTATCCTTACCTCTGATGAAAAAGCTTACTTATTTCTTGCATCCTTATAAATTTTTTGTAGTTCTTATCTTCTGTCTAATACCCATGACTCCTAATAAGTGTCTTTTTTCACACAATTATTGTAATTTACATAGCTTTTTTTCACTTCTATGCAAGTCAACATTAAGGCTAGCCCAGCTTTCATTCATTTTTTTAAACCTCTAGTAAAATGTTTTTAAACACTTTAGAGTTATTATCCATATTTCCTCTCTAATTTCTTTCTCCCAACTGATTTAGCTCATAATTGTTTTCAGCTTTGCAAAATTGACTCCTCCAATCCATCAAGTATGCATATTACTGGTCTGGTCTTAATTCTGATTACATGTAACAAATAGAAGCAAATCATGATCACTTTTATCTAAGCTACTGCTGATTTCTTTAGACTAGTTCTGTGAAATTTTATGTTCAACTATAAGGATAAAATAATGCAATACATCATTCCAAAAGTGTTGGATGCAGCACTTTTTAAGGAGTTCATAATTTATGGCATATCCCAAGGATATATTAATTTGGTGGCATGAAAACTCCAAACAAAGCTATTCAGATTGAAGTGCTGACATTGCATGGTTTATTTTTCTTCGTGCTTTATGGATGCTTCTTTAATAAAATAGTTTTTCTCTTCTGTTGGTAATTACTTGCAGAAGGCAGTAGCAACAGAACAAAACCATACCTTTTTGTACCTCTTTTGTAATACAACAGTCTATAGATTATAGTCTATAATTACCTACATCTCTGAATCTGTTTCTTAGTTTTATAGTAATTTTTCTATCTTATTATGATGACATAACAAAATTTAGAAAGAACAACTGGCTTCCCACAGAATCTTTCCCAAGGAAAAGAGATGGATTAGAAGTGGAATATGTTTAATAGCTCCACCCCAACTGACATTTTAAGGGCATAGTGCCTGTCTCAGCTTTTTATACTTTCTCTATGCTTTCCTAAATAAATTGCCAGGTGGTAAACTAGATTAGAGAGTCAGACTTCAGTGCATCATTTACCCTAGAAACCAGGAAGCTGGCTCTGGAGTGTGAGACAGTGCTGATTTCAGTGGATCTAGGGTCTGACTCTCTACTGAAATTGTTAATGGACAAAGAAATAACAGCCAACTTTGTGCCTGGAGCTAGGGAAGATGATCTCATTTTCAGTACATTCTTCTTCCTGATTTTTTCCTGGTAGAGATTTTTTAGGACACCTTGCAGCAACCTCATTTATGATTCTGTTCATCTTTGGTTTGTTGATGTTAAACTCTTACGATACACTTAGGTGTTTTTTTAATTTGAAACCCCATCTTTTTTGTGCAGTTATGATTCCAGCTTTCAAATTGGATCAATGTTCAATGGAAATAATAAAAAATACATTGTCAAAAATGTGTTGCATTTCTCGTTGAAGCCCTCTGCCTTTCATTAAATGACCTTTTTGCTTTAGGACTGTCCTAATAATTAATAATATAATGATATTTTTCTGTGGCCTCTAAATGCTCAAGTGGATGAAACTCTTGGAAAATAGAGATTTGTGAAATTACTTTTTTGATGAAAAATGTAGACTCGCTAGTGCCAACTGTTTCATGAATACATTCAGTCTTTGCCACGTTTATTTTTATTGCTTTCAGAAAGCTGAATATAAACTGTTCTGATCCTTCCAAAATAACAGGTTTCTCTTGATGTGTTTGGAGAAAACTTTTCTCCCTGAAACTTTGTTGTGTTCTCTCTTCCATCAGAAGACTTGCCTGCTTAACAATGCAAACTTGATTAATGAGATGGTAAATGTGACACTCACCTCCTTTCAGAAGCATCTAGCAAAATGAGAACTGGGCAGACTACACAGTGGCAAGGTTTCTGTGGCAGTAGGCATGGAGTGATGGATCAGTGGTATATAGAGAGATTAGACAGAATCAGAAGGGCTGGGACAGCCACCTGTAACTTCTAGGAAATTGGGCCTGAAAAGCTTTGTTGACCCTCACTGTAGCTGGTGATACTTTTCTCCAAAGGGAGGGCAGAGATTTTAATACACGGTACTTTCCTGCTATCAGAGAACTGCAATAGGTTTTAAAAGCTAAGGTGATACCACTATTAAGTGGTTTACTGATGGGCTGTCCTCTGGGCCTAAAGAGGTTTGTAGGAGGCCCTGAGCCATAACTGCTTCAGCATTTTTTAACTGCAGTCTGGTGGTGTTTAAACTGGTTTTAGATGCACTATGACTTTCTGTCATAGTGCAAAAGATGTGTTGAGTAGAGATGACAGAGAATGCCAGTGGATCAGGAAAGTTCTTGGTAGCAGCCTTTCTGTGGGCCAGCTCACTGAGTGCAGCCCTCTCCAGCTTTCACAATCTTGAGGGAGAGAAACCTATAAATCAAGTTTTAGCAGAGCAGCCAAAATGAACTTCTGAGGATTATTTCCCATTCATAACTCACACCATCCTTTTCCTGTGAAAGTTTACTTATCCCCTTCTACCAGTACCAGTTGTGGGAAGCAAATGGATTACAGAAATGAAACTCTGGATTAAAGGTGGATCACACTGCGAGTAGCAACAGAATGTACTGGGAGGAGGCCCCAAGCTCACTCTTCCTGCATTTATCCCCCCTGTAAGAGATGGGTGGTTATGCTGGTCACATATCAAGCCCAAACGTATTCACCCTTAGAAAATATGCTACTGCAGTGTATCGAGAGATTAACCAGCCTGCAATATGCTAAAATACGGTCAATGTTCTGCATGTTTGAGTCAGTGCTGCTAAAGGCTTAACCAAATCACCTTCCCAAAGCTAACCCTGCTGACTACTGTCTAAATTATTTTCCCTTGGTAACCCATCCCGCTTCACTTGTCATTGGATATGGAATTGGGAGCTTTAGACAGAACACCGTAAAATCAGAGAATAGTGTGACTTGAAAACGTGAAGGAAATTCCATAAATAAGCATCTGACTTGTATAAGAGTCAGTCTTGCTATGGGAGTTAATTAACAAACAAGTCATGTCTGTGCTCCTCGCTGGTGGCTGCAGTAATCTTCTTGTTGGTCCAAAGAACTGAACATAAATAAGATTGTCACAAAGTGTATGGTGTGAAGGAGAATTTGGCATTTGGGAAAACAAATTTAAAGCAAGCCCAGAGGTATCACTGTGAAGTTTTCCCTTCACAAATGCTGTCACAGTTGGCAGAAAGGAATCAAGAGACTTATTTACAATTTAAATGTGAACTTGGTCATAAAGGACATTTTTTTGCAGGGAGATGTGGATCAAATATGTCCACTGGGTTACAGTGTTGAGACCACCCAGGCTTTTGCTAATGCTAGTGTTTACATAAAAAGTTAGAAACAAGCTTCTCTCCAATTAGAAAGCCCATATCTAACGAGATGCTAACTTGTTATATACCCTGTAGTCTAAATGTTAATAGCTTTGACCTCCTTCAGTTTAATCTTAATCTCCTTGACAGAGCAAGTGAACTTTGGGTTATGCCTTACCGAATTGTTCCCTTTGTTTTCGTCCCCCACACCCCCCCAGTTATGTTTCCAACAGTGAGTATGTCACATATTGCAGACCCAAATGAAAGCCTGTCTTCTTTTTCAATCAGTCATATCACTAAGTATATGAGCAGAAAAACCCTTGTGATTGACACTGCTTCAACAAAAGCAGATTCAGTTTGCAGACGATAAGAGGCAAAGTCATACAAGCAGTGTTTACAAAGCAGTGAAGGAGAGAACAAAAATTAACGATAAAAGGACTAATCTTATTGTTTTACTAGATGAGAGAATGGTTCTTTGTGTTTGCTTTAGCAGGAGCCCACAGATTGTTTCCCACCTCCCTTGTACACTTTTGGCAGCAAAATCATTTCCAGATTCTGTATCAAGTGCTGGCTGGTAGATAAAAAAAATAAAATGGGATGCCTGGGAAGCCTCAGAAAAGCAGGGAGTGCCCGCACATGATAGCGTGGGCATGTGATACTTACAGCATGCTACATAATTGAAAATTATCTCCATTATGAAAGGGACTGAGGTATAAGCACAAGGGAGACTAATGCCTTCAAAAGAAACAGAAACAAAGCTATCTGAAAACATATTGAAGTGTCTGGTCTGTATTTTCTGTATTGTGGCAATTGCATTGCTACCACCAGATTCCTTCATGATTTCTTCCCTTTTAGAGAAGCCAGCCCCAGGTCAGCTGTAATCAAAAGGATACCGACTTTTCAACCCACTCTCCTGGTGCTGGAGTACTTGTATGGTAACATGGCCATCATCAGGGTGCAGCAGTACATTTTCTATTTCTTGGTGCCAAATGCTGGAGGGGGATAACTGGGACAGACTCACAGAGTGGTGGCATAGTTTATGCTGGAAGGGGCTTCTGGAGATCCCATGCTCTGACCCCTGCTCAAAGAAAAGCTGACTTCAAAGTCCAATCCAGGCTGCCTAGAGCACTTCTGAAATTTGCTACTGGAAGGAAGGTATTGGGGTGACCCACTGTGGCTTTTTCAGGATGGCCCATCTGCACAGAAATCTGTTTTCACCTTGTGTGATGTCCACTGTTGACTGGGAAGGAGGCAGGAGAGAGGATTAAAATCCAGGACTATCTGAATGGTCTAAGGGCAGCATAACCTTGCTTTCCAGCTCCTCTACTGCTCATTAGTTTCATGGCTTAATTCCTATCTCTTGCTAACAGGGCCAGGCAGCTTTTTCCTTTCAGCAGCTGAAGTCACACTGCCTCACCACCGCTCACCATAGGTTGCTGAACAAGTGTTGCCAATCTCTTTCTCTTCAAGATGAAGTGTGCCAGCTCAGTTATGTCCTTCAGAGAAGCATGGATATCTGGCTGTAAAATGATCAGTTTTCATAGTCTTTATTGAGATGCTGTATGTAGAGTAGGTGAAGCAATGGAAGGCAGGACAAGGCTATTTTAATGATTCTCCCCTAAAACTCTCTGTGAGTTATGCTCAGTGTGTCTGTCTAATCTAACCATCCCCATAGGCAATATGAGGAGCAGCATTAGCACTGAGGGAATAACACACACCTTAGGTTTCATTGAAACCTTGAATTTCATCACATTCTGTCCCACTAAAAAGCCATTGTCACTTTTAAAGAACTTTTGTTACAGACAAGAACTCTGTTGGGAGATAAAAATTGATTCACCAAATGATGAAACTCAGGCAATTTCAATCTTTTCTGGAACAATTGCAAATAATGGCAAATAATATAGGGATTTTCATAGTGAGAAAGTGCAAAAAAATGCTTTCTGGCTTGTGTTTCTGAATTATGTTCAAGTTATTGGTGTTTAGTGAGTTGCTAAGCACCAGCCACAGGAAATGTATCTAGATATTCTTTAACTTATGGAAAACCTTAATATATATTTTGTTTAGTGTAAGCTTTTTACTAAGATAAGTCACTATTTAGAAAAGAAAAAAGATATATATATATATATATGTTGCTGGTAAATGTTTGTATGTAAATACATTTGACAACCCCACCACAGTTCAGGAGATTTGTTTATTTATGGTAATGTGATCAGGTGGCTGAGCTCTATCTCACAATTGTGCTGCTTCACACTCTTGACTTTCTATTGCAAAATTCCATGAATTAATAAATAAGGACCCTGGCAAACTTCCCTCCAATGATTTTTTCCATGGAAACGTCTGCATTGAAAAATAAAGCTGAGAAATATTTTGCATTGTCAATTTTTAGCAGTTACAGTGCTCCTCTAATAATTTGGGTTTTAGAACAAAAATGAGTACCTGTAACACAGACACTCACAAGAGAAATCAATCAAAGTGTAATAAACTTTTATTAAAAAAAGACATTGCCCTCTGGCGATTCATAAAACAAGTCCCCAAATCTGTATAGACAGTACAAATAAACATAAAATGATTCTTTAAGGGCATAATGAAGGGTTCTGTCAACAACAATAAGAAAACAAAGCATAGATGTATGTTTGTGAAAGAAATTGCACATTTTCTGTTGTTCAAAAAGCCTTAGGCATTTCTTTTTGATAAAAAAGGGAGTACAAGTTGCAAGAAATGAGTTCCCCATCTGAGCAATGTCTTTTTAGTCTCTGCTTCCCTTTCTACCCCATTTAAGTTTATCATTGCTCCGAGTGGGTTTTGATACTCTGTGAAGGTTTTGAACTTGCTGTGACACAGCTGAAGTACTTTGAGCTAATCCTAAGTGTCTGGGACGTGGCCATATACTTAACTTCAGAAAAGTCCAGCTTTGCACTGTGTTCCTAGTGGACTGCTTCTGACAGATAGAGGCCACCCTGTTGCTTAAGCAATATATTTCAAGCTAACCTTCTTCCAAAAATTACAAATTTTAATTCTATGAAACATCGCCGGTATAATGCATGTTATTAAAATATCTGTTCTTTATTTTGTTTTCTTTTTGAATTCCTTTTAAGTATAAAGTTACCAAAGCCCTACATCATACTTGGGTCAAAAGATGATCAGTCGAAATGGGATGTTTATTTAATAATTTTCCATGGAAAATGAGTATGAGGGCAGAGGGTTGAATTGCAGGTCACGTAATCAGAATTTGAGCCTGATATTAATTGGACACTTGGATTTTGCTCCTCACTCACAAAAGACTGTGGCTTTTGAACTAATGAGACTTAAAATGAAATGGAATGTATTATTTTATCCTAGGAGGCATTTATTTTAGAACAAGCCCAAACCATAGTGAACAAAATCTCAGTCATGAAAGAATAATAAGCAATACCTGACTGTTTTCTGAAAAACTGAAGGGAAAAACAAGGCTTAGAGCTCAGCACTACAAAATCCTTGGTGCATCTTCCATCTGGATCACACTGAACTCTGAGCTGATGAAACAAAAGTTGGAAAAGATCTATCTGGTCATTACATCAATCCCTCTCAGATACATGGTATTTTCTTACATTTCCTCTCATTCTTCTTCCCTCTTTCCTTCTCACTGTCTTTCTTCCATTCTCCTGAATACCTTAATTCCCTTAGAACTTGTCTCAGTTGTCTACTCAAGTTTTATTCTCATCTTCAATTCCCAGTAATAGCTCTCTAGGTGACTACAGACAGTTTGCTTTTCTTCTCTGTGATGAAGCCTTCGAGAATTTTCTCTTAGTAGCTACATAAGAGTTTCATTGGCCCCCAAATGTTTTCAGATTTTTGTCCACAGCCTCACATCCAGGTACTCATCATCCACATGTGATGCTTCCCTCTTGGCATCAGATACTGGGAAGTGCAACCTTCCTATTTCAATGGTTATTGTAAAGCCACAACATCAGTCACAGCTCTATTTTTTTGAGAAGTCTCAGTTTACTTGTGTGCAGCAAAAGAATGAGAGTATTACACAACAGGAAAACGATGGTCTGCAATGTCAAATCAGAGTCTGAAAACATTAAGTGCCAAGTAAGTGTAAAACATGGAAACATTACTGTGATTGATCTCTGACAAATCAGGAAAGGTAAAAGCACCTAAAAGTACCTAAGCACTCACCACCTGTCTGACTGTATGTTTGTATCATGGCTAAGTTGTTAATGACCCTGGCTTTCTTTCAGTAGGAAATATTATATTATGAAACCTTAACTCTGGCAACTTTTGAAGATCTAATTAGGCTGTTCTCCTTTTTTTTGGTTTTTTTTCTTCTGTTTTTTTTTCTTAATATCACACCCCCTACTGCTTTTAATGCTATTATTATTGATATCATTATAAGGAAAATGTTACCATTATTATTATTGAATTCAATGCAAACATACAAAGAAGTTGCTTTACCTTCAAGGACAGACTCAGAGACTTGAAAAAAATTAGAAATTCATGCAATATCTTCTAAACCTGAATGCTGTTTGACATTCATCAGAGCCAAGAGGTACTTAGTACATTTAAAGTCAAGGTGCCTAAATATGGAATTAATAGCTCAGTATGAGGCACCTCTTTGAACACCTGAAGGTTATAAGAAATGAGGACAGAGATCTAGAATGTAAATTTTTATGTGTCTGTTACTAGCTGCTGCTGTAATAAGCAAGCTTTATTATTATGTTTGCCAGGTAACTGCAATCTTTCATAAAGAGCAAAAATGTACCCAGGCTTTGTTACTGTTGTATTTATAGTATTAAGAACTGATGGAACATGAATTAAGATAAGGCACTTGGAGCAGTAGATAAGACTGTAAGTGGGAGACTTTGGAAGCTGATGAATCAGAACTCCTACACTGGAGCTTGGGGAGATCATCTGTGGATTTGGAATCCAAATTTGCCTTTGATCCTTAGGAGAGTGGGAGATCAAATCTCCAGCTGCTTACTGGTAGCCACATGGGCACTCCTCAAAGCTATGGCCAGGGACAGGAGTCCAAGAAGTTTCATGGCCAAATAACTCAGGCTCACGTGCATTGCACATGGATTCTCCTGCTCTGGGCTTGTTCTTGTGGCATATGAGTGTCTTGCACCTAGTCCTGGGACAAGCCCTGCCCTGCTCCAGCCCATCCTCATTCTGCTTGGATGTGGGAAGGTGACCTGACTTCTAATCATGAAACAGCAATGAGCAGAACTTTGCAAATTGTGAGTACCTGCTGGACTCTCTGGGAAACTGATTTCCTTTTCTCTGTTCACATATTCCTTTGTGCCAAAATGGACTTTGGTGTCAGAAGCACAAGTTCTTTCAGAAGAAATGTTTACCTTATCAGTACTGAGTTTTGACACTCTCATTTTACTGTTTGGGTACTGCAGATTGAGCAATGTGCTTCACAAAGCAGAATAAACACCTTCACTGATTGCACTGAGAGAGCTGAGGGAAGAGGTACCAAGCACAGACAGCAGAGCTGATGACAAACTATTCTTTCTTTGTGGATGAGGATAGCTGAGTAGGTTACTTAAGCCTCAGAGATGTCTGGGAAAACCAGCTACTAATTTTACACTGTGACACCTTGACAGCAACAAATTCTTATTGCTTATTACCAATTGATTTTCAGTCCACCTTCTCAGGGGTGACTTTAGACAACAACAGAGTCAGGTGCTTATAAGTGAACATGGGAGACAGGGAAAAGAGGTTTTAGTCTCTCTTGGGATGTGCTGTATCATGTGAAAGGGTGAGAAAACAATACTCCATCTGTGAAGTGAGGAAATAAACATGGCACTGAGCTGCTACTGTAAGTCTGTGTATGTGAGAAATATTGTCAAGCAAGGGACCTGGTCTGTGTAAAGCTGCTCTGCTTTGTTTCCTTGGCTTAAATGTTTGTAGCACTAGCCTCTAGCTGGGAAACTCCGACCCATGTGAAAATGTTTGAGGTCAGAAAATCACAGATGAGACCTATTTTTTTTTTTTTAGTCCTTTTTATTTATTTTTGTAGTTGTAATTATATTAATTAGCAAACCTGTAAATGAACTGGGACCTGTACACAATGCATCTCACTGCTGTCAAGTAATTTCTATTCTGCCTAGAGCCTACTTAGTCTTTGAAATGTGTGTAAAACCTTGGGGTGATAAATGGTTAACTGTTTCCTAAATTACAACATGATTTCCTTGTAAATTAGGTTATGGTTCACTAGAAGGTCCTGTAAAATGAGTTTAATAAGCACCCCATCTAGTTTAGAAATGGTGTCAAAGGATAGCACAAAGTAACTACTGAATTTAATTATAACTTTTAAAGGTTAAGCCCTCATAGTATAAGGAACAGATTAGAACTCACTGAAGTCAATGGAAAGACTTACTTGAACATCTGTGGACTTTGGGCATACTCCCCAAAAGGGTATGATTTGAAATGTCACTGAAAATGCATTAGACTTTCATTTAGTATGAAAGTATTTAGATAACTGTTGATCTAGATCACACTTGTTTGTACTAGAAGTGTTAAATGATGAACAAAGAAGTGTGTGTACACAATTATGTATTTGTGTTCTTGTCCCTCATGGCAGTTTTTTTTTTGGTTAGAGTTTGTAAGTGACAAAAGAGAGAAACTTCTTGAGGACCACTACATTCCCTTCTTCATGCATATGATGGATTGTATGAGGTGTAAGCAGAGCTTTGATGTGGTTCCTCACATATGTGGCCACAACTTCATTTGCTAGAGTAGAGGGAGGAAAAAAAAAGATACCAGGAATATGATCTTCAGAGCAGAGAGAAAGATGGAGACACATCTGCCTCACATCACAATGAGCTGCTCTCCTGCTCACTTGTGGCAAAGCCATTACTGAGCCCTGAAAAGGCCATAGCCATTAGGTGCCTAAAGCCAAGGCCTGAATCAAAAGAAATATCTAAAATCCTCTCAGACAGTGCTTCAGTGTGGATATCAGATGGTCAGTCTAAGATCCTTTGAAGAGCCCTCCCACATTCCAGGGTTGCAGTGCAGCCTAATAACAGTGTCAGAGATGAAAGGTTTGGGAGGTTTGATCTGGCAGCTGGAAAACAAGTTCTACTATGTGGGGTTTACAAAGTTCAATCTCTTCAGTTTTTCTGAGAGAAGTCTGAGACGTGGCTTGATCGCTATGTCTAGGGACTTGCACATAGCAAAGAGATCCAATAGCAGGTTTTTTTCAAGCTTGTTGACAAAGACCTGAAAAAATTTGTGGCAAAGAGTTAGACAAATTCAGTCATATTAGACAAATTAAGTCATAGCTTTCCAGCAGAGAAGATAATTGAACTAAGTAACAGTCTCCTAAAAGCATTGGAGGGGGATCAGGACAGGAACAACTCAACATGGATTTAGATGTTTAAAATAAAGCCTGAAATTCTGCTAGGAGATAGGATTCGATCCAGTCTGTGGTAGAAATTCTACATCCAGTAGCTCCAGGAACTCAGGATGATAAATTGTGGTGGTCCTTTTCTTTCTGGCCTTACTGCTTGTAAATGTATGAATCCCTTATTCATCTCATCCTTTCTTGACCAAAGAAAAGGATAAGTTAGGTACAGCCCTTTGAGAACTCTGTGTTAAGACAGAGTGCAACCAAAGTTTCCCAAAATTTCAGGGATTCAGAGAGAAGAGAGAAGAGAAAGAATTTCCACTAAGCACTGGGCAGATGTGTTCTCAGGGTCCATGTCTTAATTTGCCTCTATTTCCTTTTATCCTCTTTCAGAAGCATCAGAGGTGGCTGCAGCTGGAGACAGGGCAACAAGTAGACTTTTATTTCTTGTCAGACTAAGATGCTGGATTCAGTTAGCTACTGAGTCCTTCTACCCTATATAGAGAAAACTATGACAGTTTGTTCATATGCCCATAAGAATAGATCACTGAAATGGAAAAGATGGGTAGGTGATGCCAGCAGAGCAGAGTCTGCAAAAGACCCAGGAGAACCAACCCTGAGATTATAATTTTCAGATAGATGAACCAGCACAGAGCAGGAAAGATACACACACATTAAAAAACACCCCAAAACCCTCTAAAACCAAAATTACATTGCTTTGTGGGAGTTAACTTTCATAAATGCAAATCAGATCTTATTCTTCATCTGTGGTTTCATTTTGAGGATGGGTATTTGGAAAGGGCAAATGTGGTATCTGCAGGCATTCTTGCTTTGGAAGGTGCCACTGTATTTGTACCTAGTTTACAGTGAGAGACCAGGGCTACAATTTATTCAGTTGAAGAATGTCAAGGGACCCCAAAGGGAATCATGCTTTGAAGCAAATCCAAGCAAATAAGCAAAGTGACACACAATTGAAATCACTGAACCAAAATCCACAAATTAGGCAAATGGAAGACTCCAGTGCTATCTCACACAGTGAGCAAATCCAAGTGGAAATTCAGGGTCAGTGGCTGCCCAAAAAGAAATAGATTATGTCCCCAAAATAAGGCTTTTCTGTCCCTAAAATTCAATGCTTCAGTAATGCTTTAATAAGCAGCAAGCTGCTGTTCTGCTCTGCCTTGCTATAAGCCTTTACTCAGTAGCCCTATTCCTGCATTAAGATTTCAGGATGTCCCAGATTCCCATCACAATTTCCTTTCTCATTGAGGGGAATGCACTCCAGTCTGTAAGGGAAAAGTCCCTCCATTTTTCATTTGACAAACTTTTAACTACCTTGCCTCTTAAGTATCCAAAGTCACATGCTCAGGTAAGGTCACTAACCTCGTCTCCCCTTTCTGAAAGCTATCCAAAGATTAGACTCAGTCCTGTCATCAAGCTTCTCTGGGAAATCAAACATTAATGATGTCAGCCAGCAATAGTTAATAGTGTCTAATTTATTATGTATGAAGACTGAGATTTTTAAGAGAAATCACAAGCATTGAGTGCACACATATTACTTAATTTCACTGAGATTTGGGCACCAAAGTCTTTTAGGCTCCTTTAGGAAATTCAGCCTATAATAATAAATAATAAGCAAAACTATTACTGGGAGAGGAAACTTAATAGCCTATTTCTTAAAGACCCAGATTTTATCACAGGAATGGAAGTACAGATTGCTACATATACCTGACTAATGTTCATCTTAAAATCTTTTCCTAATCATTGCAGACTAAGAATGAAGTGGTAAAAATGGAAAAAATATGCACCCCATTTGGAGTGCTGCAGCAGATGTTGTGCCTCTGCGTGTATGATGCAGGCAGCCGTGTGCACTTTCCCAGCCAATTTTCTAAAAAAAAATAAATATCTGGTCTGTTTGTTGGTTTTGTTTTAAAAATTACAGTTCCCTTAAAAAGGTCAAGATAAAGGGAAAGAAGGACCTGATGTTCCTGTGGTCCTGGAAACCTTGGAGGATTAAGGAGTCTTATTTCTGCCAATTCATGAAGACTGAAGGTCCCTTGGGTTATGAGGCCAACTTAGGACTCCTAGGTGGCAGGAGTCCTAACTCTAACTCCTAACTCTAACTCCTTTCAAACTGGTACAAATGGGTTGGTTGTGTCTAGTACCTGGATTATTTTTGTTAGTAAAAATGTAAAAGAGAAGAAGAATCCCAGAAAGCATTCTTAAACCTTTCCTAGTCAACTTAGTGGGCATTTGGTGCCCATGGAAGCTCTGCAGTGAGTTCAGCCTGAGAACAGGGCACAGGATCTAGTGAACTAGCTTAGCATGTTGCCTTCTTGCAACATAAAAGATAATTGTCCAAATCATATCGAGTATTATAGAAGCAGAAATGAAAGTAAAATTGTTTAAGAGGATCTTTTTGGTCATTCTCTGCTAGCAGTGCAAGTTCCACTGAATGGAGGCAGTCTGTGATGAAACAGCTCTAGGGAGAAAGAAAGGAAAATAGCTACGGGTGACATTGCATCTCTGAGGGCCACACTGTCCTTCAGACAAAATGGCTATGTTGGGATAACTGTGTGTTTTCAGTGTGAGGAGTGAGATGAAGGGACAGAATTAATTTGATTTAGGCACAAAAGGTTTGGCAACTCTATTCTATTACAGGATAATTTTGTAAAAAGCCAACATCTCAGGCAAATATCAGGAGGCTCAATGCTACTGACAAACACATGAATAGAATTAAGGAAAAGGTTGAGTGATAAAATGGGAGTCACTAATTTCCACTCCCAAGGCACTTAGATTAAATAAATGCTAAAATAGCTCTTTTATTTTATTCAAGCATTCATTACAGTTTTCAAAGATATGTTGAAAATGCCAGAATGAATTAGTAATTTGACTTCAAGAGGTCTGAGAGTATTTAAACTGCAGAATTTCTGAACTTCTGTTCAAAACAGAGTGGATTTGCTACGGACAGTTATTGTTCCATTTCTAAAAGCAGAAATTCTCTCATGAAAAAAATCATCCCAGAAGAAATAGGTTAAAAGTTAAACCTGGTTCTCATGGTGATTACATTTTTGTATCTGTCTATGACAAACACAGATAATGTAACACGTAAAATATCTATTACTTAAATGCTGTAATGTTTATGTCTGTTATACTGAAATTTCTTTTCCACTTGAAAGAATTATGGCAATTAGTTGCTCTCTGACTGAAACTACATAAAATATAAAAAATGTTTTGTTTGTTTGTTTGTTTTTTTTTTTTCCATTTTACTCACTGCTATGTTCACACATTGCCTAGGACACAGCTACATTTATGCAATGGACTTAGTGCTGACCACACAACACAGAGCTGAGATACTGGCCTAAATACACAGGTAGGTCACATCTCTCAGGTCAGTGAGACAACACTCAACCTGCCTCAGTTATACCATGAGAGCTCATTTTGTATCAGGAGCCATACTCTGCATTGCTGTTCACCCTCTGTTTGCAACCAAAGAATAATCATGTACTTTCCTATTGCTACAACCACCCATCTCTTTGGCAGACAATCAGTTTGGGATCATATTGGGACCTGGAAGATGTCCTACAGCCAGGATGTTTTAATTTTCCTGTCTCCAAATGGCCATTTTGGACCAGGTAGACCAGCAGGTTGATTTTAGCCTGGAAAGATGGAAGTTTTCGTCTGCTGGGTCTTGTGAACCAGCATGGCCAGCAACAAAATATACGTGTGTGATCACAAGGGTGCTCTCTGCCTGTGTTGAACAGACCACTGTTCTGTGTGTGATTGAGTAACCTTTGGAAAATATCTGCTATGATCTGAACATGCATGCAAGTAGTAAGAGTGCAAGGGATCTTTTAAGAGATGCCACCAAAGATAGGAATTTTAGACTTTGCCAGTTTGTGCCTGAATTTTATGTCAAGAGGGAAGCTGAAGTGTGAGTTGGTAATTTTCAGTGTAGTTGGCCACAGAAAAAAATCCAGTGGGGAATGAGAAACATACAAATTGATGTATCTGCACCCAAAACAATCAAGTGCATGATTATTCCCCTTTAAGGACTGTCATACTTAGTTGCCTTATCTGGAGGGAGGAAAGGAAAAAATCTTTCACATTAACTTTTTGTCAGGTTTAACAGTGTGCATATAGTAGGCCAATTTTTAAAAATTGAGAATCCTTTTTTTCCCCTAGATGCAATTAATTCCATTAAAATAATGTAGAAAGTATTTTGTGCTGATGTTGAATCCAAATACCTCTGAATTCAGGAAAATTTCCTTTCTTTTCAAGAGGTTTTGCTTTGAAGCTGCAAAGAATTTGAAAGGTGCGCATATATTTTAGTCTAATTTACACCTTATCACCTTATTATGCTTTGTTTTATTCCTGAGGGTGCCATTATGTATAAAGAATATAACTTTTACTTCTCATAAATCAGTTTTGGATTTAACCCAGAATGTAATGGTTTGAAATTAGGTATGTCATGTTAAATGTCAGAACTTGACTACAGTATAACCCTTTCAAACTGGTACAAATGGGTTGGTTGTGTCTAGTACCTGGATTATTTTTGTTAGTAAAAATGTAAAAGAGAAGAAGAATCACAGAACTGGGGCTGGGAAAACAAGTTTGGAATAGCATCACAAAACATTTGATGTATAATTTACACTCAAATCTACTACCAATATCCAACTGGAATTCAGAAGTTCTCTAAATTTTTCAGGCTTTAGAATTTGTCTGACTAATAAGCACAGTTTCCTATCAGTGGTGTCAAGTTTATCACATTTGTTGTGTTTCAGAGACCTAAAGACCATTAAATAGAGGACCCACTGTGCAGAGTGCTGTGTTTGTATGTAGGTGGGGTCTCTGTTGTGAAAGAACATTTGTTTAATGATGCCAATTGATGCATTAAGATTAGGAAGGAAAGATTCACAGTAATGTGCACATATGTTCTTTCTATAAATACAAATAAATGTTAAGATTTTGTATGCCTTCATTTCTCAGAGATATCACTCTTAGCCCAAAGGTCTTTCAACATATCTGTTATTACTCCAAAGAAAGAGATATTTCGTAGTTTTATGCTGGGACTTATACATGTCTTTCAAAGTATTTGAGACAGTGAAAAGGCTTCAATTTAATTCTAGCATGCTTTTTTGTTTTGGTTATATGCAATTGAGCCTCAAATTTGTGGTTTAATTCAGCAAAGCCCTTTCTCTGCTAGACTCTATTCTTGCTTAGTCATAAAACTTCAGCATTCTCAATTGCTGTAATGTTGTATCTTCAGCATTTTTACCAAAAAAAAAAGTGAGTGAAAACAGTAACAGAGATAAATCTGGATTCTGATAATAAATGCAGATGACAATGAAGGCAGAAATGAAGCAGCCATTGCTTAGCATCAAGGAGTCGGTCCATGGTTTGCAGTATTGCTCTCAGCAGGTGACACCTGCCAGGCAGGCAGCTTTTCCTGTGGAGTTCTGATTTACCAGATGTACAGACTGAAGCTTCACATTCCCATTGCTCACATTTCATCCCGTTTAATGCCATCAGCCAGGCACTAAAAAGCCATGGCAATCTTGCAACTGGAGACACATTCTAATCGAGACATGGGTTTGAGTTAATTCTGGGGAAACCCCACTTTTGAGCCCTTTTATGTAAAGGGTTAGGAAATGTTCCCAGGCTTCTTTTCTCTGTGTTTTGCTCTGCAGCTCAACCTCGATTTGAAGAGTCTTATGTTCAATGGTCACTTACTCCCTAATACCTTGGGAGCAGGCAGAACATTGTAAGTGAAATTGAATGGAATAAAGCACCGAAGGGGAAAGACTGTCAGGAGCAATTGCTTAAAACTAGAAGGATAGACTACTTAAAATAAGATCTTGAAGCTAGAACATAAGGTAGTTATTTAAGATTTTGGCTTACAGTATCAAACTTGTCATTACCCTTTTAGGAAAAGTCTAAGAAAATTGTCTCATACATGAAGGTAGCAAAAGTAATTTTATTTGATATAAGAGATTGGCATTGGTAAACAGATACAGTCATTCAATGCATCATTAGCCCCAGAAAAGATTCTGGATTCTGGCCAAAGAAGAGGAAAATTTTCCTAGGAAAGGGAACTGATCATAGCCAGATGAATTAAACCTATTGTCTTAAAAAAATGGCAACTTTTCAATTGTGATAAATTCTCATAATATTGCTGATATTGCTGAGCCTGCTAGGAAACATTTGCATATGTGGCAAGGCAAGCATAATCACACTAGCCACTACAATTATGGCCAGAAGAGGATCCCTGTGCCACAAGTCACAGCTCACATAGGCAGTGAGATACTTCCCGAACTCAGATGCCTCCAGCAGAAATGGAAGAGACTGAGGAAGGAAGTAAAGCCAGGGGCATGCCCGGTTTTATAGAGAAGTCTTGGCTGTTCTCTCCCACAGGAGGGATGTTTTCCATGACACAACATGGGAAGCAGGTCTGGGTAGTACAGACAGAGACAGTAGGCAGAAATTGCACTCTTGGATGAAAAAACAAGGGAATGTGTCTGCCTGTCTTTGAGGCACTATGCAATAATGGTGCAGACGGTAAGGAAAGGTGGTGGGGGATGCAAAAGGAAGAGAGATGGAGACAATTCCTGAGAAGTTATGAGCCAGCATAGAGCCAGCTGCTTGAGACAGTAACAAATTCAACCTAATTTTCGAAAGAAGCAACAAAAGAGAGAATCAGCTTTTGATAGAGCACAGCAGGAAAAGTGTATAAGTCATCTGCAATCGATAATTTTGCTATAAGGCTAAGCTACTTCCGTGATAAAGAGCTGGCTTTGATGTCCAAAGGAGCAGGTGCCTGTGGGAGGTCAAAGTTTGAAATGAGATTACTCACAAGGATCAGAAAGATAATCAAATCTGCCCACTTCTGTGGCAGTGACATATCGGTACAAAAGACTCAAGTTCTAAATAGCCACAGTTAGGAATGAAAAAGGATAACTGCAAAATCCTGATGAGAGGACAAAAGGGAAGAACGGTTTCTGAGGGCAACTCATTTCCGACTGACTTGAAAGGACGAAGCTCACTGGCCTGTTAAATGGCTTTTGCTGTTCAGTTGAGAGGGAACTGGAAGCAAGGACACGCAGACCCAGATACACAGAGAAGCATGGACCTTGCAAGGTTAGTAAGTCTTGCAGTTTTAGGAGTGGAGTACACAAAACCCAAGTACACACGAACCCATGGCCCTGTGCAATGAATTGAGAAAGTGGGACACAGTGACAGGGAGGGAGCCAAAGAGAGCTGATAGAAATTGTTCAGGAAGGAGAAATGTGTTTGAAATCCCTTTTTTTTTTCATAAAACTACCCACAGCACATATAAAAATGGGATTTGCAAAGAAAAACACTCTTCTGGACTGTGTGGTCTCATCCCTGTGTGGGCTAGAGGAATAGCTATGCACCTTCTACACCAAAACCTGTGTTTATAGCACCTGCATCGCAAGTATGGTGTCTTGAGTTTTGTGGGTCAAAACTGCATACCCTGCACTCTTGAGAGTGTCCTGGCCACCACGTATAGGAGGTAAATTCCATCACAGTCCACAGCAAAATGGTGAAATTAATGTAGGGTTAGTCGAGCCAGAAAAGGGGTTTAAAGAAGGAAAGCTCTTCGCTGAGACTGCGTTCCTGGCCTCCCATAATCCTGACGCCTTGGAAATAAAGAGCCAAACAACTATGCTGATAAGTATGGCTCAGGTTCATCACTCTTCATCAAGTCCTTTATGGATCTTGATCAAATGGGTATTTGGATATCTGACCTCAGGGGTACAGCTATATACAGACAGCTTACTACAGTGTCAAGTTCAGAGGTGTATCAAAATCATTCTCTGTTCAAGTCCTCTGGCAGTGGTGACCTGTAGTGAAATGAGGCAACCAGGTGCCACTAATCGCCAGGTAGTGGGCATGAGCTTGTGTTAAGCCCACCTGTGCCTGATTAGGGTGGGGCCCTACTGTGCATGAGCAGGACTGGGGCCTGCCCTAATCAGGCACAGGTGGGCTTAACACAAGCTCATGCCCACTACCTGGCAATTAGTGGCACCTGGTTGCCTCATTTCACTACGGTGACAAACATAACTCAAGGGCTTGCAGACAGGGTTTGAAGGATTGCCTCGCAGCTTTGCAGCTCTCACCTTCTGGGTTGCAACCAACATGTAGTATCTAGGCTGCAATGCTACAGAGCACATCCCTGGACTGGTCTCTGGCTTTGCCTATGCTAATATGCTGACCCAGGCCAGGCATATCAAAAACACATTTTGTGTGATAGGGGTGTTTCTGGCCAGGGCCAGCTAGTGCTTTCCTGGACAATTTCTGGACAAGTACTTTAGCAGGCCCCATTTTGGGGAGGAAAAGGAGTATGGACTTGCTCCCTGTCATGCCGTTTGTCAGCAGCTTGCTTAATCTGCTGGTGTGAAATCAGCCCTGAGTATTCAGATATGGCTGCATGCCTAACCCTATCACTGGAGCTGTGGCCTCCTTTCCTGGTGGAGGAACACAGGAGTGATTGCAGCAGGAGTACAGACTGATTGCTGAATGTGCCACAGCTCCAGAATGGACTTTGTCTAAGTAAGTCAATACCTCTTCTCCCCTTTCATGGTATCCCAAAGACAAGATGGCCTGGATGAGGCTGGCTGAACAAGGAGAGTACCTTGGTCAGCCTACTCAGATGATATCAGCAGGAAAAGATTCAGGGTAGGAGCATCACGATGGTCTTTGCCAGTCCTGAGCAGCCTGTTTGTAACTCGACAGCTGCCATGGAGCCTGACAACATCAATAAAAGCTGTGTTTCCTTCACCTTTATATGTCTTTTTCCCCTTTTGTAACCATGTCTGCCTGGTTTTTTTCAAAGACGGGGAAAGAAACTATCATTCACAGCTCATACCTGAACAACAGAACTCTTTCATCCTGATGAAGAAAAATTACTTGACAGAATCAGAGAGTGTATCCAAAATCCTGTCTCTGAAAGAAGGGTTTTGATACAGTTTGATTATTCTTTTTCTTTTGTGTAGAAACTCTATTTCAGTTTCAGAAGACTCTTTATTTTGTTTTGATTCTTTTCCTTTTGTGTATTTTAGTCAATAAACGTCCAGACTTTGGCACTGGTTCCTCACTTTGTTTGTCATGGCAACTGAGTAATCCTTACTTGTCAGACCCTGAGCCTTGTTTCACTGTTTGATGTTATACAGTAATCTAAACACCTTTGACAGCCTGGGCTTAATTATTCTATCAAACTTAATAGAACATATTCTTGTTATTATAGTTTTAATCAACAACATTAATATAATTCCAGGTTGTAGATCTGCTAGCCCTTGTTTTGGCAGAGCTGACTCTTAATGCATGTAATATATGTGTCTGTATCATCTTTATATTTATCACTAAGGAATAAGAGTATCAAAGTATTGGTTTGAATTTTAAAAATTTGGATTGTGCAGTTTCCTGGGCAGCATGGCAAGGTTGTGTCCTCCTGTGTGGCCCTGTTATAGTCTGCCCCTTTTCTCCTTGTGTCTTCTGCAGAACCACATCTGTTCCTCCACCTCTGAAGACTTGTGCTCTCAGCCAATGCACACATTGCTCTCTGAAACCTTATTTAATTCATATGAAAGCTACTGCCAGTACATGATCTCATAGTACAATTTTGCCTCAGTTTTCTAAGTCCTTCCATAACCTTTCTCGATGCCTTCAGTAAATGTCTTCAGTGTTTGTATCTTTCTCATCAGTAGTTTACACTACCTCGATGCTTTGTGCTTGGCACTCATGCAGATATCTATTTAAAAGTACATTTTTAGCACAGGGATTTAGCCATCTGATTCCTATTAACAGTAATGGGAACTGCATGGCTAAGTCAATTACCATGTGCTGTGCTGAGAATTCACCACTTAGTACCTTCCCTTTGTTTTCCCATTTAGATGTTTTCTAGCTTTTCCAAAATTAATGTACTGATCTAGGTATTGGGGCTGGATATGGATCACTAAAAATCTTGGTTATATTGATGTGTATGTGTTGTTGTGTCCACTGGCAAAAGTGAAATACCTCTCCTGTTATTGCATGGCTTCAGCAGTAGACTTTGAGTCTGTCACTTTGATGTTGCTTCAGTTTCACCCGCGAAGCAGCAGCAAGAGCAGAGTGGGTTGGACTGAGGATACCACCACAGGATTCTCATTGGTTTGCTGTCAGAGAGAACACTGTGGCACCTCTCAAATTCAAGTGCACATTAAGTATCCAAGTGAGAAAACAGAGGAGACTGAGGTCAAATCTCGTAAAGGCAACACAAACATTTCCCTTCTATCTCAACAATAAGTGCAAATAAAGGTGAGACTGACTGAATCCAAGAGGGTAAAGCCAGGTTTAGCAGGGAAGCAAATAGCTGACAAAAGCCACAGACCTTTGAAAGGATCAGCACTACAACAGGAGTCAAGCTTGCGTGTGGTCCTGACATCACAACATGTCCATTTTTGCTTGGGGAGGCAGTGATTTTTGCCAGAAGTGTTTTTTGTCTTCTTTGGCTTGCAAAGAGATTTTGTCCTTTCCATTTAGATAAGGACCTACTTAGTATGACCTACATTTTCATTTTGCCACTGTAAAGAGAGAACAGAAATTCTGTCTGAGCAGTTAAAAGGGGCAAACAAAAAAATATACCTAAACCTCAGTTTTATTTCAATTTAAAGAATGAGATTTCTCTATATTCCTGTGCAAACTATTTTTAACAAAATAAAAAAGGGCTAAAAAGTAAAGTTATGTATCAGATTTGTCAGAAAATAGTTTATTTCATTATCTCT
Source organism: Heliangelus exortis (assembly GCF_036169615.1). Lineage (NCBI taxonomy): Eukaryota > Metazoa > Chordata > Aves > Apodiformes > Trochilidae > Heliangelus > Heliangelus exortis. The sequence goes on along the minus strand of NC_092424.1, from coordinate 77,923,708 downwards.
GGTTCCAAGGTTCCCAGGCTGAGATAACCTAACTAAAACGAAGAGATGGGAGTAGCCTTGGCGGTGGGTGAAAAGAGAAGGGATAAAAATTGCTTCTGCCTCACTGTAGTAGCTGACACCTCCCTCATCAGGAATAGCAGCAATGAGAGGGCTGTGTAGATAAAATGTAAGGATTAGCTTTATGGATGGTACACTGGGAGAGTAGCTTGCCCTTGGAATCTGGACACAAAGCAGGTGGCCTCTTACTCTTGCTTCTTTTACTCTGGTTCTACTGAACTTCAGATCTCACTGAACAAAATGCATGGATAACAGGTTGTAAAGGCCCTAATAATTATTATATCCAAAATAATTTTACTTAGCACTGATAATCTAATCACTGCTAATCTGCCATTAAATTAATGTGAGAGGTAAAAAGGCTTCAACTGAGAGGTGAGAAAAAAAAAACAAACAAGGAATTCTTGCAACATTGGAGCACTATCTGACAATTTGGTAGATACTGCACTATGGTAAGTTGCAACCCATCACAAATTTGACTCATAAAATTGGGGCATAAGACACAGTTCCTGGAAGGGAATGGATCATCTTGGTAGGATTTTATGGCTTTGGATATGAAATGAAAGCATGTAAATTATAATGAAGCAATTATTCATTTAAATTTCCTAGCAGAAAAAGAATCTATAAAAAACTGAACTTTTTTTCCAGGAAAAAAAAAGGGGGGGTTCTATGGAAGATGAATTTTTGTCCACTAGTCCTCTGAAGTGAAAACTCTTAATGAACAATAAGTATTCATGGTCATACATTTAAAAACAGTGTAGCTTAGTATTCCAGAATGAGAGACTGTATCCAGGAATTCAGTGACATTGGAAAGGGTATGGAGACCACATATATAAGGAGTTGCATCTTTGCTCTCAGTGTGATGGGCTGAAAGTCAAGCCCAGTCTTGGCTGTACAGGGACACGAATATCAATTAAGAGTATTAGGAGATTTTATCTTTTGCGTGCTACTAATGGGACCATACCTGAGAAAAACATGGCCATCTCTGGTGCTGAAGTTCAAAAATCATTCTGATAAAGTGAGAAGCATTCCAAAAATGTTACATGAAAGATTTTGTTTGGAAAACCTATTTCATACTGAGAAACTTAAGAGGCCTTTCCACGTATTTCGTTGAAGAGAAGGGTAAGGGATAGTTTGATCATGGTATGCGAGTACCTTCCTGAGGAATAGATTTTTTATAGCCAGTTCTTTAATCCAGCAATAAAAAACTTTAATGAGATTCAGCAGTTGGAAGCTGAAGCAAGACAAATTTAAATTTGGAACACAGAACTGATTTTTAACACAGGGTAGTTAAATATAGGAATAATTTACCTAGGCGTGTGGTTGATTCTCCTCCATGTGGACCCTTTATCTTAGGACTGAATGTCCCTCTGAAACAGATGCCGTAGTTCAAGTAGAAATTACTGAGAGGTTGTTGTGGCTATGTTCTGCTGTAAATAATAAAAAAATAAATCTCAATTTAAAATCTATGAATTTAAACCAACACTAAAAATACGAACTAAACATTAAGCGCTCCTAATGTCTACCTGAGACCATAGAAACCTTAAAACTGCAACTGTGCAATCCAAACAGCATATTTTAAAAAGAGTGATGATTCATATGTTCATAACTGTGGAAATGTTAGCTCCTTCACTCCCTTTCAAAATAAGAAAAAATTAGAACAATCACAGTATAAGTCTTTAAAATAAGTCTAGAGCAGTGGGTCATTAAAACCCCATGTAAGTATAAGTTTGGACACTCAGTTATATGTGCCAAGTCTACACAAATGGTAATAAAAATCCTTGTACCACAGCAGATTGCTGGGCACTTAGCTTTCAGCATGGCTTCTACAGAAAACTCCTTCTGAAATCCTAATTCAAACACCTAAATCACATCAGGGTTTTTTTTTGTTTGGGTTTGTTTTTTGGTTTTGTTTTGGTTTGGATTGGGTTTTTTGCTGTTCTTTTTTTCACCTGACCTCTCGGTTGTAGCATATTTCCTTTTGCATCCCTGTATCTTTAACAGCCAGCCCAGATATTCATTTACACTGGAACTGATATGAGGATGAAGAGGTCTTTGACAGAAGTGTGTACTACTGCTTGACATTGCTGAAGGATAAGTGACAAAAAACATTATCTGTTTAATCATCACACTCACTGTATGCCTCATGGTTTAAAAAAGTTACCTGCCCCTTGGCTTTTTTTGGACCAGTTCAATTTAGTTATGAATTGTGAATATGTGAATAAACCTCATTTTTTGATTTGGTGGTTTTTAGACCTCCCAGTAGGTTTTCTCTGTCTAAGCGAACCCAAATGTATGTTTTAAAGAACCTTGGGAACTCTGGTGGTTTTGAAATGAAACCAAACAACCCTGTGAATCTGTAAAGGACCTGGCTTTTCTGGGGGTAAGAAAACAACATAAGGGGTATATCTTGAAGATGCTATTAATTATATTTCTAGTGTTCATAGTTTTAAATGGAAGAGGAAGAGTGAAATTGTGTAAGCTATCTGTGGATGTTAACCAGATTTATTTAGCATTGATCTGTTTTTTTGAAAATCACTTCCACTTATTCTTCTACAAGTAATAATGGGAACACCTTCCCAATGACATAATGGTATCACTTGGCATGAACTTTATCAGTTGACATGGTTATTTGGCTTACCTGATCTTGGCAAAAGGTGGTGAAAAAAAGTTGCTCCCAAGGGTGGGATTCTTCAGTTTAAATTTTATGCAGATTGGCAACATCTGGATGAATAAAGAAAATAGGAAATGAAGAAGTGTTGTTAAAGACAGGTTACAGAAAGCAAAAAGGAATTTGTAATTTTTATTTTATGGATGAAATTAAAAGAAAGTATTGCAGAAGCAGGTGTAGAAACAGAAAGGGTGTTTAGGATGAACTGAGCCTGTGTTTGGGCGATAGCTGAGAGATAAATATAATGTGGAACTTGGCACGGATACACAGATGCCTGAGCAGCTTCTGGAATCACTTCTTTTTCAGTATTCATTACACAGATCACAATGGAGCTGTTTGAGAGGCATAAATAAGTGTGACATAAATTTAACTGTGTTAGGCTAACAAGTTGCACTAAACTAAATAAAATAAGGAAAGAAACCTGTTAAAGACTGTGTGCTGTAGTATTACACAAGAAATGAAATACTGCTCATATCCCCAGCTGGAGGAGCCCTCGTGGCTTATCTTCATGGGTTATTTGGGAACAGGTTGGCACACATGGCCCATGAGAGCTTAGAGCAGGCATCTATCTACTAAGCAGATATAAATCACTACAAAACAGAGTAGCATAGCTTTATTTCTGCAGTTAGCAAACAAGACACATTTCTGCTATATTTTCTCTTGCCCCCTTCTCTCTCTGTCTCTGGTTTAGTTTCTTTTTTTCTAATGGAGGCAGGACTTGAAGCATTGATTGGGATTGTGGGAAAATTCAGCTGCAAGCTTGGGCTGTGTCCAGCTCTACAGACTGAAGCATGTTGTTTCATTTCTACTTGCCTCTATTCTCACATAGTCACTGTCTTTATGCATTTTTTTTTTTTTTTTTTTTACAATTTATTGGATAAGATGCACAAACTGTAGCTGGAGTGGGGACCAGAACTTAGGAATCTCACAGTCTCCTTGCTGGATGAACTGTGATGCATAAATAGTCTGATTTAAAAGGTCATGGTCCAGTGACAAGAAGAAGTTAAGACCTCTGGCTTTGCTCCTTCTCAGAAGTTACAACACAAGTCATGAGGCAGGTTGTGAACTGCTTTAAATCACAGAGGTAGTCAGTTAAAGAAGATAAAAGCCACGGCTAAGGATGATGGTCATTCACATGTGGTGTTCTGAGTTACAGAAGTTCAGCCATTGCATGGCCAGGACTGAGGTCTGCTCCTGGAAGCAGGTTGGGCTGCTCCCATCCACTGTACCCTGCCCCTTCCTACCTGATAAAGATTCCCCCCTTCCCAAGGATGTGGGCTGGTCCAGCTCTTGCTTGCCTGAAACATGGTAATTATAGGCCTTTACCTGTTAATTGAACTGACCTGCTCTGTTGTGCTTTGTATTGAACTTGGGGCTAAGCAAGATGTGCTCAGCCTGACAGCATCTGGATAGCATGTGGAAAACTTCTTAGACAATTGTCTGGAGGATTTTTAGAGTTTGTTTGTTTGTTTATGGGGTTTGGGGTTTTTTTTGGTTTTTTCTTGGTTTTGGTTTTCTTTTTTCTTGTGTGTTTGTGTGTGTAGACTTTAGCACTTAAACAGAATTTAGGTATCCACTGTCATTGTTTCTCCTATAGAAATCCACACTTGGAGTGATTGTTTCTTGGAATTTCCATTCATTTACTTTTGAGGAGTTCCCTTCATTTACTGGCTCTTTGCAGATGGTCAGTTATCTTAGCCTTTAACTGAACTAACTAGTTTTTTAAAAAACTAATTTAACTAATGCTCAGACCAGCATCTTAAAAGGGAAGGAATGTTTAACATTTTGTAAATCTATCCCTGCATCACTTTTTCATGGAAGAATTATATTAAGACCTGCATGGTAACAGGCCAGTAATTTTTGCTTAATTCCTGTAAGGCTTGGGACTGACTGCATAGCTTTCAGAAAGAAAGCTAAACCTAAAATATCAGCATTGGTTCCAGTGAGAATTTGGCTTGAACAGCTGTGGACTTTGGACCAGGAGAAAAAAATACCATCCATGTACATTTTGCAAATCACAGGGAAAAGCTTTGTTGTTGGAATCATTTTTTTGTGGGGGCAGGAACTTTGAAATAGCACCAAAGTATAGTTGTAAGACACTAATTTTTCATTAATATCTTACTCAGACAATATGATTTTAGTTTGTCCTTTTATTGCAATAACCCTTTACCTTAAACTCTTACTGTATTGATATTTGACCTTATTGTTTTGCATGTTTTTATTTTTTTTGCCTGTTATTATTTTGCCTATTAGTGCTGTTTCCATTTGGAACCCTTTCTAACAACAGTGATTTCATAATGCACAAACTCAAGTAGTCAGCTGCGTATTTCAGGATCTTCTGCACTATGCCTCATTTAAATTACCTGCCAAAGTCTTTTGCAGGTATTTCAGTCAAAAAGCCCTGGCCAGTTGGAAGATGGAGAGTAGAAATATCACAAGTCATCTTCCAACCATCTTCTCTTAGTAATTTGTAATGATAAGGGATTGAAAATAAAATTAAAATTCTTTTGTAATTTCATTATCTTGGAAGCGATTTTATAGCCTGCTGAGAATTAAACGTTGATGTACAACACAGTGTACAAAATAATTCCTGTTTTAATACATTTTTATGGCCCTCAGAGGAGCAGAAGCACAGCTCAGCTCAGCATTAGCCTGTGTATTACTCAGCTTTCCAGGTCTTTAATTCAAAATGAAAATTAAACAATATTCTTTTTACCAGAGTAGTTCATCCAGAACTAGCTAAGAAAATAATTTTTCATTTTGAAGGGCTCTTACTCAAACTCTTTCAAGGTGATTTTTTTTTAATTGTTTAATTCCAAAATTGAAAACCCAGAATCCTCTGTAATAAAAGATGTGGAGCCCCTATGCACTAATTGCATTGCCTGCCCATTACAGCTGTTATGCACTAGTTAAAAAGCTATGATACTGAGCATAAGAGCAGAACGCCTGAAAAAATATTCACATGATATCCAACTCTGATGAATTTTTCAAGAGGTTCTGCTAGACTTTCAGGTACCTGTGTAAATAAAATATCAGTGGTTTAGGATTATTCTGATAATTCCACCATTAAATTCTAATAGAGGGTAGGAATTATGTGGTCGGTTTACCAAGCTTCTGACCTCTGCAGCAGATATGAGATCAGACCGCGGTGGACTTGATACTGAGATCACTACAGATGGCAGGAAACCAGTTAGAAAGGAACAGTTCAGCTAAAAGCAGAGAGCTGCATAACTTCTTTCACAGGATTTTCTCCTAGAATCTGGTATAAATCCAGCCCAGAAAGAAAATGGGTTCCCTCCCTAACTAATCGCTGAGCTTGCCATTGACTTCCTTCTCAGCAGCTCATCTCCCACATCCTTCCTAACTCCTTTCCAATGGCACAGCAGCTCCCTCTGCTCCTGATGACTTTGCCTCTGATTTCTCCAGCATCAGGACACTGTGCTGACTTCTCTGACCTCGCTTCACAGCCTGTGGCAGCAACAGGTCCAGAGTTTAGAAAGCGGCATGAATATGGTGCATGCTGGCAGAAGCACCTAAGAAATACTCCCTGGCTGATGCTGCTCTGCCTTCTTGGCTTGAGGTCACTATGAAGAGAGCCATAACTAATGCCTTAGTATAAGCTGAATAGAGAAGAAAAATTCACTAGTTTGTTGCACACTAATTCCTTCTTCGTTCAGATTTTTTTGCTCTGTTTTTGTTTGCTCATTTTGAATATCCACTTTAATTCATTTAAAACAAATGAAGCTACCATTCTTTGGAAACAAATGTAAATATTCCACAATCCATAATCTTTGCATTCTCTGCTGAATGCAGCATTTTCAGTGTCAGCCCCAGCAGCAGCATCTGCTGCCTTTGAAGTCTTTGATGTCTCCACAGCTCAGGCTGAAGGCATTCAAAAGGGAGAAAGTAGCAGGTCGGGGGAGGTAAGGGGGAGAGGAAGGATTTTTTTTCTTTACGCACAGCCACTCTTTACACTGTGAATGGTAGAATTAGAACACTTAAAAAAATAAAGCAACCCATTGATTTCCCCTTCAAAAGAAGTTTCAGCCTAAGCCAGGGTTATTTGAAAGCCTTCTTAGGTAACAGACAAAGCGTGACCTGATGAGGTTGGAACCACAAGTGCCTATTTTAGGGGGTAAAAAAGAAAAGGAATGGATTTACTGAAGATATTATTTCCAGTGCTTTAAAATATCCTGGATAGGAATCACTGTGACTATATATTTTGGGGGGAACCATGAGAAGAAATGCCCTGTTAAAACAGATTGTAATTTGCACATCGTTGCACTATAAATATGTCTTGCTATTCAATTCCTCATGACAGGGAGAGGTGTTGTTAGCTCTAAAGGTCCCAGCTGGATGAAGAGGCTACTGAGCAGCCTGGTAGGAAAAATGGGTTTGTTTTTTTTTTAGAACCAGGCTTGAGGTGGGAGGTTTGATAGAGAAGCCTTGCAAAGGGCAGCGATGAGTGGGAGCTCTCAGGTGTTCGAGCTAATGCCACACAGTGGAACCAAAGGGCATCCATGGTGCAAGAGGAAGATATGAAGACAAACTCTTGTTGTCTCTGGACATGTCTGGTCTGAAATAAGATATATCATGTGATATAGAGCTTCAGCTAATAAACCCAACAGATTTTTCTTCTCAGAGGTGACAACTGTACTAATGTGGTCACACAGTGTCTGGACCCTTGATGTATATACTCTAGGAGATGTGCATAACACACCAAGTTCCTGAGCAGTTCTCAACCTATCAGTGTAAAAGGCTTAACTGTTGTTAAAAATATATTTGGGGCAATATTCTTGAAATAAGTTTTTGAGAGACTGGAGACTTACTGATTTATTCAAAAATACCAGCTTGACAGCTTGAGTTAAAGGAGGATGAAAAAGATCTTTAATATTGGCTCTGTTTCATTCAGAGCTGAAAAACTGCTATTTTGTAAGAGTGAACTGAAAATCCAGAGGGGAGAAGTATCAGATTAGGTCTGTCAAAATGTTTCATTTAGCTAAATTCAAAGAATTTTGTGTGCTTTTTTCTCATTTGGAAACATATTTGTCTATTAATTTAAATATCTCCTAAAAGGCATTTTTACCAGTTAATGAGACCTTCATATCTTTAAAAATTTAGTGAAATTTAGTGGGAATTCCAAACCTTTTCAAAATGATAATGAGAAAGGATCACAAGGAGTTATGTCAGGAAGCGTTAGGTTTAGCTGCACTAAGAATTTGTCACTGGAAAAATTACAATGTGCTTTAGACAGAGCAAAGCTGAAAGAAAGGTGCCAGCTAGAAAAGATACTGGAAGAGAGGCAGTATGGAGTATGCCTTAAGATTAGAGTGTAGCCTGTGTTACTTATCACCATGAGCAATTTCATTCATCAAGTAAAAGATACTATCACCCAAAAAAATTGAGTGTTGGATATGTCCTCAGGCAGGAGACTTTGATTATTAAAAGCAAAAATTTGAACAGAAAGAACAACTATCTTTGCTGTCAACAACTATGATAAAAGCAACTCAGAATATTTACCTCTCAAACATATGGGATTTGACTCAAATATTCTCAACTATATTTCTCTTCAGTGCTAGTGAGATATAACAAGAGGCAGAGAAACCTTCATACACCTTCTCTTCAGGACAATGTTACATTAATAGGAAAGGACCAAAGCATCTCAGAATTTCTCTCTACCTTGTCTTACAGTATGTGGTAATATATGAGATATCACAGAATGTGTGTTACTCCTTTGGATGAAAATACAGCAATGAATAATGAAATGAGAAAAAAAGAAATTATAAGTCTGTGCACTGTAATTCAACAAGGTTACAAGAGCTGAAGTGCACTTAAAAAATGGAGTATCTTGGTTTTTGAAACTAGAAATATAATAAAATATAGGAAATGTTCCCTAACACACCAGTTAGGAAAACACAGCCTTCTCTTTACAAACAATGCTTCATCCTCCTTTGTGTATTTGCTGGTGCTTTTTTTACATGATGGTTGAGCGTAGGAAGGAATGGACCTTTTATCCCTTAATTTGGGAAGCTGTTCTGCAGCTGAATACATCTTTTACTGTCACCTCCTTTGGAAGACTTTCGTGTACATTTACTTTCCTAATCTTACCCAATCCTTCCCACCTTTAATTCCTCCCTTAAATGAAGAAGCAATTTATTTCACTACTTTAGTTTTTCACTGCTGCCCATGTGCTTTATATATGCAACATTTATGCTTTCTTTTTTTATCACAGCTTTTATTAACTCGAATATTCTGTCATGTAATTCCAAGTATCTCTCTCCTTGTAACATGGGTGATAATGTTTCAGTCTGAACCTTGTTTTTGACGTATGGTGAGAGGATAGAGAAGGGTCTCACAGGCTCATGGGTGAATTCTGGCCTTTTCAGTTTTCTGCAGAGGCACAGTCAGCTTCCAAAATTTGTAAATTTTGCATTTGAAAATTTTTCTGGTCTATCTGACTCTGAACAAAACTAATCTATTGTTTCTGAGAAACCTGCTTAATAAGTTTTGTTATCCACTGTTTGCAGCATGTGTCCTACTTTCCAATTGTTTGATTAAAATTTATGCATGTTCTGGGAGGGGGCTCGAGGAATTTCAAGATAGAAACATAAATATTTTCAGTGGAGATACATAATTGGAAGCAGAGAGAGGACATAAGCTTCCTTTAAATAGTCTTGTTAAAAAAACTTTCCTACTATTGTGACAGAAAACAATGTTTCAGGTATTGTTTGTGTATGACACAGTGTTTGCATTAGTATCTCACCAATATGATATTTTTCTTAATTTTTTTTTGCAGAATTGTTCTTTAAACCAATGAATCATCCATTATACTCTTAAACAAAATACTAGCCTTTTGGCCAAATGAAACATGTGCAGCCTTTGTTCAGCCTGTCAGTCGCAAAAGGAATTAGTGTCATGCGGAAAAATAATAATTACTTTTCCTCCTGCACGCATGATACCAAGAGGAATAAAATTTGGCAGGCCTGTTGAGCAAACTGAATTTTTCTTATTCCTAGAATCTTTTATATTTTACTTTCCGCATACTGCTATGATCTGAAGGAGCTGAGGTTTTTGATTTCCCCAACATTTATATTTGTCATGCCATTTAATATAGCTACGAGAACCTTGTGAAATGAAGGATTTTTCAGACATGGGCCATGCTAGTATTGATTTGCAGGCCTGCTTGTTGAGATCCATCTGAGTTTTGAAGTTCTGACCTCTTAATGCTGGCTTTGTATCTCCTTGGTGTGTGAATTCAGCTTAACAGATGGTATCCGTACAGTCATGCCAGAGACACCGTATGGGCATCTGTTTTGATTATTGGGATCTGCGTGACCATTCGGCAGTTTCACAAGCAAAGAGAGGTTTTCAGATCTTCAACATCTAAGGTGACCAGAATGGAACTATATGAAACTATCCTTCTTCAAACGCCTTTTCAAATTAAAATGAACAAACAATCATTTGTTATCATATAAAACTAATGTGTGGCTCCAGTGGTGGTCAAAGTTGAAGCGAGACTTTTTTTAGAATAAAACCCCTGTTCCCAGGCAGTGCCCTGGAGGTGTCAACTATTGATGTCATTCTAACTTATGAAATCCACCAACGTTTTCAATCTGAGTTTTGATCTAATTGTTGTAAAAACGTCCTATACACTAAAAGCTACTGATGACCTTCAAAAGTAGCTAACAAAGGCTTGTTCTCTGCTTTAGCAGATTCAGTATTTCAACTACTTTTCAAAAAAGTACATTGGATTCTTCATATGATTGTGGTTGATGAAGAGACACTGAGGGATAGCTCTACTCTCATTTGTCCATTTGTTAATACAATGTTTTTCTTCAATAGCTAGACAATTTTTTTAAAACCCCAACCCCTATACATTTTTAGATTCCCTAGGGGTTTCTATTACATTTTGTGACCTTTTGTCCTCTTACATTTCAGTTTTGAGTGATTTTTCTCTTACACTTATTTTTATTGTACTGTAAGAATTGATTGTGATTATCTTAAAACTATTCCAGTTCTTGCCAACTGTTCAGGAAATCGCTCTTCTAAGACCTTAGCATTAAGTTGAAAGTTTTAATATTTATTTTATTGTGTAAGCTTATTCCTTCTATCCATATTGCTGGCGGTACAATTGATTCTATGATACACATTTGGAAAACTGAGAGTCTTTTTTGTTCTCTTTTTGTCTCTGTAGCTCCATAATAAATGTCACCAAGTTGTAGCTCGTTTTGTAGAAATATCTTTGAACTTAGATAAAGTTGGACCAAGTTCTTCTGAACTGAATTAAGAGAAGTTACAGTAGAGATTAACTTGGTGCTCTGTATGCAGCCTAGATTGATTTGGGGCATTTCTGTCCTATGGACTGTTTTTAACCAATATGGTTATTGACTATGGCTTCCTCCATTCCAGATTTGCAGACAATAGGAGCAAATAGTTAGCAGAAGATTTTGCCTTGTTTTTCATTCTCTACAGTATTCTCCCTTCTTCTCATAGCAGTTCAATATGGTGGGATGGAGAGCAGTACAAAAAGAAGTACATCCTCCTTTGTGTAATGGCTTTAATGTTATGCACCCTATGAAGCTCCGTGGTAAAGTTTCAAAATAATAAGGAAAGCAGAGATAGAAAGGAGAAGTACAGCTAAGGAAGAAATATGGTTTAGATCAGATCAGAAATAAATGGAGAGTCATCCTTCGCTACAGGATCCATTTCAAAGTTGTACAGTAAAGAAGTTAAGGACACCATGCTCATGAGTTCTTGATAAATGATGAACAGCATGGTCTCTACAGACTGGCGCTATGAAATCTGAGGCTTGGCACGGCTACAGAGGAAGCAGGAGGGCTGGAGGCATGTGTAGGAGCAAGTCTGGAGAAGCAGTAGATTGATTAAAGTTGTCAGAGTTCCCATCACAGCCCCTTCTTTAACACACGCTGAGCTTGTTACAGGTTGACTGATATGCACACCACTCCTTTCCACATCTTATCAGACCTGGAGTTAATGCTGGGCAGAGGGGCAGCTGGCACAGTGAATGTGTGGACTTCCTGTACACAGAATCATCTCACCACTCAGCCATTTTCTGATATCAACAGCCCAGACTTGTTTTTGATGTGAGGAATTCCAGCTGCATTTTGAGAGATGACAAGACTTTTCAGTAGAGGAAAGCCAGGATTCTCACAGTAGGGTGGCTAGAAATTTAAATGCCTGTCTCACATCTGGCATCCTCTGTCACAGATTCAGCTGGCTGCCTGGAGAGAGAAAGCAGAGCTCTCCACAGTGTGAGGAAGGCCAGCAGAGGAGACAACAGTGATTTTGTCTGAGGGCAGCCTTGCATTCTCCAGTTTGGAAGATACTTGGTTAGTCTGATGCTTCCATCAGGCGTCCATGTTCTCCAGACAGAACAGGGACATGCATTTCTGCAGCCAGATGTTTAGCGGGAGAATCCCAGTAGTCCCAGAGCCCAAGGTGACAATGAGGAAGAGACAATGTCAAGGGCATAGGATGAAGCTCAGGAGAGAAGGAGAAGTGGGCAAAGTTGATTGCCAACAATTAAAAATTACAGAGATATCATCATGGTCCAACCAGTCAGTGGAAGGTACTGACTGGGAACAGGAAGCAGATGAAGACAAAGACTGAAATTCTAACTTGAGAAGCAGAGAATATTTTAGATAGAACTTCAAGGATTTGTTTTATTTTCTGGTGCAACCAGTACATTTCAATATTCCTTCCAGCCAGGCACATCCCAATGCTGTAGTTTTAGGAATGTTTTTCACTGTTGTTATTTACACTATAAAAAGTAAATATTTTGATTAATCTAGTCAGATGTTCCCCTTCCACAGCTCAGCATAGCGACATTGATGAATGAAGCTCTGATATTGATGGCAGATGAGCAGGCTTATCAAAAGGGGAGCACCAAAGTGACAGAAGGGTAACCCCTCCCTCTTTCTTCATAGGATGTTCCCCAGTGGTGAATAAAACTTAAATCTGGTGTAAATCAGATTGTGCTCAAACAAAGGTCTTAAATGACTTACAGATTTTGAGCATTTTCTGCACTAAGCCCAGGTATAGTTTTATGTTTTAATTTTCATGTGTGTAAAAAAATTCTAATATCTATTGTCCCCCAAGCCTCATTATACTATTAGATAATTGTATGGAAACTTTTCTTATTACCATTATGATTGTGGTTATTACTATATTTATTGCTTTGTCTCTATTTATTGTGTCTAAGGAGTTCAGACATAGATGCTGTCAATTGATGACTTTCCCTGGTTACACAGGATGGGGCTGGTTTATTGGTTTTAAGCAGGGTCCTCTACATGTTGAAAAGCTACAGAAAGAGGTAAAATGTGAATTTTGAGGCACAGCAAGAACAGGACTACCTGGACATGGAGTTTGCTGGTTTATGCAATTGGAAGTCCCAGAGATGGAAAATGTCTGCTGTTAATAGATTTCTTTGAGTTAAGCTTGCTTGGTTTTCTGCTCCTTCTGTAGGTAAGCAAAACAAAACCAGGTGCAGGGCTGATCTGTGTTACTGATTTCTCAACCAAATGGAAATAAATTTTTGAACTACAACCTTGCTCACCTCCACCGACTCAACCATGTGAATTAATACAGCAATTGTATTTTCTAAAACCTGAATGTTTCCCTTGACCGTGAATGTCCTCTGTGCTTGGAAGTGACAGCAACCAAGCCGAGCAAAACACCTGCCCTCCCAGTTCCCCTCTCCCATGGCACATCCCAGAATCCCTAAATATCTCAAGCACCTTTATGTTCCAGTACCCAGCAGGGTGCAACCAGCTTTGAGTGCAGTGTTTGACAGAAATCAAACTTTTGCAAACTTTCCTTGAAAGGTTAGATCTATGTAAGAGAAAAACAGGGCTTCCCAGCCTGTCACAGAAGTGTTAGATCTTTGCTGAGGCTTGAATTGATCAAAAACCTTCCACCCCTTTCCTAGCCCTGCTGCATGGTGTATTTAAGGTCCACTGTTGTCACCCCATCCTTTTCCCCACCCTTGTAGCAACAGCAGACTAAAGGAACAGTTCTTAATTTCAGACTCCAGTTTGTTTCTGAAGGGCATGAATACTGTTTAAAATTCTGTCCCACCCATGATGTGAAACTAATAATTTGTTTATTTACGGGAAAACTATGTGTACAAATATTAAGGAAAAAAAAAGTAGGTTTTTTTTAAATGCTGATTGCTAATGAGATCTAATGGTACCAGAGTGTGCTGCTCTAAGGATTTCAGCATGATATATGTTTTAAAATGTTTTTAAAATGTTTCTACTGACAGAAACACCAAAGTAAGTTACCATGCCGTTTAGCAAGACACCCCTGAGTGAAAGTAATAGGCACCAGGGAGTATTCACTTCAGAAAGTAGGCCCAATTACACATATATTTCCTTCCGAAAAAACTTCCTTCCTTTCTTCTAAAACAGTCAAAGTTCCCAACTGGTTTCATTGGGAGTTATTGCTAAGCAGGAATAAGCTTCATGTTACAGTTAATGTCAGCTTTCTGCGACATATGAAAAAGATATATAAGGTAAAAAAAAAAATGATGCTGCCTCCTGTTGCTCAAAACACTTGACTGACCAGAATAAATTGCAGTAAATGATGAGAGTTAAATTTAGTGATGAAGCATCTTTAATTTCTGAGAAATGTTTCAAGGAGTGTTATGTGAGTGGGAACCTGACAGTCCCATGAGATCCCTGGAGCCAGACATCTAACGAGGCTTCTAGAGGGATATTTCCAGGCAATGGTTAATGCTCACAGAAGAAGAGGGAAGATCAAACCACATGTTTCATCAGAGCTGCTTCAAAGCTTCACAGTGGTGCAAATAAAATCCAAGTATTCTTGCTACAGGATAGCAGACTAGACCTTCTTTGAGCAACACTTTTCCCACTGTGGGAAGCAAAGCAAGAGAAGGGTCCTGTTAGCTTGGAGATCTGGGATCAGCCCTTTGCCTTTCAGAAAGCAGTAGCAGACCTGGATTTCCACAGTGGTATCCTAGAAGCAATGCTCAGAGGCCAGGGAAGCCTTCTGCTGCTGCTGACACCCCATAGCCCTTCCCTTCCTGGATCTCTGATATGAGCAAAACATCCAGAGGCTTTGTTTTACTGCCAATAGCTAAGAGTTTTTTCTTCAGATGGCTCTGTAGTTTCACTATGGAGAGGAGCACAAGGGGGAAATAGAGTGATTTGTACCAAATAGCTCTCATTTTTTTTTAGAGAAACACTTACCTGGAATTGGTCACTGCTGCTCTTCTAGTGACAGCTTTCTATTTTGCTTATAGCAAAGAGCAATAATTCACTTGGGTGTTTGTGTATTCTGCATTGCTTTGGGAATAGAAAACATTAATAAATCCCTGGCGCTTGCATTTCTTATCATAACTTTTTTTTTATGTATGTAGACAATTGTTTTAATAGTGTAAGGGTTATCAAGGATAGTGTTATTC
This sequence comes from Heliangelus exortis, assembly GCF_036169615.1. Taxonomy (NCBI): domain Eukaryota; kingdom Metazoa; phylum Chordata; class Aves; order Apodiformes; family Trochilidae; genus Heliangelus; species Heliangelus exortis. The sequence goes on along the minus strand of NC_092424.1, from coordinate 77,908,538 downwards.
TTGATGAAAACTCCAGGAGAACTTAAGATTCCTGCTTTTATCCAAAGAAGCACTCCTTCTTTGAATTATTACCACCCAATCTCATACTTCAAGTCAGATTTTAGAGATAGAGAAGACTTAAAAATCTGCAGGTTTTAAAGGATTAATGTAATAAAAAAAAATTCTAAATAAACAGGAAACAAAAGATATTACTATGATACAGCAAGCATCAGTATAGTCTGAACTCAAGATCACTGAAGGTATGGAAAAGATTCTCATGCCTTGACAGACTTTGAATAAGAATATGCTTTATATTGAAACCTTAAGTGATTATTTCCTTTATGTGCTTTACTAGTACATTTCTAATAATTGAATTCTCTATCCAGTCATGTTTATAGCTTTTATAGATAATTCTCAAATTATCCACTCTTAAAAAGTCAGTGGCATTCAAAAGTACAAGTTTATATTTAAAAAATGCCTCAAAAGTATGTTTTAAAAATTTGTTGCACTATAATCTTCCTCAAAGAAAAGCCAGGTTTTTTTGGGTTTTTTTATTTTGGTTGACAGTAATAGCCTTTACCAAGCTAAGCTGCCCTAGTGTCTCATGGGAACTTAAAGTTCAGATGTATCAGACACTGTCTTTTTATATAAGATGAGACTTGTTGGGACCACTCATTGCCTCCTCAGATGTCCCTGGAGTGTGAGTAAATTTTTACTCCTATTTTATTTCAGGATGATAAAAAATGACTGAGATTTTCCATGGGATATGAATCCCATTTTTTGATAGATGAGTTCTTGTATAGAGTGGATGTGGACTCTGAGACACTTTGGGATTTAATCCCTAATCCTGCAAAGTACTGAAATCATAGTGTTCTTTCAAAATAGAAAACACAAAAAAACCCAATTCCCTTGTGAGACACAGTATTTCTTTATGTTTCTCAAGTGGAAACTAAGAGTAATCAGTATTTTGTAAGAAGGAGTAAAAAGCAGCTACAAAAGCCACACAAAAAATTCCTGTAAAATGATCAGTACAATAAAGTATGTAAAGTACAATGGATAATAAAAACATAAAAAATCCACATCAGCAATCCTAGAAACAAGTATAATATACTCCTGGGCACTTCATAAAAATACTTTATAAAAATACATTGTTTATCCGTGATAATATTAATGTCTCATATATGTTTGTACACAATAGCTCTGTGAATGTGAGTACGTTACCAACTGCCAACAGTCAAGGCAAAACAAAACAAAAAAAAATAACACTTTAATCTGCTCCATTCTGTGACATATCCTGCAATGCATCTTGATATATACAGGTAACCTGTTGGTGGCTTCAGAATTGCAGATTTAGTAAGTGAAGGTCCACCTTTATTTCCTATTCCCAGCCTTGGAACACCAGCCACGCAGGAGTACATTTTTATTTATCACTACACAGAAATAACTCTTTCATCAGTTTTCTAACCTAAGAATATGAGCTTTCAATTTCATGTAAGCTATTGAGACAATCTCTTATATCATGTTGTCCCCTCCAATATATTGTTACGGTATTTTGTAGCTCTTATAGCATGTAAGAGTATTTTGCTAAAAAAAAAATAGCTCATGAGTTTTTTCTCTCAGTGTTTTCTTCCCAAAAGAAAAAGCATTCTGCTAGCAGTGGCTTACAATCTATCCCTCCAATTCAATAGAAAGATTTGCTGTGTCTTCCCTTTTTTCTTTTCTGAGCATGACTACATTGAAAGAAAAAGAAGAATAGCCCTCCCAGACACCTAAAGCATATATGAAATATACTGGACAAAAAGTGAATTTGAATTCTTTATGCAAGCAAAAAAGATGGACCTGCTGCCTTAGAGACTGAAACCTTCAGGATTCCTAAATGCTCTATTCAGCAGTGCTTCCAGCTCTGTCTTTTGCTCTCCCTTTTTATGCTGCAGTGCTGGGTCCAAGCAGGGTTCAGGTCTCATCTTGGCTTCCTATAATAATAATAATGGCAACAGCAACAAATAAAAAAGATCAGTGTTTTCAATATCCCTGGTATAATTTTCCCTAGCTACTAAAAGTAGTCAGACCTTAAATTAGTGTACAGAAGGTAGTCTTCCTTCAAGGTGCTGAACGCTGGAGTTCTCTATTTAACCACAAATGGAAGAAGGAAAACAAATCACGAAATAAAAGCTATGCTCCCTGAAATATCAGCATAGCTGCTGTTCTTATAATGATTTTACAAATACTTTAATAACACAGAATAAAAAAGTAAAGCCAAGGTGGAAATTATTTGAAGTGTCCTGTGACACACAAACCAGAGCAGTGCAAAATTGCTCATGCTGATTAGTAGAAAGGAACAGGCAATTCCTAGGGTTTGATTTATGACACTGCTAAGTAAGTAAACATCTACATTAGGTCAAATGAATTGTGCATCCTAACTGCTATTTCTCTTCACAGAAAGGAGAATATCTAAATGAATGGCTCACGTGTAGACCCCTATGTGGCATACTAAATTTGCACACATATCTCATGTAACCTAGAAAGCCAGGAGGGGTGCACAGTTTAACCTATTATGAGTCACATTGTGCCATGTCTGAATGATATATAGTGATTTACTGGCAGTGGTATAGGTTGAAAAAATGAGTAACCGAACAATGGAATAAAACCTTTGAAGGTAAATAAATGGAAGTTAATGTCTGAGGTTTATTTGCCATTTAATTCTAAAAACAGTCATTTTCATTTCACTTTTAGTGAAAAAAAAATTATAATTAATTAAATGCCTTGAGAAAAAACAAGTGCATTTTTATTGCCTCTACTAAAAGTAGTCAAAATAGTAATAGGCTTGGTAATATTATCACAGGATAAGGGCCTCCATTCAAGAAAGTCCTTCTGTAAGGAGCTATTTTAAGTATAGGCTTAAATTTACCATTATTTTTTTCCATGATCCAGGGCCTGTATTAATTATACTTTTGGAGTAGTATGCCACGTGCACAAGTACCAGTGGAAAAGATAAAACTCACATTATCCAGAAGTATCTATACATTGTTTTGACATCAACTGAAATATAACTAAAGTGGGTTAGGGCAGCAGAAAAAATATAATTTTAAACTGCAAAGAAAATACAGAAATAAAATAAAATAATCAGTATCATTATATACATTAATGTACTTAAAGAAGATATTCTGACTCTTGAAAACAAGTCATCAGTCTGAATCAATTTTTTCTGAAACCAGTCACTGTTAACTATGTCAGAGATATTTTAGAAGAACTTCAGAGTGAAGAGGAAGCTTGGGTTGTCTCATCTGCCCTTCAAAGTATCTGAACGGATCTTACATACAACAGGGTGGAGAAAGGAAGAAACTTGATTTTGAAATTTGCTTATTTTCTGCTGAAGAAAAGAGCATGTGCATAAATATCTCCCTCTCCTTATGCTGTGTATAATTTCTCTCAATAGCAGTAGAATTCCCCCTTCTGGGACTGATGGCCTTTAATCAGTTTTCACCAGGTGACAGATTCGTGTTCTCCAGTTGAATGAAAGCGTCTGGCAGAAATGCTTGTTGCTTCTATAGTCATATTCCTTTGAAAAAGTGTTTGTCGTGAGAGAACTTCAGTCTTCAAAACTGCTTTTTCCCCTTCTTCTTTGCTGCTATCCTGTACCACTGCACTGATGTCTCATTATACCTGTACACGAAAGGCTATTATCCTTCACATTTAGCTGCTGAGCTAAATGAAAGTACATTATCTAAATAGTTGAATCAAGAAGCATACAACTAAAGCTCATTTCAGCCTGATCTGTATTTCTTGGTGCTTTAGCAGGTTAACAGCTTCCTGTGAAATTACTTTATTCAAGGATTTTTACCATAATTTGGTCATAATGTGGTCTAGACCAAATGGTAATAAGAACTTGTAGAAAATCTGCAGTTCATTTTAGTTTTATGTCTCAGGAGGAAAATGAGTCTTTTCTAAATAATTCCGAAATTGCTTTTAGAAACAATATGCACATTATCAAGGATAGGTCTAATAGGGAATTTATCTAACAACACAGAGCAAGTATTTCAAATACGTATCATAGCATATGAATATTGTGGTATTGAATATCATCTTATTAATTTTAAATGGTCAGTTAGTTAAGCCTCTGCATATTTGCAGCAGTAATACTGGAAATGCCACACAAATTAAATTCATTTTTGAGGGCTGTGTGTTTATTTCATGCTCTCAGAGGATCTCAGTGGCACTGTAATTGTATTCTGTCTATGCCAGCATATGCTATTATCATTGTGGAAGTTTATACTGGAGATCATTTTGTCATTAATCTAGGCTTCTGGAAAACTTCAGAACAGGAAGAGCATGTCATGGTGGAAATCGAACAAATATATCATCTAAACCCAACAAAAAGTGGAATTCAAGTATGCGTGCTGTATTTCTATTCTACATGCTGTTTTCTGGTTGTGATACCAACATTTGTTCGTGAGATGGGCTGAAAACATTTAATTGGCCTGTGAAGGAAATCAATCATATTGTACACAATTTTGGGGTATTTTTTTCTCTTGTGGTTAAAAAAGTCATGTAAACAATTTAACCTGAAACAGCTTCAATGTTGCAAGTAGATTAAAACCACAAATGTCTGTTGCAGGGTTTTTTTTTCATGTATACAAAGTAAATCCCCCTTTTCACCATAAAGGTTCAGGAAATTTTTCCAAATCTGATATACTCTTAAAAATAGACCAGATGGTTTACCTCTTCAAAATCAATAATAGGGTTTATTCTTCTCTTATGCCTCTCTGGTTACCCACTTTATTTCCAGTCTCCCTACCTGTTTAACTTTGTGTTATATTAAGCAAAGATGGATTATTGTTAATGGCCTTCTCAAAAAGCAGACACCTCCTGCTTCAACATGGCAGAGAAAGGGTTTTGAACACAGATCCTGACCCTCACCTAGGCCTGAACAACCAGACCACAGAGAAATGGAAAGGGCAAGAGGGGCAAGCACATGAGCAACTCAACTTGCATACCTGAACCATAGAATTGTTTTGGTTGGAAAAGACCTCAAGATCATCAGGTTCAACAATTAACCTAACACTGCCAAGTCCACCACTAGACCATGTCCCTAAGGACCACATCTACATGGCTTTTAAATACCTTAAGGGACGGTGACTCCACCACTTCCCTCAGCAGCCTGTTCTAGTGCTTTGTTACCTTTTTGGTGAAGAAGTTTTTCCTAATTTTTAGACTAAACTTGTCCTGGCTCGACTTGAGGCCATTTCCTCTTTTTATATTGCTTGGTACCTGGGAAAAGACCCAACACCCACCTCACTAAAACCTCCTTTCAGGTAGAGAACAACAAGGTCTCCCCTCAACCTCCTTTTCTTCAGAGTAAACAATCCTAATTTCCTCAGCTGTGTTTCATAAGGCTTGTTCTCTATACCCTTCACCAGCTTTGTTGCTGTTCTTTGGACATTGTCCAGCACCTCAGTGTTTGAGCTGAGAAGCCCAACACTCAATGCAGTATTTGAGGTGCAGCTTCACCAATGCCAAGTACAGGGGCACAATCACTTCCCTAGTCCTGCTGGCCACACTATTTCTGATACAAGCCAGGATGCTGTTGGCCTTCTTGGCCACCTGGACACACTACTGTCTCGTGTTCAGCTGTCTGTCAACCAATACCCTCAGGTCCCTCTCCTCTGGGCAGCTTTCCAGCCTCTCTTCCCCAAGCCTGTAGTGTTGCATGGGGTTGTTGTGACCCAGGTACAGAATTGAACACTTGAATCAGCCTCATTGAACTTCATACAATTGGCCTCAGGCCATCAATCCAGACTTTCCAGATGAAGCCTTTCCAGCCCACAGGCAGATGAACACTCCCACCCAATTTGGTGCCTGCAAACTAAGGGTGCACTTGATCCTCTCATACAGATCATTGATAAAGATATTAAACAGAACTGGTCCCAATACTGAGTGCTGGGGAACACCACTTGTGACTGGCTGCCAGATGGAGTCAACTCCATTCACCACAACTCTTTGAGCCCAGCCATCCAGACATTTTTTTTTTTTCATTTTACATTAACATTTTTACATTTTACATTTTTTAGTGCAGCATATGCCTTCCAAGCCATGAGTAGTCAGGTTCTCTAGGAAGATGCTGTGGGAAATGGTAACAAATGCCTTACTAATGCCTAGGCAGACACTAAGGTGCATCTGAAGAACTGAAACGCTTTCATTGCAAACATCAACAACACCAACATCAACAACTTCATTTATTTAGCAGGTCAAGTTGTCACAGAAGGAGATTTGGTTAGTCAAGCAGTACCTGCCCTTCACAAACCTATGCTGACTGGGCCTGATCACCTTGTTCCCTTGAATGTATGGATGAAATTTTTGGTAGGGCTATATTGCATGGGTTCCTGAGCAACAGCTTTTTTCACTGGTGAAGAGTGTCCAGCATGTACCTAAGACTACACAAAGGATAATGGCTCTGTGGCTAGCTAGAAATCTGGGTGGCTACAAAATCTCTTGGGTGCATGATATAGTACACAGGTGCCGGCCCTAGGGAATTCCTGACTACTAAATGAGGCTTCAGAAAAAAATTATTTCATTTGACACATGCACACACATATTCCTGAGTTAATGGAAGCCTTAAGTGTGCCAACTTAATACCAAATGTAGTTTGAATTATGGGTGGCAGCTCTTGGTCTTACTCTAATTATATGACTCTGTCTACCAAGTGATACTTGATAGTAATAAGAGATTTCAAGTGCTGGGCATTATTGTAATCTTACAGAAACAGGTGATGGATCTACACAGGTGAGGGATCTAAAGGAGGGATTTAGCTTTCCTTACTCACTGAAGCATGTCTTTTATTAGAGGTACCTGGACATGTTCTGAACAAACTGGTGTGGCTCTTCCAGCATAGCTCAGGCATTAGCTCAGGTCTGGGAAGCAGTGAGGCTGTGTTATCTCAGCATGCCACCCTGGGGAGAGAACGTCTGGCTTTGTTGCTTCCAGTTATGGAACAGGCTTGGTTGTTGTGAGCTTGGGAATCTCTGTGCCACAGATGTTCGCATGGCCTGAAAAGCAAATCCAGCCTATTTATACTGCCTGCATCAAATATGACACGCAATTGCTGCCCTTATTGCCATCCTGGTCAGAACTATAAAAATTTTATATTTACTTACTTATTTCATACCTTCAGTCTTCCCTCCTTGCCAGACTTGCTGGTGTCCTCTTTGACCTATAGTATTATTCATGTCTGTGCTGCAGAACTGCACTCAACATTCTGAACTCTTTCTCTGCTCAGGACATCTGTGTTTCACTTTTAGGCTGAGTGCCTGTTCATGTCACTGCACAGGCAGCAACTTCTAAGTCATAAGCTCTAGTTTTCATCTTTTTCAACTATCTTTTTCAATTTATACACTGAAAGTGTTCACTCATTTGGTGCAGCAAAAGTTTTTTCCTTTCTAGTTTTGTTTTTTTTTTCATGCACGGTCTCCATGTCTCTCTATCCAGACGTGTCTCCTTCTCATTGCTCCTTTTCTTCCAACTTTCATCTGTCTTCTTTTCACTGGTCTGTTTCTAATTTAATTTTATTTTCTACAGATCTTCAGTTGAAAAAACTCACCTCTGACTCATTCCCCTCAAAGTGTATTCAAAGAAATATCTTCATTCCTCATATTTCCTCAAGACCCCTACAAGCGGGTTTTGTTTCTGAGGTTTTGGATAGATATTTCACATCCATGACAGATATTTCAGGGTTCATATCACTGCATCAGAAATATAGCCAGTCCAGACTCATAAATCAGTATTACTAAGGTGTATCTGAAGAACTGAAACACTTTTATTGCAAACATCAGTGATAATATGGGCCTCAGAATTGCCCTGGAATATGGATGAGTACAAACCATTTAGGAACAAATATTCTAGCTGATAACTGACAGCCAGCCAAAAGCAGCCTCTGATAAAGATAAATAACCTGTACTCAGGGAAATTTTTTGCATCATTAAACATGGTGAGCATATTAGCTAGCAGGGGGTGGAGCTGAGTCCCTAAAGAGATAAATCTAAATTATATGCGCTGCAGTGATCATAACAGTAATGCACCATCTTAGCTAACTAGCTGACATCAATGGGGAAAGGAATTTCAGATTTAAATTGACCAAACTAAAGAGCATTGCACTATGCATACAGATTAATTGGAGCACATTTATGAACTTTTTAGCCTTTTTCTGTGCTCTGTTTTCATTGGAGTTTAAGGCTGTTCTTGTCAATTTCTGCATAATTTTTTATTTTCACTTTCTTATGGGGTTTGATTAATTACTCCTTCATTTGCCTTCCATTAATCACCTTATACCACAGTTGCATCAACTCTTGCCAAAAGATTATAGATGGAAACTAGAAGTTTAGTGGCATTTTTTTCCGTAAACAGGAAGGTACACGTAGTCATTATACACTTAATATTTCAGAAAGGGAGAAGTCTGAAATCAAAGCAAAGAAAACATTTAGTTACACTGACACATCTGAACAATCAAATTAAGCTCTGTTAGGAGAACATAAATTGGATGAAATGTTTTCCTTAAAATGCATGAATTATGTTTTTAAAAGCATATCAAGTCTATTTTCTTAGGATGAGAAATGTCTTAGTAAGAGATAATTGGCTGCTTTTAAATATTTGTCCTTTTTGTTTTCTGAGAAAAGTTTAGGTTCAGACGGCTAGAGGGTGCATGGAGTAAAATGATGAATATTAATCAGCTGAAGATGACTTGATGTAACTTGCTGTTCCGTATTATTAATTAAGTTCATTTATTTCCCATTGACATGGCAAGTAAGGAAATAAACTGGACATAGCAAACACATTTTTCAGTCAAAATCAAATATGCATTTTCATTAATAATTAGCTCTCAGGAATGTTACTGTTCTGCTATTAAGTAAATCTATTCAAAAGGCTCATAGATAAATCACCAGTTTCCCTTCTTCTGTATAAAAATCCCCTTGCAAATGTCTGAGACTATTTGATAACGTGGCCTGAAAGAAACATCAGGGTACAGAAATGTGACCTGCAGAGGACAATGCTTTTTGCTCCATTCCTCACCCAGTCTCTGCTCCAGGGCTGTGATTGCAGCTAAACAACTCCCATGCGTGCTACTGGGCATCAGACCTGTGGTACCGAACCATCCATCAAATGGGCCGGGCTGTTTCTCCCCATGGGGAAATGATGATGAAAGGCAGGAATTGCTTTACATTGATGATAGCAAGGAATTTTTCAGCTGGCTCCCTGTGAGGCTTGTGTTCCAGCTGGGAGGGCTGCATTTGATGGCAATCGCTCCATGGCCTGGATGCATGGTTTAAATGGGCTGCTGCAAAATGAGGGACTTCAAAAGCTTTACCAGTAGCCAAAAGGAGCTTGTCCCTTAGAGGAATAAATGAGAAATGGCAACTAGGATTTTAGGATGCTTTTGCACCCTGCGGAGATACAACTTCTCTGAGTGGTTACATTGTAGTTCATGGTATTTAGCAAAATAAGAGAGAGATCAAGAGGGATGATGACTTGCCTAGCAAGTCCCTCAAGGCAACAAACAGAAAAATTACAACTTGACCTTGTGCTGAATCTTTTTAGCTGATTTCCAGTACTGGTCACTCAAGAAAGTGGATGGAGGGCAGCAAATGTCTTGACTGCAAAAAATCACTCCAGTTTCAAGTCCTGATTCTGCATAGCACCTCAATGTGTACTTTAGCCCTTCTGGTTCTGCTTAAAGGTGAATTTACATGGTTTGCTACCCTGAGGCTCTACTGAGGAGGCAGGCAGCAGGAACTTTCTGAGGAGCTTCCCAGACCATTTGTATGCAAAAGAATAGCAGGGAAATTTTACAGACTATACCTTGACTACACTCAACTGTAAATAGAATGTAAGCCTGGGGATGAAAGTACTGGTCCAGGTCTTCCTGGCAGAGCTGCTGGTTATGACACCAAGCCCCTGGGTGCAAAATATGATTTTTGCGGAGCAGCTGTGAAACAGAGATTTTCATGTTCAATTCCTCTCCGAGGAAGTATTTTGACTGGGTTAAATAAATCAACTGGTTTTGATGCTGAATGACAAAGCCTCAAGGGAAATACCTTGTTTAGGTAGTCTTGACAAAAAGTAATTTTTAAAATCAGCAAAAATGATGTTTTCATAGAGTTCTCACATTTGTCACAATTTGAACGTTTATGACCACTTCTGTATTAGAGATGTAGTATATGGATTATCCAGTCTCATCTCCAATTACAGTGACTATCACCATGGCTCTTGAGGAATCTCTGTATCTATACACATGAAGCACTAGGATAACACCAGCTAAAGTGAAGAATGACAAGAAATGTCAGCCATGTTCTCTAAGCATCACTTTGCTGTAAACAGGCATTAATCTCTTTTTTAAAAAATGCAGCTTTTCCATTTGATAATTTTGTCTCCAAAAAGGGCGCTGTATTTGGACTTCACTAAGGCTTGTGAGCTGTAAAAAATATTTTCCCAGACTGCTCTTTCTCTTTATCCTTTGCTTTTGGAGGTACAGTTCAGCAAGATACACGAGCTGAGCTATAAATAGTTTAAACTTTTGTATGGGTCTTTGATTTCTGTTCCTCTAGTGATGTATTTAAAGCTTCAGTCTTATTTGTAAGGTATATTAAACTGAAGACTTGTTGCCTTTTTCCTACGTTCATTTGCTCTTTTCAGAATTTATCTTTGTTTCCTTCCTGTGTTTTTTCCTTGTTTTGCACATACTTTCTGTTCTGACTTGCCTCTTCCTCATTTCTTCTCTAATTTAATTTAATTTAAAGATTCCTAATGGAGTAAAATAACTGAGTGAGATAAAACAGTAAAGTAAAATCAACTTTAAATTCGAAGTCTGAGCAATTTTCCTGTGGTTCTGATTGAATATTAAGTTTCATGAAAATCTAACAATTTTTAACTCCACAGAGAAAATCAAAACCCCTTCAAGTGAATAGAAATCTTTCTACTGACTTCAGTGGGCTCCTGTGTAGGAAGCACTCTGATATTCCTTCTCAGTTTTGGGATGATTCTAGCAATTTTAACAATGTTATTTAACTTCCTAGTGAAAAAACCAAACCATAAAAAAGCCCAGAGCCCAATATATATATGTAAGTGCAAAAATTCCTTGTGTTTCTATGTCCATATTTTTGCAATAGCTATGATCACGTGAGATCTAGGGAGGAAAGATTAGCCCTTCTATTCATTTACTGAAGGCAAGAAATGCTTTGATACATTCCTTTCAAGCTGTAAGTTATAAAGCTTTGTGAAAATAGAGAAGAAAAAAACACCAACACCCTTGTGATAAAATTCTGAGTAAGCAGTTCCATGTGGACTGTCATTTTCTTTCCTAATTGCAAATGCCTTCTAACACCTTTCCATCACTTTATTCAGCATTTTTAATAACCAACAGTAAATGTGAGTAAATCACATTGACCCTTAAGGTCTATATATAGATCAAAATAAACACACACAGATTAAACACGTTGTTGCTTTTACTGCAATGATATGCAAACAATTATATACCAGGTCAGTCTGGGGCACCATTGATACTGCTTGCCAACCAATTTATTTCTGAAACCTCTGACCCCCTTTAATGTGCTTCTTCAAAGAAGGAGACCTAAGAGGTTCTTAGGTATGACTGGAAGAAAATTGGCATGTCTTTTTTTTTTTTTTTTTATAACTAGTGATATATTTTGAGTATTTTTTTTATGATTTATTTCTGACTTAAATGAAAGATAAACTGATAGCAATTTGAAATCTGCTCAGTGATGCTTTCCTGAGATAGTTTCAATCTTACAGATTTGGATTCAGAGAAAATACTAAAATAAGATATTATAAAGTGTAATAGACTTTCATAATTTTTATCCACCTTTCCATTGGCCATCTGTCTGTTCTTCCACGATATGCTTTAGTATATAATCTTTCTTGAAAATGTCACTTAGCTAAAAGAGTGTTAGGGTATGAGATAAACCTTTTCTAAAAAAAATCCATTAACATGTAGTGATTTGCTTATATTGCTCTCATTATATAACAGTTAGAATCTTGCATTGAATCATCAATACATGATCCAGAGAGAAGAAACAACTTTATAGATGAATATGAAAGCAGCAGTGTAAATCATGACAAAACATTAATCTACCAGAGTTTAAAGTTTTAAATGTTTTCAATGCACACTATCCTCAGTAGATCCTCAAGAGAAGTATGCACAATACTAGATTTAAAAAATGCACTAATTAGGATTAAAAAGATTAATTTAATTCTTTTAGTGTCAAATATTCCTGATAACTTCTAACAATTTCTAGCTTTAATTAGTGAGCAGCATGCTCAATCATTGCAATTTTAATATGACTACATTCTTAAAGAATGAGAAAAACTAAGGCAGCTATGGTGTGTATTAGCATGCAATCAGAAAGTTCATAGACTCATAGAATGGTTTGGGTTGGAAGGGACCCTAAAGACCATCTAGTTCCAACCCCCTGCCATGAGCAGGGATACCTCCACCTCCCACTGGATCAGGTTGCTAAAGGCCCCATCCAACCTGGCCTTGAATGTGCCAGGGCAGGGGCATGCACAGCTTCCCTGGGCAACGTATGAGTTATTATACATGTTGGTCAACTTTTCAGAGAAGGTAAAGTGCCAACATATATGTATTTATCATTTGATTCTTCAGAAGCTATAACGAATCCATATATTTTCTTTTTAAGAAACCATTTTCAGTTCTTGCTCTTAACCTCTGTGCATTGTCCTCAGGAAAAGAGAAACACAAACAAAGCCACGTTTACATTTGTCTGCTCTGCTCTAATAGCTCATTACATAATTGAGATTTTACAACATCCTGAGCAAGAGACGTTTTCTGAGACAAGCGTGCATTGTCCTGATTTTCTCTTTGGAGCCAACTCATCGTGATGTAATTGTGGCAGGCGGGTGCTGATTCCTTTGAAATGTTGGTAATAAAAGCTAAACCTCTGACTGGTCTACAGAATCAGGCAGCAGTGTGTGAGGTGATAAAGGGGGAGTAAAAAGTGCTTGCAGTCAGGAAAAGAAAAGCGTGATCCTGCATTGCCAGCCTAGTATTAGTAACTGGCAACTACTAGGAAATTCAGCAGGTTCTGAAGGCTTCACAGAAGCTTGATGGCACACTGCATTTGTTCTGGCTAGGAGATGAGTTCATTAGTCCAAGTAGCTCTTTCGTAGTCTGTATGAATGGCTCTACCACCCTGGTTTTGCATATATTAAACTAGAAAGGCTGCTTTTCATTAAGGTGCTGTTCTCCTCTAGGCATTCAAAACATTGACAGTGATACAGGCTCAGAAAATAAGTAAAGCAGCGGGTTGCCCTACAGGAATTTTTGACCATGAAGCTCATGGCAGTTCTTTCTGTCTGCTCCAGCTTGTAGTTGGTGCCAGTGTCAGCTGGAGCTGCTCAGCTGGCACGCTGTGGGCTGGGGCCAGCCCATGGGGCTCAAACATTTTTTCTTCATGTGGTCGCAAGCAGGTATTGATGTGCATGTCTGTCTGTGAGTGTGTGCATGCACAGAATCATAGAATTGTTCATGTTGGAAAAGACCTGTAAGACCACCTAGTCCAACCTTAAACCTTAACTCTACTAACCTACCCCTACCAGCCCACTGCCAAACCACGTCCCCAAGCACCGTATCTGTATCATTTTTAAACACATCTGGGGATGGTGATTCAACCACTTCCCTGGGCAGCCCATTCCAGTGATTAATAACCCTTTCTGTAAATAATTTTTATCCTAACATCCAACTTAAATATCCCCTGACCACGTCATTTCCTCTCATCCTATTGTTAGTTACCACTGAGAACAGATGAACAAACATTTTCTAATTATCACCTTAGATATGTAATGCTGCTCGAGAAGTAGTGGCTGGAGACATTTTCTGTAACAGAGGCAGGTTTTGTCTCACTTTATTTTTGTCTCACTTTAGTGATCTTAGAAGCCAAAAAGTATTTTGCAAGTTTTTCTTTGTAGTTCAGGTTGAGAAAGAAGCAACCACAGAGAGCAGTTCCCTGTGTTTTAAATTTTACTGTTTTAACTTCTAGTCTGATGTGAGATGAATCATTGCCTGGTCTCCTTCCTCTTTCCATTAACTACAGAAGCAGTGAAAAAGACTACCTCAAAACAGATATCTGTCTTTCAGATGGTGAAGGGTATATGAGATGAAGCCTGCCCCAAGGAATAAGTGGATTGTTACACCTTTCCTTGATATTAGCAGGTTTGTTTCTCTGAAGTAGATCCTACTTGTAGCAGCCAATATTTTCAACACCTTTGTCACAGATGTACCATATGGGTCATGGATGTATTTCCCAGATCTGTTTCATAGTTCATACCAGAAGTATTCCTCACAGCTTTAGGCTTCTTCCTACATGTCAGATTAGATTGGGTGAAGAGGCAATTCGTGCCATGAGATCTGAGTTCAGAATTTTATGCCATACTAAGCTCAACTATGGATTCAGTTGTGGAAAATAGGAAAAGTGTTTTGAGTGGTATTATTACCTAATTATACTTACCTAATTACATTTTAATTAGGATGAGTAGCCAAGGGTTCACTATTCCCAATAAGATGAGGCTTCTGTCCGAAGGACTTGACAGCTCTTTGGAAGGTATTGCACAAGAAAATTATCAATTTCAGACTACTTTGGTTTTTATAGCTCCTTCCTGTCATTTCGTGTATGGATAGATTAAAGAATTACTCAACTTTAAGTGTACTGTAAGTACGGATTGCCTTTTTACTTCATTCCTTTTTTCACAGAATGATTTTGCTGTGGTAATGTGTTAACTGACTGACATTTCACATAATTTTTACAAAGATTAGCACAAAAATGAAACACAGACTGGATTACCTTTGTAAGTATTCTGGGGAAGATTGTAGTACAGCCTATGACTTTGACCTATGCAATGTTTTCAATTTGGTGTGTTAGCCATTTCCAGTCTCCTCCATTTCTAATTTTGGTACTTTGTGAGAAGGATGTAAAATAGTCAGTCCATCAATACATGTAATAATGAGAGGGTCAAAAATGCTGATGTCAGTCTACAGGAAAATAGCCTTGTTGGAAACTTGGTCACCTCCAAGTGTGCTTGTACTCTCAAGAGGGGTATTGTGAATGCTTATACTTACTGTCTATTTATTTCTATTTAGATTAAGTTTCTTTTGTTAAGAAGTAATGTTTATTTTCTAATCACAATATAAATGTTTCTCATGTTAGACTGTAATTATAAATACAAAAATCATTAAGAATTAAAGTTCTGCATTCAGAAGTTATGACTCTATCTACTGCAGCTGATACCAGTAACCTCTTCTATGATATCTGAATGTTTCTCTAGTCACTACTTAATATATACTACAGCAATGATTTCCCTGAGACTGCTTACACGCTTAGTATGTAATATGTGTTTGTACTGCATATTTCAGAATTGTCCCACAATTAATTATTACTTTAATCATAGGCAACTCAGGGTGAACTTATTTCTAACTTTGTTCTAACACATTGAACAGTTTCATGAGAATAAAATACAGTAAATCATATTCTTCAGATAAGCAGTTACAATGACTCAAAAAGACACAAAGTTTACACAACTGTTGGATAAAGTACTTCCATGTTTATACAATAACTTTACAAAGAGGAAATGTGCTTTAATCATTCATGTTTTTTATTTCTCTGCCTGGTGTTCCCAGACGCAAGTTCTTCTGGGCATCACATTAAAGAATTGATAGATCTTAGCAAGAGATGCTGCAGCACCATTCCCAGCCATACTTTGCCTTGTTTTGCTCAGATAGTGAGCAAATCAAACTGTGATGTCTAAATTCTCACAAGAAAGAGAATAGTAAGAGCCAAATGTGATTCCAATAAGAGACCAAATAGAAGCTACAAGTATAAACATAATCTGGGTACCACCATACAACTGTGACTTTGCAGACTTTCCTGGATACTCTGTTTTGGATCATCCTGTCACCATGCATTTGTACTTAATCTAGGATCCCGATATTAAAAAAAAAAAAAAAAAAAAAAAAAAAAATTTGCATGTTGCTTTGCCAAAGAGGTCTGGGTAAAGCATAATGACAGACATAATGCAAAGTGTGATTTGGTCAACTATTTTGAATTGGTTGCATAAATCCCTAGATCCTAAAAGCTTCAGAAAGAATTAAAACATTTCCGTTTCTTACAAATGGAAGGGGAAAATGGAGGGGCTAAAAGAATAAACATATTGTTCTCCAGAAAACTGTGTTGAAGGATCTTTAACATACTTAATATCAAGGGAGTAAGCTGATAAAAACCCTTTGCACATTTGCTTGCTCTAGTTTGTTTCAGCCTATTCAGCTGCTCTCACACTGTTATGCGTTAAACACATATTTTGTGAGGATCTGTGCCAGAACATGTTTGTGATGATGTAAAGGCCATAACCTTTTCAGTACCTCTTCAAAAGACATTTGCCTTTAATTATTTCCATCTTCAGTTTCTGAAACTTCAGTTTTCAGTTTTAAGAGGAGTTATTTCTGCAAATGTATTCTCTTTCCCTGAATCCTTGTCCTGTCACTGTGACCCATGGTGGGATCTTAACAGGATCTGGGTATGTCTGTTTTTGACAATATTCCTTTATGGCAAAACTTCAATTGACTACCTAGCACAAGGAAGTGTAAAGTGACGATAAGAAAGATAAGGTAGGCACTTTAATACTGATTGTTGCTTATTTACATCCCAAAAGATCTCATGAAGTTCCTATAAAAAAAATGCATAATGGATAAATGCAATATTTTCTAATATAATCACATGGTCTTCATACTCATTTTATTCCAGATGTGCAATTCAATTTTTGGGGGGTTGTTTTGACAGCTATTGTTAGTGCAACTTTATGTTGGCTCCTCAAAGGCTGGGGTTTTTTTGCTTACTTAGGCACATGCATTAACTTCTGTGATTCTGTTAAAATATATGTAAGAAACCTTCTCGCTGTACATAAAGATTTTTTTTTTCAGATTTCAAGGCTGCCTTGACTAGCTGCCTCATTTCTTAAAAGTTCTCCTAGCCAAGTATTACTGGCACTTTTCTATTACTCAATACATATCCCCACAGATGTGTTGTATTCAATTATAACACAACAGCTTTAATTTCTGGCTGAACTGTTGTTCCTTCCAGATGCAAATCAAACCAGATGTGCTATTTAGAGTCAGTCCCATTTTATAGAAGTTCTTCATTCTGCTAAAAATTAGTATCAGGCAAGGGCTGAGTGAAGAAACTTGGGGTCACAATTTGATGTAGTTCCCTCTTCACACCCATCTGTGGCATGGGTCAGGAAGCAGGAGCTGCAGTAGGGCAGCTGCTTTAGTAAATGGAAGGAATGAAGTAAAGAATCTCCTGCACTCATTGGTCACTCTTTAAATTCCTTTTGTTTTAAGCAATATAATTAAGTCTGGTTTTGTGCTTATTAAAACCATCTTTCTCCACCATCTTCCAAAGAATAGGAACAGAGGAGAAAGAAAAAAACACTCATAGAAAAAAAAAAAAAAAAACAACAAAACCCCAGCCTATAAGAATCTCCTAGAAATTACCATATTTTAACCCTTGTAGTCAAAATGCTACTCTAGTGTGGTGGCTCCAGTAGCAACTTAGGACATTAATTGTGAAAGGTAGTTGCCTAAAATGTTCTGAATGTCTTACATATTTTGATATGGCATTACATTACTCCAGACCTTGCTATGGACTGAATACTGGCTAATTACCAGCTAGGACTCATGTCCATTAAAATAAGCTGGCTTTAAATTAGAAAAAACATTTTAAAGAACAGGTACAAAAATTCTAGACCTCTCCCTACAAGCCATATTCTTGATACTTTCTCCAAATTCCCTCTCTAGCCTGTGTTTCTCATGCAAGCTTTTATGGAATGTATTACAAGGGATACTTCTAAATCTCCTTAGAGAAAGAAATGGCAGTGCAGAAAAGCAGAACAGATTGTGGTGAAACTGCAGACTATTGGAAATGACAAGCTCATAGTCTAAAATTTTTCTGGGGAAAAATCCATAGACTCTAAATCCTGACCTTTTTTATTATGAGAACATTTCAATTGGGCACAAATAATTGTTCTTCAGTTAAAAAAGAATTTAATAATAGCTTGTGACACGGTGGTCTGAAATTTAACCCACCAATTAAAAATTACATAATAGAAAATTAGAAGGGACTGGTTTACAAATGTACCACATTCAACTTGCAACTTAATTGAAAACCTTGGCAGTGGCAGAAGCAGGGTGACCTACGTATGATTCCTAGTTTAAGAGAGCAGTGGTCTGGCTGGCAAGCTCAAATTAAGCCATCAGACAGTCTTCCCAGTTTGCACATGAACTGATGACCTTAGGTTCATCGAATTAAAATGAGTGCAATATTCACCTGCTGTTTCCACACAGGAAGCAAACTCAGTGGCTTTCTTCACTTTTGCATTTGAATCAGTAATGTTTACTGAGGCTGAGTGGCTTCCAGACAACAGTGATCAAAGTACAAATAACAACACAGTTGCTAACACCTAAGGGCTTACCAGGGTGTTGCTTGTGCATTTATGAGGGTTTCTTGGGCCCAGGAATTAATTATTGTGCTTTAACACTTTTCAAAGAAACACTGGCTCAACACAGTTTGCCTTTTGACTCCTTCTGTGTCCAAGGTCCTCATTTTCCTTTCTAACTCACTCTTTAACAAGACTGGGCATTTTAGGATCCACACTGGTCACTACATGTCACGCTGGTATTCTAAAGGGGTATTAAGACAATATTCCAGAGAAGGAGGTGAAAAAGAGTCATGGTTTCCTGGGAAGCGTTTGCATTAACAGCTCTGATTTTTCATCCCTGTACTTCCCAAGTGCTGTTTGAACTACTGAAGGAGGGAAAAAAGTTTAAGTTTGTACCTAACCATTGCAACAACTATGAAACTGGGAGTATGAAAACAGATACATCATCTCTAGAATATTGAGATGCATGACTAACTAGAGCACAGGAGGTATTTCAGTGTCTTAGGAGTGCCTTCAGTACCCTGGGATGAGTCTGAAAAAGGGGTGTTAAAAAACATCCAACAGTTTCTTCTGCCTGGGAGGAATAATCCTCAGAGAATGGCTCTATCCAATTGATTTTGTGCTGACTTATGCTCTTGACTGCTGCAAACCACACAGGTAAAACTGAGAGCTGGTACCATCCTATGAAACAGGAGATCACTTCTTCCTTCTGCCTGAGTTTGTGCTGCCACTGGTTGCAAGGTTGACTTCTTTTCACCTACCTTCTACTCTGGGACATTTCCAACATCAACAGTCATATTTAATCATGGAGTAATCCTATCAGATTTACTACTGAGAAACCATGGAGATACTACTGAAGTAATCTCCATTTCTGACCTAAAATAGGGTTTGCATGTGTGCAATTCGAGCACAGAGCAGCCTATACAGAACCCAATAGAAAGACTTGTTCCTGAGGCAATAGCTTTGCAAAAGGTTCATTAGTTTTTTAAGAAATGAATGGCTGATTGAGATCTCTGCTATCTTAAAGTCTCAAGAAGCAGGAGGTGTGTAATTCAGTGTTTAGATGGAAAATTTTTAAGATAGCAAGAGAAAAGAACTAAAGTAAATGAGAACTAGAAAATACAATGGGAAAGTGAGAGTATGAAAAACACTGACAAAAGCTCTGAGAAATATACTGACAAATGGATAATGTGAAAAGACTGAGGTTTTGTCTGTTAAACATCCCTTTGTAGAAAGAACACTATTATGGGGGATGGGGGGGAAGAAAAGGTTGTTTGAAATCTTTAACTTCTGATGATAGTCACAAACAGTCCATTTCATACCCTTTAAGGCCATGTAAACTCGATAAAACAACTGTATGCAGTAACTTGCTGAAGATCAGTAAGAAAATCTTTGCATTCTTTCCTATCTGGATGGAAAACAAGATTCAAACATGAGCTTTCTAATAATTATCCTTTTCTTAGGAACTCATAAATAAAGATGCCACAGATCCAATGCAGATTTGTAAAATGTAGTAACCAGAGGAGATAGACAAATTTTAGCTATTTAAGTATTTCACCTGTTCAACTGTTGAGCTGTTAAGTTCATATAATGCCTGCAGACACAAAAAACTTGTGAAATATATAGCTTTCCCCAGAAATTGCAACACAGTGGGAATTTTTATTGTTGGTTTGTTAGGATACACACATCCAAAGGGAGTTTTGACCTACTTCAGAACTATATATAGAAACCTTCGCTGAAAGCCAATACATAAGACTGCATTAGTAAAAGATATTTTATCAGATATTGCTGAACAAAAGAAATTAAAACAGCCCAACTCTCTTTTTTAATGTGACAGTGAATGATCATTTTTTATTTTTTTTTTTGTAGCTGTTGTTAAAGCAGAAATATCGAAATACCTTTGTTGTAAAGGTCCAAGAATTATAACAATGTAAGAGTTAAATACAGAAAAATCAGAAACATTAATCACAATAATAAAAAAGAGTTAGGTTTCCTTTTTGAATGCAAAAATAATGTATTTCTCTCATGGCAGCACATTCTATAATTATCATTTTGATTATCGTAAGACTGACTTCACTCACAACTGGAAGTAACTCCAATGCTTGCACTTCATGCTGAAATAAATATTGCACTCATCTTCTCAACTGAACCTAACCCAAAGTCAACATAGTTATGCTTCTGTATTTACAGAGTTGAGGGTCAGTTGATATTTCCATTATGCCCTTTATTTTTAAAGGTCTTAACTTGGATTTTGCTTTTTGTTGTGTTTATTTTAGGCTTTCTATGCTTAAAATATTAACTGCATGGAAACCACATGTGTATGCACAATCAAATATACATGCCAAAGAAAAATCTTGATCCAACTTTAATATATATGTTTTTTTCAGCGTCTGGAAAGAAAAGAACACCACAATACTCCCATAGCCCAAAATAGACTTGGTTCAAAATAACAGTCTGTGATCCCAGAGCTGAGTCCTGGGAACCAGGTAATTTTGATAGAGCTTCAGGGAAGTAATAGAGATTGGAGGTCTAAAAGTAAAATAAGTGTGCCTCCTCTTGTATAGATGCCCACACATACATAAACTCAGATACATGGATGATATCAGTCTGAGTTTCAGGTATGCTAGAGCCAGAGCATCCAAAGTCAGACTTGTTCATGCACAGGACTGAAAACCCTGGAATTACAGAATTAATAATATCCACTCATATACCACATTCTCCAGTCATTCCTCGAATATCAGCTCATGCTTTAACTCACACTCAGGTGTATCAGCACAAAGATGAATACTGCAGTTGAAGCTTGTGCACAACTGTCAATCCAAATATTGTAAGGTAATGTCTTATTGCTAAGATTTGAAGTATAATGCAAAGGATTCCAGTCACTGAAAATTTGACTATCTGCAGAAAGAAACAAAAGTCAGGTATCTTGGGAACTCTGCCTGGCATGGAAACTGGGAAGGTCCTCTCCCTGCTGGTTGCAACGGAGCTATGGAGGTTGAGCAATGAGATCAAAGAGTGGTGTCCACCAGGTTTGTTTCTTCCCTGACTTCAGAAGAATGGTGGCAACTCTTGCTGGCTAATGGAAGGAAGTACCTTGGAGAAGCAAGCAAATTGCAGGGTGGGGTCCTGTCTGCCAAAATGCTAACTGATCAAGTCTGCAGCTCAGGTGAGCAGATGTCAGCTACTCTTGGCATTTGCTCCATCAGTATGAGCTTCCCAGTGAAAGCACTGGACTGGAGATCTCTAATGATGATGAAGAATGGCTGGTGAAGGGACTCCAGCACAAGTCCTGTGAGGAAGGGCTGAGGGAGCTGGGGCTGTTCAGTCTGGAGAAGAGGAGGCTCAGGGGAGACCTCACCACTCTCTACAACTCCCTGAAAGGAGGAGGGTTGGTCTCTTCTCCCAAGTAGCTATCAGTAAGACAATATGGCATGGTCTTAAGCTCTGCCAGGGGAGATTTAGGTTGGGTATTAGGAAGAAATTCTTTACAGAGAGGGTGATCAGACATTGGAATGGGCTTCCCAGGGAGGTGGTGGATTCTCTGTCCCTGGAGGTTTTTAAAAAGAGACTGGATGTGGCACTCAGTGCCATGGTCTGGTAACCACAGCGGTAGTGGATCAAGGGTTGGACTTGATGATCTCCAAGGTCCTTTCCAGCCTGGCTGATCCTGTCATTCTGTAATACCTACTGGAAAACTGTAATTTTGATTGCTATGCTCTTGGTTGTTGCATATTGAGGAATACACCACGGGTTATTTTTAAACCCAAAGCCTGGTTTATTATCTTGGGCAGAACAACATGAATATTTTCTAATCCCTTAACTTGATGCTGGAACGAACTGGGGGTTCATGCTGCCCCTGTGGCTCTTCCTTTCTTTATATTAGATGAAGGAAATGAAGCAAAGCCAATTTCAGTGAATCCCTGAGCTTTTGAATGAAAAGTACTGGAGGTCCAGCAAGCTAAATAGGAATGTATCAGCTGAAAAAAAACCCACCATAAAATAGAAGAATAATGTTTAGAAGGGTAAAGACAGGAAATTACTCGTGAGAAATGTATAACACTGAGTGATTTCTTTTTTAGATGTATGACGCCAATTTAGTGTTTAAAGCTGCTCAATGGCTGGAATAGAAACTTCTTGTGAAATATATTAGGTGTTTAGAGTCACTTAGTGGTTAGTAAAAAACCCTCCTAATGAAACAATGTATTAATTGCTCAGGGCCACTCAAAGCAAACACATATAAAATATTTAGATGTCTGGAGATGCTCAGCAGCTTGATAACCAACTTTTAATAAAGTCTATTCAGTGTTTAGAGTTGATCAGCCGCTAGGAAAACAACCCATGCTCAGCAGTAGAAATGCAGAGCTAATAAAATACAGAGCTGCTCACTGGCTGCAGCAAGGTTTTTAAAGCTACACTAAAATTAGGGTGACTAAATAAAGCAATAATAGTAGAATCACTGATAGTTCCATAGGATTAATGACTGGCTGGGATGAGTTGATAGCCTGTGGCTACATTTCAGGTCATTAACCCCAGCTGGTCATTAGTCTCCAGGAAATGCCCAGCACTGAGGTCATTATTACTGTTGTGAGCAGTTTAAAAAAAAAAAAAAAAAGAACCAAACAAAACCAGCAATCTGTCAGCATCCTTATATGTGTTATGGCATATGGATGTATGTAGTGTCTATATATATTTAAAAGAGAGATGTCTATATTCACGTTACCATAGATTTTCTCTAGAATGACTGCAATGTCAATTCAGGAAGATTACTGGGAATCCTACTTCTGTTTCTACTCAGTATGTGACTCAAAATCAAAGTTTGGGTGCAGTGTACCTCCTAGTTGATGATGTCTCTCATCCTTAAAGGCAAGAAGGAACACCTCAGGTTAGACAGTGTGCCCTTGTTTAGCTTAAGTGGAAGCTGTATTTGGGAATATTCCCAATGTCATTTGTCCTTCGTCCTTCACATACTGACCTACTTTTCCTTTTATGACTACCAGACGGGCAGCATTACATACTGCTATACTTTGCATTTTTATAGAAACATGTACCCAGAAGGATACTAAAGAACTTCTCAGACATTATACAAAGATTGCAGGGCTTGCTGATGAAATGCAGTTTCCCTTGGGATAATGGCAACCCTTTCTGGGCCAGCAAAATTACACAGTAGTGTTTTAACAGGAGGAAGTGAAGATAAAATTTAATTGAAACAACGGGGGAAATTTAGGCAGGTACCACATAAATACCTTTGGAGTTTGGCCAGGATTAACTTCCTCAAGTCATTCTACAACTCATTCTGACTGTCCAGCAATGAACATATCTACCCTGTTATGAGTTTAGCATTTGCTTTCATTTTCTCACTTTAATAATTTAGGAAGTAGTAGGTAGCTGCCATGCTACACATTCCAGAACTAAAAACCATACTTGCAGCCTGCTTCTGATCCACAGAGAAGAATTTTACATTTCGGGACTGGTATATAGCTTTGCAAATCACCAGGAGACACCACAATTTTTAAAATGCTATGAATCACAGTCTGGATTATACTCTAGACACATTTACCACTTTCTATTAACCTAGGTTAGGCACCTAAAGCAGAAATGATAGGAGAGCTTCCATAAACAGCTAGCAACAACAGTAAGGCAAGATAGAAAGGGAAAAAACTGATATGCTTTTCAAATAAGGAGGAAATGTGTTACAGATTGGTTTTGTTGTGATTGGGAGCATGTATTCTAGACTGCCCAAGACAGCCTGCAAACCAACGAAGGGAAGGGCTTCTTCCAGCTCTCACAATCAGATATTCAAAAGGCATCTGATCAGGCCTATGAAGATAGAAGAAATTCCCTCTTGTATATTCAGCTGATCAGCAGATTAAGTCTTTTATTTCTTTCTGAGAGTGATGAAAGTGATTCACATCTCTCAGCCTTGTTGCCTAGGTTGTTACAATGACCCTTAACTCTTCAGGTTAACATATCAAAGCCAGAAGAAGTCTGGGAAACCGAATATGAATTTATCTGCTGATCTTCCAGACTCCCAAGTTTGATTGCTGAGTCACTACAGATGGGTCTTTACAGATGAATTTATTTATTTGATTTGTACATAGCAGAGGCCTGAGAGCATCAGAATTGTTCTCCAGGTGGCTACATCATTGTAGGGATAGGAAAAAGGACTCCCATGCTATGGATATCAGAAAAAACCCCACCATTCTATGGGCTTAAAAAATCTCTCCCACATGACAGCAGAATTGTTACTTTCTTTGAAATGTTAACCTTCAAATCTGTCCCATTAATTCAATCTGCATTGGTATTTGTGGGTTGTTTTTTCTTTACCTGAGGACATCTTATTAAAAGGAAATAACTAATACATTAAAAAGAGATGGAGCCAGGTTTTTTTAGGTTCTTTGGATTTTTAACCTTAGATAAATCTGGAATCCTTTCTTAAGTCTATTGTGTCAGAGTGTATAATCAAGCACAGACAGGAGTGGTGCTATATCCTCAAATATTTGTTATGAAATCGCAAAATGAAATGATACCTTCTATGTAAATTCTGAATTTATGGTTACGATGATTGAAATCACAGCAACAAAAGCATTATTATTAGTTCATACCTAATTATAGAAAAAGGAAGAATTAAAATATAAAAATAGTAATTAATAAGTAATAATAAAGAATAATTAGTACTTAATAACTCTTACTAGTAATGATATAATTAAGATTGCTACACGTGCTGTCATGGAGAACTGAGGGTGAAGGGATATAAGACCTGAACCACCACTCATTGACATAAAATCTAGGATTTACCAAAGTGGGATGGCCATAGCAAGTGGCTAGTGAATTGTATTGCAAGATTCCTGCTTTACCAAACACCCAGGCCAAGATCCCTGGCCCTCTGGTCCAGTCTCAACCTGCACCGTGGGCTTTAGGAACCCAGACACTCCATGTGGTCACCTTGTCCAAGCCTTGGCCAGTGGCCTGGCTTCCATTTATAGTGGTGCCACCTTGGGCTGAGGTTTCTTCACAGTGCTCTGCATCTGCAGATATGATCCCTCCAAGGAGCTACTCTCTTAAATATGCATTGCTTCCTTGAGTTGATGGCTGGCCTAAGCTGTGAATAGCTTTGCTGGTCACATAGCTACAGGCCAACTTCTTTTACTTTACCTAAATATTACTAAGATACTTTATCTTAGTATTACTAAGACTAATTAGTGTTAATTTCCTTTGTTGCCATCACTTTCTAGCCTCTTCCTCAAACATGTAACAAGGATGTAGATTTAACAGTTCATCTCAGATAACTACCTGTGCTGTTTTATTTTTCCACTGTACCAGCAGCATCTAAGGAGCTGGATCTGTGCAGATACAGTCCACACATTTTATCAGGTGCTTTCAGGCAGTCCTTGTCCTGTGACAACACGTTTTCCTGTTTCATAGTGCTATTTGTTCCCTTCCACCACCCCTCTGCTGTCTACTGATGTGTGGATATCAGGGTACAAGCCTCTAGCATCCTGACTAATTTCTAATACACTGCTGTCTGTATCTTGCTTTTTCTTTGTCTACAGCTGGACATTGCATCTGAATTTATGATGCATTCTCATGTTTGTTAGATTCTTATTCTTGAATACTCCTAAAACTCATTTTGTCCAGGTCCACCTCTGCACTTGTTTATCTGTCTGGTGGTGAGCTGTTTGCACTCTTAGGGTCTCCAGTTGTACTGTCTCATCTCTTACCATCCCATGACTACTTCTCCACATCACAACCTGTGTCCCCACCTCAAGACATCTTCTGGTGTACCAGGCTTGTGCTCCTCTACAGGACATTGCTATATTAGAGTCATAAATACCTAATTTGTGAGCACAACAACTTGATAGTACCTGTTAGTACTGGCTATTAGACAAATAACACTTACAGCTAAAAAATACTTTGCTAAAACAGAGTTCCTGGTAGTTGAAGAAAGGTTCAGACAAACCAATCCTGACAAACCTT
This sequence comes from Heliangelus exortis, assembly GCF_036169615.1. Taxonomy (NCBI): domain Eukaryota; kingdom Metazoa; phylum Chordata; class Aves; order Apodiformes; family Trochilidae; genus Heliangelus; species Heliangelus exortis. The sequence continues at coordinate 77,882,078 of NC_092424.1, read as the reverse complement.
GGTCTTGAGGCCTTACAAACTCAGGCAAAAAACCCACATCTCATTACTAGCAAAAAAATGTCAGCATTTTATTACAGGGCTACTGCAGAAGGACCTTTGTACCTCCTGCTTCCTTCTCTGCTTCTGGATAGAAGCCTTGCTGCTATTCTTTGGAAGATGAGAGGGAAAACCAGGTGAATCCTTTTTCCCCTCCCTTTTCCATCTACAGAAGGCTATGTATGTATAGTGCCTTATGGCAAACGTTTGCAGATCATTGAGACCTTCTTCATCTTGCAGTTGCAAAGCTGAGTAATTCTGTCCTAAATTGCACACAAGATCACAATGACACAAAACATTAACGTTAACTGCTGATGAACCTATTTCATTACTTTTGATAACATTATATCTGTGTTTGTCGGCTCAATGCAGTGATAACTTAGTGAAGGAGAATTAATTTCACATATTATACACATAAGCAATAATGAGAGAAATCAGTTTCCTCTAGAAACTGCAGAGAGAAGTTTAATTAAATTTGGGTATAGGCCAATTGATTTCAGGTTGGTAGCCTGCTTTCTGGCTGACAATGGGACCTCAGGTTTTGAAGGCAGGTGCAAAATCATGTAAATCCATGAGTCAAAATACCCATGGCTGAAGCAAGCCTTCAGGACTAGAACAGGGATGAAAAAAAGCATTATTTTGAAATACATTATGAGAAGACTTTTTTGTAAGTTTGTTTTTATTACACTGGTATTCCGGAAGGGCTTTGGATAACTATGAACACACACTTATCTAGCAAACCAAGGGATAATAATATTGGCCAACTGAGAAAAAATTGCATCATGGAGTCAGTCATTGCTGGGATATTGTGGTGTTATGAGTGACAAAGAAACAAATACACAGGCAGGCACATGGTAAAGGTAACCTTGGACTCTTGAGTAAAGATCACAGAATCACAGAATCAGTCAGATTGGAAAGGACCTCTGAGATCATCAAGTCCAACCCTTAATCCACTACCACTGTGGTTACCAGACCATGGCACTGAGTGCCACATCCAGTCTCTTCTATAAAACATCCAGCTACAGAGAATCCACCACCTCCCTGGGCAGCCCATTCCAGTGCCTGATCACCCTCTCCATAAAGAATTTCTTCCTAATATCTAACCTAAGCCTTCCCTGGTGGAGCTTAAGTCCATGCCCTCTTGTCTTACTGATAGCTTCCCAGAAGAGACCGACCCCCCCCCGGCTACTCCCTCCTTTCAGGGAGTTGTAGAGAGTGATGAGGTCTCCCCTGAGCCTCCTCTTCTCCAGACTGAACAGCCCCAGCTCCCTCAGCCCTTCCTCACAGGACTTGTGCTGGATCCTTTCACAGCCTCCTTGCTCTTCTCTGGACCTGCTCCAGCACCTCAATCTCCTTCCTGAACTGAGGGGCCCAGAACTGGACACAGTAATGATGCTTTGCATTGTATGTACTCACTTAAACTAGAACAATTAGCACTTTTGAGTATTTACTACATAAGTCTCTTTCACCACATCCACTATGTTCAGGGTAAACAAATTCAGCGGGCACTGATTAGAGAGACTACCCAATAATCATGTGTCATGGGGTTGATTCTCATAAACAAATCCACGTACCCAATTATTGAAATACAGGTGTTATTAGTATCTTAATGATAATTTGCCTCTAATAAATAAATATATTACTTAAAAATGACTTTTGAATCAGCGAGTTCTGAAAAATCAGATGAAGTATCTAATCTATTAATTAAATATTGACTTGGCAGGAAGGCTTAGCTGGAGAAAAAAAAAAAAGAAGGTTGCCTTATTTCAGCTTTAAAATTAATGCAAATCAAACTCTGTGATACAGTACTACTGATCTGAAATAAAATAAAATCCTGAAGGATCCAGTACAGATCTCAAAACTTCCCAGTATCACTGATTCCCCCAAAATTAGAGGAGCTTCAGACAAAGATCTTGGATAGGCTTCTATGAAAAGAAATAGGAAAGGCACAGAGCACTATACCTGCAGCTGCATAACAAATCTGTGGGCTCAATCCTGCTCCAATCTAAAGGAAGAAGGGCTAGGCTGTTGACTTGAGTGGGTGCAGGGTCAAGCTGCAGATCATCTGTGTCACCTTCACTATATCATGACTCACTTTGCAGTTCATGGTAAACCCAGAATGTGCCTGGGAGTACTTTTGTTCCTGTAAGACAAAGGACAACTCACAGCCTAAATGCTGAATATTGCCAAGGGGCTGCTGTAGGCTCCAGGAGCTTGGCAAAGGCAGGAGCGGAGGAGTGAACTTGTGGAAGAATGAGCAGATTTGTTAAATCTGCACTAAACTGCTACTGTTTATTAAATTCAATTTGTCAAAGGTGTAGTATAAATTGCTCTCTCAGTTGCTTGTAAATGGCATCACTCTGTATGGGAAAGGGTAAAGAAAGGGTAACGCAATGTATTTAACTTCCAATAAGCATCTAAAATATGTCATCCTGGTGAGCTGGGACTGACACATTCTCCAATACAGAAACGCAAGTGCTGTACCTTCTGTGACCTTCCTCCTCTTCTTCCCCCTCCCCATGTTTCTGGGGAAAATATGAAGTCTGGCCAGACACACCTATGAATCCTTGGCAACATATATTGGCAAGAAAGAGCTGAAATTGCTATACCAAGTCATCATATCAAACTACCAGGAGTTAACATTGTCAATAGTAAATTGCTATGTCACAAGACAGCAGGTAGCAGAGGAAGCTCCTAGTGGGGAGAGATGGATCAGAGATACAGCAGCTTACACCCCACTGGAGAGGATTACGAATGAAGCCCCAAAGGAACATGAACAATTTGATAAAATTAGGACAGAGATTTTAGTAGCACGGAAAGAGGCTTTTTCAGTGAAATCCTCCCCTCCGATGCTAAGCACGTTAAGTGAGCGTCTATATTGTGCCTCTAGGAGATGCAACACAGACCTCAAAGCCAGGAGTCAAGAGGGAGAATAATGACTTTACATTATCTCTGTATCTTCATAATTCTGGGCTGCTCCTGCAGAGCTGGCCTGAATTTCTGCAGCTATGTGCTGCGGCCATACACCTAGCACATCCATCCTATTCCAGTGTGGCTCTGTCCCTACCTTGCCCCAGACTGAGCAACAGCTTGGAAGACAAATTATACAAACGTGTTATCTGCAAGCAAATTCATCTTGACACAGATATATGCTGTGAAAAATCTTGGTCTAAATGTTTAGAGCTGAGCAAAGCAAGAAACAAGTGAAGAATCTAAAAATAAGAGTCACATAAGCCTTAATGATGTCTAAGGGTTTTTGGGTTTTGTTTTTGTTTTTCATAAGACTGGGTTCTGAAGTCCCTATTTAACTATTCCAAAAATGCAAAAAAAATCAAAGCTTTCAAAGTATTGAGTTAATTGGTACACCCATTTACCTGGCAAGTTATGCACATGTCAACCATGATGCATTACAAAACTCTACATCTGTGAATTTCACTTAGCAAGGCTTCAAGCCTCTATTGTGTTTTGTCTTGTGACTGCCTCAGAAAAATGTAATACGACTATAATTGTGAATTGGTAATGGAGCTACACTTCTCTTTGTATAGCTTGTTGGGGTTTTGTTTTGTTTTGTTTTGATGTTTTTTGTTTGGTTTTTAATATTTTTTAATAAAAAAAATAAGGAAAGAGTTTTCTGCCCCACAACCTTATTAAAAAATTAACATTTCAAGTGTAGCCACCATCTTTCATGTTTTCCAAGTGGCTCGACTCCCATCCCTGTAACATTTTTTCTGATTAGCCTGCTGTCCTGTTTAATCAATACAGCTACAAAGCCAGCTATCTCTCACTCTATGGTTATCTTTCATTGTACAGTACATAATGCCTCTAGTCCTGCTGATAACAAAGAGCACACAGAGGGAATGTGGCACCGCATGTTTGTTATCTTCCACTCAACTAAACGTAACTCTCTTTCTCTCTCGGCTCTTATCAATGCAAAAATGCTGAAAACAAGTTACTCCTAGTGTTAACACTGCCCATGCCATGCAGTTGGGACCCAGATTTTTTGCCTGTCTTAAGGGTATGGCTTGAAGGCATTACAAAAGCCTGGCAGTTTAATACATCACCTCCCCAACCTTTAAGAAGGCAGTGCAAAGCCCTGCTGTCAGCAGCCGGCCTTACGCAGACGGCGAGAATACTCCGGATCCAAGAGTGCAAGGCAGGGAGATTGACCCAAAAGCTGTTCATAGTTGACCTCAGACCCGCAAAAAAAGAAAGTAATCCAGTTCTATTCTTTTTCATTTCCTACAAAACACGAAAGCTGATAAGCTTTGGTCTCTCCCACAGCAATAAGAAAACAGTTAAATTGAAACTGCGCTTCTGGTAGAGAACAATCTAATGGTTTCCCTTGCAGGTTGCCCACTCACAAAAGGTGAGAGCGCCTTGCTTTGAAAAAAAGGCCATCTTTTACCTCTTCCCTGACACAAATCACCCTGATGGACATGGGTCTAGTCACTCTAATCTTGAGAATTTTAACCAAGATATGTTTTGATGCTGCCTCCGACATACATAGGAGAATCTAAAGTTCCACACTCAACCAGAATGATGGCCAGGTATTCAGACAAAACTTGAGAGTCTCTCAATTCTCCTCCTTGCTCTCAATTGTTATGTGTGTGTTGAGCCTTAACAAAACCTAGATGATTATAGTTTTCCACAGTATTTCACTGTTTGCTTTACTTCAAAATAAAAGATTAGAATGGCCCATAAAAAAAAAGCAGAAAGTGAAAGATCCTTAAAAAAAAAAGAAATGTTTTCCTTCTTCTTGAGGGCATAAGTTCATTGGTTTATGTGCGTGCAGTCTATATATGTGATAAAATACTTGTTAGCTAAGAATGGTGTGAAGAAAAACACTCTGTGTATCTTGATGTAGCACATCCATCTCTGGAAATATTCATGGAAGATCATATTACATGTTTCACAGCATGACTTCTATGAGAATTATGAAAACTTTGCAAACATATAAGAAACCCACAAATATAATTTTGCTTCGTTACTGTATTTGAAGACATGCACATAATCTCCAAGCACAATTATGCTTATGTTGGAGTCACTTCAAAGTTTGTTATTTCCAACACAGTTCTAAACTTTCAGATAAGAGATGATCCTACATTTGTGGTTTATGTCTTGCTTGATAGCATGACCTTTGATAATGTGTCTCAGCAATGAAATTCAAAGCTTTGCATAGTATTTATGATGTGTTCATAACCCTATTACTTCTAGCTCTAGGCAAACACTACATATCTCCATTCAGATTTTTAAATAAATTTACTTCAAGTGTGTTGATATAATGCTTGAGTTTGCTTTCTGCAAATATTCACCAAATGAGCAGGACTAGTGTGAAAAATTTGAGATAAGCAAATTTGATGTCTAACAATCAAATATCTCTTTGAAGCTGGTGTTGGATTTTGTGCTGAATTCTAAATTTTGGAGTTCCTTTATGTACTCTGCTGATTAGCTAAAAAAAAAATTAAAAATTTACAATCCAAAACCAATATAATATTACTTGATACACTTAACCAGCCAACACAAATATCTGAACACTCATAGTGAACTGAGCATTCTGTGAAGTAAAGTATTTCTTGGGAATAGTTTTGTTGTGTCATTACTCTTGCTAAAACTGTCTATTGGATAATTTTAATTTGATTTTTAATTAATTTAACATTAATTAATTTTCATTGTAATTTAGACCATACTCTCTAGAACTAGATAATTTAACTCTGCAAAAAATATATGCTATAATACAGGCAGCTCAAGTGTCACTGACTTATAATTAAAATTTTCCCAGTTGGAAAACTCTGTGTGTAGTTGTTTGTAACGGTGCCAAAATTAAGTCATGGAGTTCAAAAATTTCTATACTGGATGTCTGTATTTGGGAGATATGAAAAGTCTATCTCTCTGTCCATATTTGTGAATAAGTAAGAAAACACATGTTCATTTGTAAATGACTGTGAAATTAAAGATTCATTATCAAATTAATTTAAAATGTATGCAAACTCTGTTAAACTGGAATTTCACTAAATGATACAAGATTAAAACAGCAGTCCATTCATTGAAGTCCTTTCTGGGACTATGTACTTAGCTAGATAGATAGTACAAAGTCTGAATACTTTAATTAATATGTGTTGTGTTCACCTCTCTCTCAATCTCATACTCATAAAAACATTTTAATAAAAATAAAGTTAAAAAAAAAAAAAAGTAAAGTATAAAGATGCATGTGTATAACTATTTTGGAGAGAAATTCTTAGATGGTGAAAATAGTTGCAGTTTCCTAATCTCTAAATAAAAGCAAAATATTTTAGCCAGGTGGCTTAAGTCTAGACTTGAGTGCAATGTGTATCAGCTGTGGTGAATCCCACAGTTTATTATACAGTTTGTCCCAAACAGGTACCAATAAAACCTTTACATCACACATGCAGTTAAGCTATGTTACAAATTTAACATAAAAATTATTTCAGAAATGGTTCAGGAGGTTTTATGATTTTTCTAATTGATACTGTTAGTACACTTCCCCCTATATTAAAGGCAAATTAACTTGCTATTATGAGGCAACTACACAGGCCTCAGAATTACTGATACAGTTCTTTACCTCTAAATGATCTTAAAGAGCTTGTCCATAAATCACTGTGTTCCAGTCTTGAGGTCTTGTATATGGCAGTGTGTCCAAGCTAAAAGCATGTGCTAGTTCAGATGGAAAGAGCTGCTTATCAGCTGCTTATCAGCTCTTTTCCCCTGAAAAAAACATGATTCTGCGTTGTTGAGAGTAAGGAGAGCCTCAAACATCACCCTGCTTCAGAACTGAGTACTGTCCATCTTCCTCCTTAGCACAATGGAACTTGAAGAATTTGTGCACTCGTGGTGAACAAAAACTTATTTAGTTTTCCAGGTGGGGGCGTGAGGTGGTTGATTTTTTTCCTTTTTCCATTTTCTTTTGTGGAAGAATGTTAAAAAACAGCAGATGCTTGAGAGTTGCTCAGAGGTTAAGAATGCCAGGATGAATTCTGACAAAGACAGATTAGTAGGCAGAACCCAGGTAGACCTGTCAAAGGTGCATGATAAATGAAATTTATCACATGGATCTGCAATTTACCATATGAATATTAACTCCACCTTTGTGTGAGTCTCTCATCTAATGTGGGAAACCCATCCCCTGTATTTTCATAACAAATGCAACTAGTTAATACCAGGTCTCATGACCAAGTAATTACAGCATTTTCCCCTTAATTATTAACCAAGAGAAAGCAAAGCCAATTTAAAGAGTCTTAAATTAGAGAGAGCTGAATTTAAGTTGGAAAAAGGTCTTGATATGGAGAGTTTGTTTTCCATGTTAGCCCTCTAAACATTAAGAGTGGACCCATAAATGGGTGTATGATGTATTGCAATATAGGTAAGGTATGAGGTCACTTAAGGGAATGAATCCAGATAAAGCTGATAAAACTTGTGAGTGGTCTCTGTGCATTGAAGTCAGGGCAGGCTTTCTGCTACATCCTTTGGTGAAAATCTAGGATACCAGAATGCTGCCTCTGTGGTTAACCTGGTGTACTTTAGGTGCCTGAAGAATTCCAGACAGTCTATGATACTTCTATAGAATTTAGTGTCAGTCTTGGTATACCCACCTCAAGCTGTTTTTACACACTTAAATGATACTGAAAGAAATACAATAAAAATTGTATTACACCCTTAGGTGTATTACACCCTTAGGTATGTATTACCTAAAATGAAGATAAAAGATGGGTAAAATCCCAGTGTTAGCTGGGTGCTAGATGTAGGATGGACAAAGGTAATTTTCTGCAGTCTGGAGTTAAATATCTAAAGATAGCAAATACTATATCTTTATGATCTCAGCAATTCTTGCTGACAATGCCATGTTGTGCCACATGGAGCTCAACCAGCACATGGGCTAGTTGAGTCTTGCTGAAAGTGCCTTATAATCACAGAATGGTTTGGTTTGCAAGGTACCTTTGAAGATCATCTAGTCCAAACAACCAAGCTTGCTCAACGTATTTGCTAAATAAGAACCTATCTGCCTTTCTGGGAGCTGGGAACTTGAAAAATAGGCAGTGAAAATCTGTCCTGCAGTGTCTGAATAGTCCTGAAAAGAAATGAAAGAGAAAGCATCACCAGTGGGGGAGTGAGTCACGGACAGATGGACCTCAGCTGTCACACTCCTTGGGTCATGTCTGAATCAACAGGTCTAAAGTGTATCTTTGGCATCTTCACCTCCAAAGTGTCCTTGCCTTCTAAAAGGTGACAGTACAGTGCTGGTGGTTGCTTAGGGACAATGTTTTAAAGTTACCACTGCTGTCCGAGGAGATATTGAAAAGCCAACCATTCCATGTCTGAAAGTGACACCATGGAAGAACATGGTGAAATGGAAGGAAATAATAGGAGACAAGGGAGTCTTATCGACAGAAATGGAGGAGCAGAAAAAAAAACAACCAAAAAACAAAAAGAAAAAGGGAAAAGGACTGGCTGTGATTACAAACATAAATGGGATGAAGAGTGCCCAGTGAGAGAATTATTTTAAAAAAATAAAAATAAAAAAAGAAACAAAACAAAACAGAACAAAAAAGTAGATAGGAATAATAATAAAAACATAGTTCAGCTCTGCTGTTAACATTTGTAAAAATCACTCTTTGGGGAAAATGTTTTCAAAGGTAATGGATAATTATTTTACAACCTGAAGAACTATTTGTATTTTCCCTACTGGCAATAAATACCTGTGGTTCATGATAATACAGCTAGTACATGCAAATAATGTTATTTATAATAGCACTTAATACTAATATTGCCATCTTAGTTCAAGCTTATTGTCTAATTTTCCTCTAGCTCCACTTTTTAAATTAAAAGTATGTTAATACACTTCACCCTGAACTATGGCATATTAATAATATGTCATGCTCCCATAGCAAAACCAATCTATGGATTTCAAAAAACCTTGCAAACTGTGAAGCAGATGCATTTCTCAATGTCCTATAAATCATATGCCACAGAATAAAAATAAAATCATAATGAAAAAATTCCCTCCAGGGATTTGCCTATATCAAGAACAAGTTAGCAAAAGAATAAGCTCATGTTTTAGTCAGTTATATCTTCTTGGCTGCTGTTGGCATTGTTCAACGCAAACCTTGTGGTGGAAAAATTGTCTTTGTTGAAGCCATTCTTGCAAAATGGAAGGAGATATCCAAACACTTGGTCACAGTCACACATTTCCCAACATGGCTTTACTGGTTTGGAGCTTGGAAGAGGAATAATAGTCTATGAAATGTATGGAAAAGACCCATGTGGGGAAGACTGACTTCCTTACCTATGAATGGTCAGCAGTCATAAACAGAATTTAGCCTACATAGGTCATCACTGCTACCAAAGGACATCCCTGGAATCAATGAAATAACTATTACCAGAGGTGGAAGCAAACTGGGCTTCAACAGACCTTGAACTGCTTCATAGGAAGATGAACACTTTAAAGGAGCAAAATTCTTTTCCAAAATATCTTTTTGCCTCGTACCTGGGCCACTGTGGTGGGATAGTTATACATAACTTGAAATCTCTTCAGTCTGAGGAGGGACAAAGAACTGATCTCTGCCATCTCTCCTCAAGGACATCCTGCTGGGCTCTTGGGTGAAAAGCAATGACCACCTCTGACTGCGAGCTGTATGAAATGCTTGGGTTGGTCCCTATTTCTGAGAAAGGGTGCATGGAGGACAGGGCCAAGGAAAGAGATGCAACTGCTTTCTGACAGATAGATTTCTGGCATTTATAGAAAAAGGCTCTTGTCTGCAGACATCATCATCTGAGAAACTTGTTTGAAGCAGTGGCTGTGGCAGAGGTCCTGTCCAAATGAGCATTTTCCTCATGCAGCCTGACCTGTAGGAAGATACTGTTTCCAGAGGTGCTGTGACACCACCTTCCAGCTTGCTGCTTGTAAGAACTCTCACAGAAGGATGCCTTCATTCTGCATTTTCTAAGGATTTAGTCATAAGTCCCCAGACAATCACCAGCATCAAAAGCAGCCACACTTGGCAACGCTCAACACGCAAACCCAGAACTACTCCAGGGACCTGGAGTACATTAAGGTAAAAGTTTGAGTCAGTAATAGATTTTAGGTATATCCAGATTTAGGCGGCAGCTGAATGAGGGGTTTAAGGATGACAGTTTGGAGCATAAAGGTCTAAATTCCTTCTATGTCCTATAAATCTGACTCCCAACTGGTTGTCTCCTCTACCTTGAACTGTATAGAATTGCCCAGACCCAGCTGGGCTGAGGCTTCTGATGGCAAAGCACCAATGGCTGTTGTAATGTACCAAGTCTTTTGTGCATCTAGCCCCAGGTGCCTAACCTTAAGCAGTAATTTTTTACAATTTTGGCTCAAGATCTGAAGGATACATTGGCCTTTTCTGACACACAGGTGCTTTAAGTCTAAATTCCCAGAACATTACCATCAAAGCTTCATTTTATATTATTTCTCTTTTCTGTTTAACCACTTATCCTTGGCCACTCAGTGTTTAATTTTATTGATGAGCAGGACTGATGAGGAGGATGAAAATGAAGAGGAGGATTTTCTTCGGGCTGGCTAGCAAGCAGTTTACCTGTTAACCCATTTAACTGTTAGGCTAACAATTAAAAAGGCTTGAAAGAACATTCTGCTTGAAAGATCTTTGGATTAGACGTTAAGAAACTTTTATATGTTTTCAATTTATATATGTGTATATATACAACTGGCCTTGCGTACACCTTACTTTGACATATTATTACTTTCCTGGTATTTTTCATTAAGTTCAATGCCAACAGCTCCTGAGTTGCAGATTACTGGAGGCCGGGAGAGTAACCTAGGCAAATATCACTATTATGCTTGCCTTCATCTTACACTTTTTACAAAGCACTTAGGGAATTGGGTACTCTTGGAGACAGAATGCTAAATCAGTCTGACCTTGTCTCTGACCAGGTACAGCTGTTCTCACGTTTCTTAAAAATGCTGACATTTAGCATTTGAAAGTCATTTTTATAAGGCAGTATTGCACTATTTCCTTGTGTAAAACGTTAGATCAATATTAAAATCATTCCATGCATGATGTAATGGAAACGCTTATTATGTTGCAGAATGTTACACAGGAAACCCTGCAGAATGTGGTACTGGAAAATCAGGGAAAACTACCTGTATTTTCCCATGGACAGTTCATGAGCCCATGCCATTTAAGAGATCGGTGCCTTGGGAATCAGTCCTCACATAATTTGATGTGGGATACTAGAAAACCAGAAGGAGATTCAGTGAGGAGGAGGACAGCAAGCTGAGGGGACAAGAGGCAGGGAGCCTGAGCAAGATGAGTCCTCTTCCACTTCCCATGTGCTGCCGACTCCTTCTTTATCTACATGAAGGTCACTGGCTAAGGCTAGCAGATAAAAATACAATGCACCCTAACATATTAAGGTTCTTACAGATTCACAAAGAAAACACTGGAAAAAAATTTGGAAGTTTTTTTGTACATGGCTGGGGCGTTAAAAGTAAAAGTACCCACTGACAACATCTGGTGAACTGTGTCTTTATGAAATAGTTTTGCTTCTTTCGACGTGGAGAGAAGATGCATTTCAGGAATTGACGGAAATACCTGTCTTTGACTTCACCTATTCAAACAAAATTTCAGTATGTAATGCACCACAAAAAAAGTTCACCTAATTACAGCAGTTTTTCATTAACTCACCTGATTCTAGCCTGTAGACACACACGCTATTCATCAGGTGGCATAGCCTATTAATACACTTCAGCTTTAATATCTGTATGCACAGGTTCGGTAATAACGTTCTGCATCTACCTTTATATTTACTGCAAATATACTTTATTAGGAGATTCAAACCTAACTCACAGAATAAAACCACCCACAGACTGTTCCTTAGGTATTCCAGACATTTATGCAGGTGTTGAACTTTATATATTTGAAATAGCTGTTGACATTTTTTCCACCTATTCTTTTAATGAGAAATGGCCTTCTAAAAACCATATAAAATGAGCACAGAAAATCTGAGATGTTTTCAAAATCTAACTAAATACAGTATCTGAGAAAGAAAATTATTAAATTTGCTTTCATATTTTTCTTCCTGCTTTCTTCTCACTTCTCAGTTGACTATTCCAGACTGGGCTGCAGCTGTGGTTCACTCCATTGAGATTTTAGAGGCATGAGACTGAAATCCCATCATGGGACAACAGAAGCCTTCAACCTGGGGTGCCCCTTCAGGGTAAGAAAGGGCACTGAGCTGTGCACCAGTGGCTGCTGCCTCCTCCCTGTGCAGAAACAGCACTCCTGCATCAGTCTCTAGCCCCATCCTCAAGGTGGGACAATCTCCATCAGGTAACTGTGACAGCAAGGTAGAAAGCTTTCTGAGGCATCACTAATATCCATGGTGTTCTCAGAGGGTTTCCATGAGTTGACTTCCCTAGACAAGTAAGAAATCTGAGTATGTCCCCATACAACATCCATTTCAAAAGCTTTAGCAGTACACGACTGGTGAGATCTGATGGTACAGGTTGGCAGAGACTGAAAATGCAGATGAGCACTTTCACTAATCAAATTAGGATATGACTGGAGTTGAGGACCAAGAACAACAGTGGCCACATGAGACTCCCACGTCCCTGCTGGGATCATTGAGATGCTTTTCATCAGGTGCTGAAGTCCCATGTGCATGGATTGAAGGCACACTCCCTGTACCAATGCCTCTGCCTCACGGCCATAAACACTTTTGCCTTTCCTGACTACAGCAAGCAATTCTTCTCATGAAACAAGATAATTTCCTCCCTTTAAGATAAAGAAACCCCATTGCTTGTGGTTGTCCTCTTTTTCTTATTGCTTTCTGCAAAATCTGTGAGCTAGCATGGAAGGAAATAATTGATTTTCCAAGTCCTGGGCAAGCTAAGCCTCAGAAGACATAACTTGTATTTGAAATACTATTTTCCCACTGCTTACAATGGACCCTGGCTGTGCTCCTCTTTGGCAGGAACTAACTGTGAAGGGGCACAATAATAGAGTGGAGAAAACCTGGAGTCTTAAAAGCCATCAAAAATCCTTAGACTGGCATAGAAGAGCATGTGACTTTAACAGTCCAAAATTTTTTATTTAAGCATGGTGGAGATGAAAGAACAGGCTACCTAAGTCAGCAGCAAAGATGTTTCATGGAAGAAAGTAGCACCAAAATAGGACCAAATTACCTGGATGAAACAGGCACAGCATGCAAATGGTCAAGCAGCAGCAAACACAGTAGTATGAACATGGGAATGACACTGAAAAACATGGAAAGCATAACACAAGTGAGCAAATCTTGCAAAGATGAGAACATCTCAAGCCTCTTGGAGTGTTTCTGTGAGTCTGTTCCAAGTAGTGCCATGTACGGTGTCATTGCTGGTGTCTCATCCATCCTTGCACACCAGTTGTAGGGTTGCCTGCTGATCCTGTGTCCCTCTTTTCCTGTAGGGTCAGAGCATCTCCCCAGTGCTGGGTCCATGCAGCCAGAGCTGCTAGTGCCCAAGCCTGCAACCAGCAGCCATAGCCCAGCCTTATGTCTGCAGCAAACACCTCCCTGAGCTGCCTGCTTTTTCACATCCCTTTTGCTGCGTTTGTACATAAATCTTGATTCAGCAGGAGGCTGAAGTAATTTATTCCTAGTTGCAAGAGAGCCAGATGAAGACCTAAATGCACATGCATAGATAAGCACTGCAACCAGGGCAGGAAGGCAGCAGAGATGCTACTGACAGACTCGGCTGAACTGTTAAACCTCTGCAACATCAGACACCTCCTTAATTTTGACACAATGTGGGTATGAAGGCCGCTTTATTTTAGTTTCACTGAATAACTTAAATTTGCATAACAGAGTCTGATCGGTCTATGGAAAATAGATTTGCAATGGTCAGATTTAGATTCCTTATTGCTGATTGCTATAAGCTGGAAATACATAAAATGTATTATGGCACTCCTTGTGATAATGGCAGTTGTTTGCAGAGACAGTAATGGGAGTTAAAGATTATCCATATTTGTTTCATGGGGAAAAAAAAGACTATGGGGTCTGCAGGGCATCCTTTGGGTGTTAGGCATGTGCACCTGAAAGCTCAGCTCTTTTTTTCTATTTAATTCAGTCTAATATAAGATATTAGATCTCCTTGAATCTTTGACTCTCTTCTATCCTTAGATCATAATTACAAAAAATTACTTTCTACAGAGCCGAAAATGAAGGACTTCAGAAAGCCTTAAAAAAGGAAAAAGTGAATTGAGGAAGGGCTATTTTTAACATGTTAGGCACAGATTTTTTCCACTAGAGATAATTAATCTGTAACTTTTCCCACAAAACAAAATGTCCAAAATTAACCCCCCTGCCACCACAAATAGGAAGCTTGTAACAGATGGAAAAAATCACAAAACTAAATGACTGGTACTTCACATTAAATATCTTTTTCATAAAACAGCAAGCAGCGTATCTCCTTCATGGCAGTTGTCACTACTTCAAAGCACTCTAAGCAGAATACAATTATATTGAAAAAAAAAAAACTTTTTCAGCTTATGAAAAGAAAGTTGTCAAAAGGAAAAAAAAAAGGAAGAAAAAAAAAAAAAAAAAGAATAAAAAAAGAATAAGAATCTCCCGTGAAGATAGATCCCAGATCCTGATGAGATGTATGATCTTTTCTGTTCTGGAGAGGGGAGGGGAGAGAGACAATAGAAGAGAGGAAACAGAAAAAGCAGCCCCAGGATAACAAGCTTTGTGCGAAGCAGAAAATCATACCCTTTGAGGGTCATTTTCTTTGAGTTGCTGCCTCAGGGAGATAGGAGGCAGAGATTAAACATTGGAGGGAAAGTCCGCATTTGCTTGCACGGAATCACTCAGCCCCGAGATGCTCGGGAAGCGGAGAGTCATCCCGCTCTTCCCGGGGGTGCGCTGAGCCCAGCAAACACGTTTCCATCAAGCCCTGCCCGTCCCCTCCCTTCCACCCTCCGGCCGCTGGAGAGGGGCGCGGCGGGCTTCGGGTAAAGGCTGTGCCAGCCCGTCAGGAGCACAGCTTCTAACCGGGACTCCGTGCTCCCCGCTGCCCTTCCCCGGGGTGGCTCTGTGCCCTCGGCCGCGGGTGGGAGCACAGACCTCCCCCTCCTCCCCGTTCCCCTACGCCCCGGCCCTTCCGCAGCCCCTTCCCGGGGGAAGGGCGGCGTTTCCCCGCTAGGGGGCACCGGAGTCCCGCGGTCCCG
The DNA here is from genome assembly GCF_036169615.1 of Heliangelus exortis. Lineage (NCBI taxonomy): Eukaryota > Metazoa > Chordata > Aves > Apodiformes > Trochilidae > Heliangelus > Heliangelus exortis. Next base: position 77,866,833 of record NC_092424.1, on the reverse strand, counting down.
CCCCGCCGCTCCGTCCCCCGCCTCTGTCAAAGGCCCGGGAACCCATAAGGGCCTGGAGGACGTGGCGTAGGAAAGCCGGGAGGTGTTTGTTTGGAATTTTTTTTTTTTTTTTTAATAATTTATTTTTAATTTTGCAGTGATCCCTCTTTATTATGCTTTATGAGCCAGGCGATGAGAACGTTCCCAGCCCCTCAGTACGCTCCCAAACGCAGCTGATACCAGTGTGTTGTTTCTCAAATCAGGTTATGCTGGAATTACTGCTGATTCCTAAACAAAACATAAAAATAAGATGCTCGCTTATTTTTTATTATTCCTAATATATATATACATATATTTAAAATAAATGAAAAATGTAATGGCTTTAGCAGAACTTTTTGAAGTGCTGGATGGGAGGGACCCTGTTTCAAAGCATTTGTGCAGGAATCGAGGAAAAATGTTGCAGATCCCTCCCGGGTTAAACTGCCCCTGTCTTGTGTGAGTGGCATTGTATGTCCTCTGTGTGGGACTGGGACCAAAAGAAGAAAGAAAAAAGAGAGAAAAAGAGAAATCCAGGTGGAAGGCAACTGCGTTGGCCTGCAAATGCAGGTTTAAAACGTTCCGGCTTCAGCTCAGGCTGGTGCCAAAGTTGGGAGGTCAGACCAAGCCCTTTGGCTGACTCTGAATGGATTAGCTGGTGGCTGCTGAAAAGCCTGCCCAACAGTTTCATTTCCAAGGCCTTTCTGGAAGAGGCACTTTCTTTGCTTAGCACAAGAGTTCTTCTCCCCAGTGTGTTCTGAGCCAGGAGTGGCAGGACCGGCTGGACAATGGTGATTGTGTAGCATAGTAGCCTTTTAGGTTTCAACCTTTTCTTCTACATAGGGTCAAAGATAAACCTCTCAGGTGCTTTGAAAAGCCTGACCTCTGTCTCTGGAAATAACTAAAGTGTCCAGCCTGGATCAAAGAAACCTTTCCTTCAAAAACATTGTCAAAACTGATATTTTTTTAAAAGCTTTGGGCTCTGATGAAAGCTGAGTGATGAAATCAGTGTGCATTTGATGGGAAGTGTTCCAGCCGGCTCTAATAAGGAGCACACTCAGTATTTTAATGACAACCTTCAGTAACAAAACTGTATTTTGGCTCCTTTATATTCCTACCACTGTACTACCTGGGCAATCTCCCAGTCTTTAATGTATTTTTTTCTCACAGTATACCTGGAAAATCCTATTGTCCCGACTTCACACATGAGAAATGAGAACACAGGAAGGTGAGGCAACTTACTGAAGATCATACAGTCAAGTTTGCTATGAAGAAAAAAAAATCATTCACCATGTCCAAAATCATAAGCTAGTGTCTCATCTTGGAGTACCTGGTGCTATTTTTTTTCTTGCAGGACCCTGATCTGCTTTGTTCAGAACTTGAGACTATGCATAACAGATAATTTGTCCCATATATAAGAAATGTAAGGAGAGATCATTTGTAGGCAAGTTCCATAGGATACTCTGTTGGTTACTGGGCTGCCCTGAAGGAACTGCTACTTATTTAAAGAAAACAGACAGAAAAAAAAAAAAAAAAAAAAAAACCACAAAGCTTTTATCTTTGTGTTTTTCTTCCTGCTTCCTACTTCTACCCTGGATTTTTGGGGTTTACTTACAGCAGATACTATCTGTAGACTCCCACTTCAGTTTCTGTGAAGATTTTAGCAGGCATGAAAGTCTTTCCAAAAAGGATGAAAATGAAGGACACCGCCAGACAATATTTGGTTCATTAGAGAACAGTCTCTTTCAGAAGGGAGAGGAAGCAGCATTAACTATACCTAACTAGAGAAGAATCTCACATTTGCTTATGTTGTTTGAAATACATGAATGCCTAACTTACTACCCTTTCCTGAGCTCAGGAAAGTCTGATCAGCAGAATATCAGACTTTTATAAGTGAGGGTGCAGGACACTTTCCACTCAACTTAACTCTAAAAGCTGTGAGAGGATTTCAAGGAGAGAAAACAAATTTTCTGATGAGACACACAGTCCATAATTCAGAAGAGCCTGGGGATGCAGGAAAAGGGCTGCAACAGGCCAAGAGTGAATCTCAGGTATCATTTTATTCTTAAAATAAAATGTAAAGATGATAGGGTGGTATTGTGTATGTTTCTATGATCTTTGTTTATATGCATGCCTCTGTAATTTTGTAAGTTGAATTAATGACATTTTCTACTTGCTTATTTATTTTTCTGTCTGCAGGTGACACAGAAAGATCAGTGTAGAGTTTTGTGCTTTGCTTTTGCTTTCTCTGTCTTATCTTATGCCTGAGTATACATGACTGGGTATGATTATTTGCGTAAAGAATTTACTGCAGGGTAGTATCTTGGTTTTGTCTCAGAAGATAATAATTCTTATAATCTAGGTGCTGAACTATTGACCCTTAACTGTGCTATCTCCCTTCATTTGCAAATCGTTTCAGCATTGCAGTACAAAATTTCTTTTACACCAAATCATAGACATAGAGAAGGAAGGCTCTCAGTTAGCCATTATCTGTCTTCCAAGTTAAACAAAGGGAATAATCAGGGTGATACACCTGTGGTGGGTTTTGAAGGAGGTAGAGTATTGCCTTTGGTATACACAATTAAATCCTCAGATGCATCTGTTTGATATTGACCTGTTCTGGTGGTTACAAAGTCATGGATCACCATAGTCAGATCCGAGTCTGATAGGATGGGGTTCAATCTCCCAGGTAATTTCTTGAGGAGAGTAGTAAAGAAGGATGCAGAAATAGCCTCAACTTTGATCTGGTTTATTGGTCTGTAGAGACTGGTGTACCCAACTCTCTGGACTGGAGAGGTCCTGAAGGCCCTTCCAGCTTGAGTTTTCCCATGACCCTGTGATGGTCTTGGTGATTCTAGGGTCATAAAAGAAGAAAATGCTCTGAGGACTTCCATCCTCTTGCTTCTTCTCCAGCTTCCAAACAGGTGTTGGTTATGTGCAGTCATGGGGAGTACTGGAAGATGGTGATGTCTGGAAACATTGTTAATTTTCCCAAAGGTTCAGAAGCAGTTTGAATAGTTTGGAGGAAAGAATTCCGCTGAGGTTATTTTTTTAAATGGAGCTGCAGCCTCTGCAAAGAAAGCCTTGAGATACAGAAGTGCACTTGAGCTGGGGGAGAAACTGTATCTTTTACTTGTTAATACTATTGTTGGCAAGAGGCTATGGGGTCACAGAAGCACACACATATGAAGTCACATGTAGGGTAGATTTAGATTGGATGTTAGAAAAAGTTCTTTACCGTGAGGGTAGTAGAAAAATGGAGCACCTTGCCCTGGGAGGTAGTTGAGGTCTCATCCCTGGAGGTATTCAAGGTGAGGTGTGATGAGGCTCTGAGCAGCCTCATCTAATTGAGGATGTCCCTGCTTACTGCAGGGGGGTTGGACTAGGTGAACTTTAGTGCTCCCTTCCAACCCAAATTATTCCATGATTCTAAGTTCTAAGATAGGCAGGGGTTAAATGCAGATGTAATGGCTTTATCTGCTTTTATTATCGGAAATTTTCACCTCTTTCTTTTTCTTAAACCTTGGGAGTATTTTATTTTAATTTAAGTATCTGGTAGTAGTGAGGAAACCAAAACTAATTCCTGGCCTAAGAACATCCTTCATCGCTTCTTGCTTCTTGTCAGAAAAACAATTCCCCACCACTGGAAGCTTGTGCCAGGAATTTCCCCGCAGACCTAAGTTTCCAGTGCCTTGGAACATCAAAATGCTGAACTTGCAGTCTGTAGAGAGAAATTTCTTCCCAGAGAATATGAAAGTCATTTTAAAGCACTTTTTTTTTTTTTTTTTTTTTTTTTTTTAAATCTGTATGTATAATATAATACGCACCTTTCTCCTCACTTCTCCTTTCTGCTGCTGTTTCTTCTGAAAAGGTTTTGATTCACTTCCTTGTAGTGTGCATGGCAGCTGCAAAGTGTGTATGGCTCAGCTGGAGGTAACTGTGGCCAGATAATATTTGTAAATATTCCTGTCTGTAAAGCTTACAGCCCTTCGGCATCTTATTTGTGTGTCTGCACAACATTGGGGAGTGAGATTTTATTCATGAGTATATTTGAAAGCAGGAGTATGAGGAAAACCAAGTGACTTGTTACAGAAATGTTTGTACAGAAATGTTTGTACAAAACTGTTCTCTCAGGATAATCTTTTAAAAGTTCATTCTATTTTGTTGGCATAATGTTCACTGAACATAGTCTGAGTTTCTGCAATCATTTCAGGGTAGTAAAATGGGATACTTCTATTTTATAGAGTCCAGGTCACCCTGTTCTGGAACAGAAATTGTCCTGAATGATTCACATGGGCAGTCATAAATAAAGAGTGCTCCCTCACCAGTTTGTGAATAAACCCCAGGCGTTTTAGTCATGCAGTCATTAAACGGTAAAAAAAAAATAAAAAAATCACAGCATATCTACAGACAGTTCCCCCCTAAACTTTTCAGATAATTAATTTGTGAAAACTAATTTGATTAGCTTTGATCTTTGTGCTAAGTACCTGTCATTAAAACTTCAGTGTTTCATTTGGTTGTGAATTCTTTTGATTATTGCCAGTCATGTTATCTATAATTTGTTGTTTAGGCAGATCAGTTATCTGTTATCACTAATCCATTGCCTAACCAGATGAACTTCATTCTGTGAACCATAAATTATTTAGCTGAGAGTGTCTTTAGAAAAGAATCTTACGAGTAAGTTGCAAAATTGGGCCATAATACTTTCAAGTAAGTTGTGATAGGTGTTTCTGTCTGCAGAATGACTTTTTACCATTTTCTTCCATCAGAAATGATTGTGGCTGTGCATAAGCAAAAGTATGGAAACTCTTTTCAAGTGGCAGTTGAAATTCTCGAGAAGAAGAATTTAAGTCAAACCCAAATTTTTATTTGGAATTATTTTTTTACTTGAATGCTAATTCTTTTTCAATGAAAAATGCCAACGTCTGATGGAAATAAAACATTTTAATGAAGTATGTCCCAAATTTCTGTATTTAACCCATAAGTTAAACGGGTTTTTTTTTGTTTCTTTGTTTTGTTTTTTAAAATATGATCTCCAGATTCCATATAAAAATAAAGTGATAACTATGGGAAAAAAAGAAAATACTTTTATCTTGGAAAGAATAACATCTTTTTTTCCTATTGAGCTTCTCTAAGGAGAACAGTTTTATTTCAAGTCCTCCTTTTGCAGAGGCTCTTGCTGCTTTTTTAGATGTCCCCTCTACAAATGGGAAGTACTGTGTTCTTTGAGAAAGCTTTTGAAAATTTCACAGAAAATATCTCTTGGTAGCTTTCCTGTTCGACACAAAGCACTTCAGGACTGCAGTTGTGAAACAAACAAAAATGTTATGCAGCAGGATGAGGACACTGTGGTTTTTGGTTTAAAAAATAAATAATTTCACAGTTCCCTACCTAAACATTTTGTTAGGATGATGCAGTGCATCTAAAGTTGCATTTCACTGTTTACCTGAAGTGTCAGGAAGTATGTAAACATACAGCAGTGTAAGATTATCTTTCTGCTTTCTAAACCCCACCATTCTTTCATAACTCGATAATTCAAGTTTAATGTTGCAATAATGCCAGAATGCAGTGTGACAACTACAAATGACACCCTGACTGTGGCACTTGCTGCTATAAAGAGGAGGTTGGGGAGGACTCTTCCCTCAAAAAGATGTTTCTCATCGAGGGCATGTTTTTCATGGTGAGAAATTGAGTAATTCCCAGGATTCAAGTCTTTTGTGCTTTCAGTGTTTGTGAGTTGGTTTTACAGAGGGGGTAAAGATAGAGGAGAGTTTCCACCATGGGAATGCAGACAGGGAGAAGCCTGTGTCCTCTCTCATGTAAACGTCATGGCCTTAGTCTAAATATGACATTTCACCTCCCCCTGGAAAGTCCAGGCAGTCCTGTTAGCCAGAGGGACCTTGAGAACCAGCACTTCCCACATTTTTCATTCCCCTGGGTCTTTTTCTGCTGCTGGAGGACCGCTCTTCCCTCCATCCCAGTGGGAATGCGAGAAAGTGTCTCTGGCCCTCTGGAGAGGGAATGAAAGGGGCAGGAGGAGCACTGATAGCTCCCTGCCAAGTTGGAGAGATGGCTGGGCCCCATGTTCTCATTCCCAGGCAGGAGGAGACTGAATCACTCTCTCACACCCGTCAGTCTTGCAGAGGGGTGGGTGAAGGATTGCTGGGGGGCCCTGGGTTTCTTCCTACGAGCCAAGAGGGTCACGAACCCAACATGACTCTCCCAGAAAAAAGTATTTATTAAAAACAAGCTGGGGAAAAACCTTCCTAGCGTTTGGCCCAGAGGAGAGAAAATAGCGTTATTGCTGGAGCAGGAGCAAGCATGAAATCCTGGAAAACTCTCATAAACATGACATATTTTTATTAAAAGCTTTAGTTTCCAGTAAAGCTTCCATGACCCGGGTCTCCATTACCATACAACAGTGTAAATGTTGTTGAAGCCAGGCGTGTCATTTGAGCAGAATAAATCAAGTAGAGAAATTCTCACTGCTATTTTCTAATGAATTTTCAACTGCATTTGTTGTAAGGTGCAGTATATATTTTAGACTTGCTACACATCTCACTTGAAACCAGAGCTGCCTCTAATGGCACAAGTCTTCTCCAGAGTTCCAGTGTCATTTCCCAACTGTGACTGTGAACAAACTTCTATAAAATTTGAAGCACTCAAGAGCACAGCAATATCATGGTACCCATTTTGCAGACTGGGAAGGTGAGACAGGAGCTGCTAAAGGAACTTGTCCTACGTAATTTGGAAGGCCAGAGACAGCAACCTGAACAATGAATTTTATTCTTCTTGTGTTAAAACAGCCTAAGTTAAATACTGCTCAATTAGAAAAGTAGCATGGATTAGCACTTGGTTAGTAAGATTAGGATGTTTTTGTGCTGCATGTTTTTCTTAAAAAAAAAAAAAAAAAAAAAAAAAGATAAAAGATGATTGACTGAAATTAAGCAGGATTATATATCAACTCAGCTGGGAGACTCATTACATGAGAATGGAATTCCTACACAGGCATCTCTATTTACTATGTTAATTTGCATGCTACCTACCCTGTGGGCACCCTGCTTCTCGCCTCCTACTTAGTGAACTTTAATGGGAAGGTGAATCATGAAAATGATGGAGCTGGGGCTCAAAACTGTGTGCCTAGGCTGTGATAGACCTAAACCCAAAATGTTTCATTCAATAAAGAGATTTTTTTGTTTGTTTGTTTTTATTCTAAAATAAAGCATAGGGAGGCAGTGGTGAGGTGGGAAAGCTGTTCGATTCTAGGCTGAATCAGGTGAAGTGTGTAGTGATCTGGATTTAGTAGGTTAGATAAAATATTGGTGATTTCAACATCCCCACACCAACAGTAACAAATGATTGATAAATTCCTACAGAAGGAAAGAAGACTGAAACAAATTCACACAATGATGTCTTGGTGTATGCAGGAGTTTGCAGTTTAGGTTATTGAGCTAGGTGAGTCCTGTGGAATGACTGGTCAAGTTGTCATGTCTTTCATTTAGGCTCTGTGTTATAACATCAAAAATCTTCTTGTGTAGATGGGCTGAGAGGAAGAGATTGCTAACATGGGGTCAGCACTGCACTGGGTAACAACTGTTTTCATCCCCAGTTAGGATCTCTGTATTGGAAGGGGTGAGGCTGTGCCATCTGAATGCCACCAGTGCAGCTTCAGGGGTCTCTGCATTGCACTGCTGCATGATGGATATGAGGTCAACAAGTGGTGGTGAAATTTCTTAAATCACACTCATTCCTGGAAAGACAATGACAAAATTTCCATTGACTTCAAGAGAAACAAAGTCAGGCTACAGGTAAGGGTCACAAAAAAAAGCTGCTGACAGAGCTGGAACAGAAATTCTCAGATTTCTGTCATTACCTTATTATAAAAATCAATCTTTCTTCCCATTATGAACTGCAACTCATTCTCTTCAAACACTTTTTTCTTTTGGGGCTCCTTTTTTTTTTTTTTTTTTTTTTTTTTTTTTTTTTATCCTCAAGTATTTGGGACAGTTTATTTATGATCTCAATTTACCTGAGTAGTTTTAATACTTTTCCATTTCCCAGGAAAATTTTCTGCCTTCAAGTGATCCAAATTATAAACTGTAGCTGTAACAAGGACCTTCTAGGGAATGGAGGAAGGTAGGAGGGGATGAGGTTGTTGATTTCTGTAGAACAACTGAATGAAATCGTAGTTTTTATTACCCTTCCTTTTCAGCCCTTACCTTTCTATGGCCTCTGCCTCCATATTTCTATAAACTGGACCATTATTGCCCTAAACCCTTAAAATGTCCTTTTAACTGGAGTTGCTTTACTATCCAGCCTGCATTCTCATCGAATCGAGTTTGTAAACATTCCTGGGGCACTCAGAGAACAAATGACTGTGTGTTTGGAAATACGTTATAAAATATTTTATTTCCTATAGCTTAATGGAAATTTAGGATGGTGTCCTAAGAAGAATTTATTTGACAGACTGAGAAATCTTTTCACCACAGAGGGCAATGTGTTGAGCATCAGACTAGAATGTACTTTGTGTTGCATGAGGGTTTATTTGCTAAGCACCACAGACTAGAAGAGCAGATTGGGGTGGATGTGAGGCAAATGCATTCTTCACATGAGCATGTTGGACCAGTCCACTGGTGTGAAACTGTAGTTTGATGTGATTGTGCTTTTACAGGGCAGTTCTGATAGTGTGGTGACTAATGACTGGCTAAAATAGGGATTGCTGTCAGTCAGGGCTGGAGACATTTATCTTGGGAAGAGTGAGGCTGCCATTTCAGAAAAGTGATTCTGGAATCTCCTAAAATTGTTCCACCCCATGAGATGTGGGGAGACAGCTAAATCATGAAGCTGCAAAGACAGTAACCTCTTGTTTTCTGCAGTGAATGTACACTTTTTTTTTTTTTTTTTTTTTTTGGTGGTTTTTTTGTTTTGTTTTGTTTTGGTTTTTTTGTTTTTTTTTTTTGTTTTTTTGTTTTTTTGTTTTTTGTTTTTTGTTTTTTTTTTTTGTTTACAGTTGGCAATGAACTTACATTCTGTCACACTTTTTAAACCACCCAAAATGCATCATGGTCATTTAGGCATTGTAGTTGGACCATGTCAGGAATTTTCTTATTAAATAACTTGTCACTAGAAAAATGCTGATTCCTTGATACAAAGTGTTTTGTGAAAGAATATCAATTCTGTGAGCAACTGCCAAGACACAGAAAACCTTTAATAGAAATTCACCTGCTAGGCAGTTTCCTTGTTACTTCATCTGCTGCACTCCTAAGGTAAGATCCATAAAGAAAACCATTACTGTGAATGCTGATGCTTACTTCTTTGAGATGCTCTTGCTAGAAGACAGAATTAGTCTGAGGGGCTTATATACAGAAGCAGGTATATTTTTGAAATGTAACGTTTTAACATCTGACAATGAATAACTGTTTAATATACATTAGCATAAACAGTTTTCAGTAACATATAAAACACACCAGTGAAAAATGGCATCTGTAAAGTATTAAGTAGAGTATTGCTAAATTAAACTTCACTGTTTACCTACATGCATCTAATGGTATAGCATCAGGAAGGACTTTTGTCCAGCTGCCTGGCCCCTCTGTGTTTTCTGAACACTGTTGCTGTGCTTGGCAAAATTATTACTCTTCTGCCTTTTTCCATTTGAAGATTTCCTTGTCTGATCACAATCTTGTGATGCCTAAGAGTGTGACAGTTCTCTCCAGTAAGGACATTTGGTTTTCTTCTGGGTTTCTGGTTTTCACCTTGCTTCTGGGTAAGAACTTGAGCTTTATTTCCTGTTCAAAGACCCTGAATATCAGAGATTTATAGAATAGTTGGAAAAAAAACCTTTAAGATCATCAAGTCCAACTGTTAACCTAGTACTGCTAAGTCCACCACTAAACTGTATCCCTAAGCACCACATCTACATGTCTTTTAAGTACCTCCAGGGCTGGTGATTCAAGCACTTCCCCAGGCAGCCTGTTCCAGTGCTTCACAACCCTTTTGATGAATTTTTTTTTTCCCTAATATCTAATCTAAACCTCCCCTGGTGCAACCTGGGGCCATTTTCTTTTGTCCTTTGGCTTGATGCCTGGGGAAAGACCCAACACCCACTTCACTCTTACCTCCTTCCAAAGAGATGTAGAGTGATAAGATCTCAGCCTTGTTTTTTCCAGACTAATCCCAGTTTCCTCAGCTGCTCCTCCTAAGATGGGTGCTCTAGATCCTTCACCAGCTTTTTTGCCTTTCTTTGGATGTGCTCCATCACCTTGATGTCCTCCTTGTAGTGAGGGCCTAAAACTGAACACAGCATTCGGGGCGCGGCCTCCCCAGTGCTCAGTACAGGGAGACAATCACTTCCCTTCTCCTGCTTCCCATTTTATTTATGATGCTATTGAGTTTCTTGGCCACCTGGGCACTCCGATGGGCTCATGCTGATCAGCAGGTTGTTGATCAATACCTCCAAGTCCTTTTTCTCTGGGTGGCTTTCCAGCCACTCTTCCCCAAGCCTGTAGCATTGCATGGTGTTGTGACCCAGGTGCAAGACCTGGCATTGGCCTTGTTGAATCTCATTCAATTGGCCTCAGACCACCGATCCAGCCTGTCCAGGTCATTCTGCAGAACCTCCCTACCCAGAGGCAGATCAGCTTGGTGACATCCGCAAACTTACCAAGGGTGCACTCTGATCCTCTCATCCAGATCATTGATAAAGATATTAAAGAGAACTGGCCCCACTACTGAGCATTGGAGTACACCACTTGTGACTGGCTGCCAGCTGGATTTAACTCCATTTACCACAACAATTTGGGCTAGGCCAGCCAGCCAGTTTTTTACCCAGTGAAGCGTACACCTGGCCAAGCCATGAGCAGCCAGATTGTCCAGGAGAATTTAGAGGGAAACAGTGTCAAAGGCTTTACTACAGTCTAGGTAGACATCATCCACAGCCTTTGCCCCATCCACTTAGTGGGTGACCTTGAATTAAAAAGTCATCCTGAAAATATCCTGTACCTGAACATTTCAGCTATTGTTCACAGCTGTGAAATTTCCGCATTGTCCCATATACAGGGCTTAACCTCTAAGGCTGTGCCATGATTTGCACCTATTGGACTGTATTAAGCAACTGCTTTCAAACCAGGAGTTACACAACATTTAATTTTCTGTTTCTTAAAAACCCCTTTTGTTTCAGTGTTTTCAAGACTGTGTGTCTTTTTTTTGTTTTTCTACCTGAAATTTGTGTCTGTCCTTTGCTAAGAATATGTGCTTGAGCTGTCACATAAAGTCAAACTTACAGGGCCTGCCTGCTCTGGAAAAAACAACAGTAATTCAACTAGGGACTGAGCATCCCCTGAAACATGAGAGCTCAGATGTCTCCCCTTAGCAGCTTATCAAGCTCAGAGGAATCTATTGTCCTCATTAATTTATCCAGGCATTTTTGCAGTAGCTGTACTTCCAGTGACAAAATTAACTCCTGAAGGTTCTCCTGCTCCTTTCTAATACACTTGTATAGAAAGAAGCATTAGAATTCATATTTTCCGTGCTTTTGCTTCATCGAAGCTTTACAAGGAACACGTCAGTTGCCACAACAGTTTATGATATGACAGTTCCTTTTACTGTGGAAAAATCCACATTTTATTTGGGCTTCAGTGAGCTCAAAAAAAAAAAAGGTACATGGTACTGGCGAGTCACAGGAAAGTGGTTCTATCTCCAAGAGAGCTTGTCTAGAGCAATCCAAGCAAGTCTCAGTAGGGACTGATGTCTCTCCACACATTGCCTCCTCCTCCTGGAGAGGGGGAAGCAATGTGTCCATGGAGATGTCCTGGGTGGCACAGGAGAAAGGAGCTCACTCCTCCTGAGCAGTGCCAGAGCTGTCATGTGTGTGCAGGCTGGTGTCTCTTGGTGCCTGTTGCTGCTGGCTCTGTGGCAGGAAAGGGGTTACAGCACACAGCCCGCCTCTGGCTCTTCAATGAGTAATATGCCTTGCTAATAGCATTTTCTCCTTTCTTAATTTTAAATGGCTTTTCTTTTTTTTTTTTCCTCTTTTGTGTGTTTAATAGAAAGTCAAAAGATTTTTCATGGTGATGATTGACACATGACTAAGAAGTTGAGATCTCTGTACTAGAAATCTCCAGCCTTCTTTAATTACTTAATACTGTCATAAGAACACATGAACCCTTTTCTATCATTTAGGACTATTTATGCCATTAAAATTAATACAGATATTTTGGGGAGGCTGCTTAAGTATAAGAACTGAGAAGCATGATTATATTACAGACAAATTTTATTTTCCAAAAAATACCATAAAGTAGTTTTGCTTGTCCTTCCTGTTTTTGTATAATTGGGTAGAGTCGATTGAAAAATAGAAACATTGGTTTTGGATATTTTTTCAAAGAAATTTCCTTGGGGTGTTTCTGGTTGGAAATTAATGGACTTGAATTTTTTTCTCAGCTCTAATGTATCCTTGCTGTTACAATTCTGACTTGCAATTCAATATACATTACTCCAAATTATTCTCCATTGCTTTGCTAGAAAATTCCTTTAGAGGAAAAAGCATTATTTTTAATTAGTTAATTTATTCCTCCTTCTTAGATGGTATTGATTAATGAACTTTATTTAAAAAAAAAAGATTAAGTAATAGAATCTCTGCTTCTGCCTCTTTCTCCCTTCTGTTGCTTTTAAGTTGGTGCTAGTGAAAGAAAATTTAATGAAGCACCTTTCCTTTCCTTTGATTATTCACTATCAAGTGAGAAAGACTACATCCCATGTATACAAACAGAACTAAAAAGGTCTGTAATGTGTATGGCAGAAAAAGAACAAAAAAGCTGTGCTTGATCTGTAAGAACTCAGTCCAGACTGTCACCCGTTCTCTGTCTGTATATGCAAATATGTTTTGCTCTCTGAGAATTTCTTTTTTCTTTTTGTTGTTATCATTTATGAAGTGAAGTAATGCAGAGGAAAATCACCAGAATGATCTAGAGGTGCTTAAAGCCAAGTTCTACACTGTACTGTGTAATTTTTTTCTTTCCAGAGCTAGTTGAAAATTGCCCACAACAGAACTCTAGGGCTAATAATGTCTTACAAGACCTATATAAAGTAACAATATATATGTGATTCATGGGCATATGTTTGTGATTCCTGCTTATTACTGAGTGAGGTGGATATTTACCTTTTAAAATTCTGGTATGGGGGATGCAATCTGCTTAGGTGAGTGAAGCAGACTCTGTGCCACACATATGATGACACTGTTGATGTCACAGCAGCAGCACAGCACATTTACTTGGGTTAACATACCTTGTTTCTAATCTCACATAATCCAATTGCTTTCACCAGTCATGTGAACTTCACCAATCTACAGCATGAACGTCTGGGCACTCTACCTCACTTCTCACATGGATATCACGTCCTGGAAAAATACTCACTGTGATCTTAAAGATTTGGGAGACAAATATAGTAAAGAATGAGATCTTAGATGGGATATACATGTATATTTGTGTCCTAACTGTTCTCTTTCTAGGCTCTTTCTAGGCTCTTTCTAGTGTCAGGTATGTTTTATCCTAAGATAGGGTTAGCCACACACCCTTGAAGATACCCAGAAACATCCTTGTCTTGGCAGACCTAAGTAATTCCATGTCCACCTTAGTACTCACATCTGAGGAGATGATGCCTACAAGACATTCTTCAGCATCTTGAGATGATGCTCACAGTAGAGGATGATCCAAATAAACAGTTAATGCCACTACTTTCTTTTAAAACATAAAGGAGTTACTGTGTCTTTTTTGTAATGAACACATAAGTTAAGCCACTGATGTTAGAAATGTGAGTTCAAGTTTAATTCCATCCCATTCTTTAAACATACAAACCCACATCTTAAAGTATCTGTCAGTAGAACAAACCTGAAGAAAGTAACTGTATTGTCTTTCACCATCTCTTCTGTTGAATAAGTCAGAAAGTAGTTGTAGGCTCAGTTTAGAGGAAACATATCGGTTGAAGCACTCACCTAAAATTAGCAAAACCTGAAATCTTTTCCTTGTAGTAATCACTGCCTGTAGCAGTGTTGGATAAATTACAGAGAGTGCTATGTGCAACCAGCTTGATTGACCCCTTAGAGAAAAGACTGACTGCCCAGTTGCTGGGCAGGTTCAGGAACCACCAAACTGGTGCACAAAGCAGGCCCAGCTCCTGCCTCCTCCTCCTGTGACTGCTCTTTCACAAAGGATTAGAGGTAAATGAATGGGTGTAGGCACCAGCTTAGAGGAAAGAGAGATCCTGAATCTCAAAAACTTCATCCTGAAAGTTTTAATTTTACTTCACATATAAGGAAGAATAGATTGTCTGATACACAGGGAGTTTGGTTCTCCCCCTGTGCCATTTGGGAACTCACCAAACAAGAACCTATTCTCTGATTCTTTCCACTTTTGTAGGAATTCAGTGAAACATGGATATCTACTCTAGCAGACACCAGCAAATGTTATTTTTCCTCTGTCAGATATAGGCCAGTCCTTTTATTTTTTTTTTTTTTTAATTGACCTGTATTTTTACTAGTAGTATGAACTTTATTTTTCTTGGAAAAGTGCCTCAAATAAATGTGGACATTGTCTTATTTGAGATTTGCCAGCCCTTTCCAAATAATGTCAGCTGGAATTGTATTCATTTGTTGCCATCTTAATGGCTATCAGCACAGCTGTTAAGTAAGATTAATTTAACATGAAGTTATGAAAACTTTGGATTCAGAAAATATATGACCCCCTTTCTTGCAGTTTTATTTTTTAGTTAGAGATGTCTGAAAATAGAACATAATCAGAAAAGAACATTTCAGGTAAAAGAAGTCAGGACAATATTGAATAGCTATGCATTTCTTTTGTTTATGTTATTTAAAAACCTGAGCATACTTTTCCTCTTTGCTTTTCCATACTACCAAAACCAACACAGAAGCAGATGAATAACCATGTGTAATAGGACTATTTTTCTCTTAGAGTTTGGGGACACTAAGTTTGCAATATCACAATAGCCTGTAGATGACTAAGACCACATGGTTATAAGTGGACAAGTGTTTGAGTTTGATTTTACTTTTTACAATATATAGATGCATAAATATGAAAGTGCATCTTTCTGTTAGTATGGATTTCTTGCAGAGGCAGTGTTGTGATTTTTTAAAAATACTTCCATATAATATAAAAGGAGATAAAGACTTGCATCTGTCTGCTGTGAAAGATAAAGGTGATCATGTTCCTTGTATAACTTCTTGAAAATAACATCTCAGTGAAAGCAGGAGCTTGTTCATATATTCTCTTCTCCACTTACCTATAAGTTAGGTACTTAGATTTTCCTCTTCAAATACTATGAAAAATATGCCCAGCAATGTCCCATGGTTAAGCAACAATGCAAAATTGTACTCAGCACAGCTCAGATGCATTCAGCAGATCTACATTGGTTTATAGTAGTTGATTATTTTGAAATGTAAAGCTATACACACACCTCATGTTTTGGAAATACTTATGTTTTTTTACTTTTTTAAGAGAGAAAACAGGGCTTTTTAAAGGACTTGGCATTTCCCCAGTCTCAATGAATCTAGCAACATTTTTACTGGTGATGTCAATTGAATAAATCTATGTGTAGCAAGATGTATTATTAATTTATAGATACTTCAACTCCTGCAGCTTTAAAGAAAGATTGAGAGGATCAGAAAACAAAATTTATCCTTTAAACTAATTTGTATATGATCAATTAAAGATCAGCAGAACAATTTCTCCTGGTCTTTTTATGTGTGGTGATTGTAGTTTGAGATCATTATTGCTTCCACAGAAGCCCAATGAATGTTCATTGACTATTTCAGAGGAGTGCAGAGCATTTGCACACAGGTAGGAGTTATCCCTACCATGAACCCAGTCACAAAAGCTGAATGTGAAACACCTGGTTAGGTCACTTCATCTGTGCAACTCCAGATGCAGCAATTTACTCTGTCCAAGTCTGCCCTGCATAGCAGCATCTAAGAGCAGGAGTCCCCTGTGTACATTTCTTGGGTTTTCTTGTTGCTTTTTTTCTTTTTTTCTTTTTTGAGAGAAACCCAGCTGACAGGCTAAAGGAAAACCAGTGATTGCCAACATATTCCCCTATCTGGGTTATGGAGATGGCAGAACAAGAGTGCATGTAAATGTATAGAGCTTTTTAGGACATTTCTGAGATATTTTTAGTTAAATAAGATGAAATCCTGCCTGTTTTCAATAAGAATCAATAGAACTGACAGCTTTCCTGCTGGAAACCAGATTCTGCATTTGATTTCCTTTATTGTTTCATCTGCTACCCTTAATTTGTGTGTGATTGCATATGACAGCTCTGGCACTGAGAAGAAAAGAAAGAGAGTGGAAAATAAAGACCCAGAGGCAGTCTCCCTTTATAAAAAAAAAATAAAATAATAAAAACTGGACTTGAAGAAATTCTGCAGTTTCTTTCATTTACAATGTGAAGCCTGTAGCCTTTTCTCATCAGGAGAACGATTCTTGAGAAACTTCATGTAAGCGAAGTGTGATTCATGAAAAAAGTATATATTTCAGATGGGTATTGCTCTCTAAAAAAGCTCCTCAGGGACTACAGAGTAGTATTTTCTAACAGGACACATCCATACCTTCCTCGTGCCACTTACAACTTTCACTGATCTCAGGTAAGTCAGTTTTCCCCCAACCTTTTGGTAACCTTATACACTTTGTAAATTACATTATTTTCATATTGACTATTCTCTGCTTTTCCCCTACCTTGTGTAGTCCCCAGTAATACCTTAACTGACTAGGTGCTGATGTGACAATGCATGGACTTCTAGGAAAAAAACCCAACAATTATTCTTATTCAGTCCTCTTCCAAAAGCCCAGGTGCACATGGCACTGTATTTACTTACAGTGTTTCTTTTTGTCTTGAGTGGGTTTTAATTTTGTGTGATTCATTAGGACTTTTCAGCAGTAGAATAAGGTGACCATATGCCCAGTTTTCTTCTTAATCATCAGTGTTGTCTTCTCTTCCTTTTTTTCTAGGGCAGTTTTAATTCAGCTGAATTTGCTTTTTCCCCATTTGTTACTGATAGACTGCTTTCACTGTGCTGACTGTAAAAATTTTTTTGGAAGGCTGCCTGGTTTCTCTCTAGAGCCTGATGTAAAGTCTACAAAGTAAGATTAAGAGTTGTTTGTCCATTTATTTATCTATAAATAGTGTCTTCAAGAAAGGGCGATGGGTCTTTTATTACATAAACTCTGAATTTCTAGTTCAAGTCTTCTAAAGTTGCAGGCTCATTACATCTTTTATTCAATAGAAACAAAATTTTCCCATTAGTTCTAGAAGGGTCATCTGCTACAGAGTGCAAGAATCAGCAAAGCTGCATTGAGTTAATGTTTTTCATTGCTTGTCTTATTAATTGATTAATGATTTTATATTTCATGGGGAAATGCGGAACAATCTGGAAAAGTGAGGATGTTCTAAGGATTATCTGTCATCACAAGGTTTGGAAGTGCTGAGGAAAAGAACTCCAAGATGAGTGTAAGAAATACTTCCTGATTAAGTATTGCTGTCCACCATTGATCTACAGTCAAACTAAGCAAATATTTCTTGTGAAAGTGTTCAAATATTTGATCTTAGTCTCATTATAATTAATAAAAGCTTTTCCTGAGAGCTACAGGAAAGGACTGAGGTTTGAAGTTGTGTTAGCCTGAGGTAGAATTAAATCAAGTTAATTTTTCATGCAGGTCTCCACAGTGTAGCTGTGAGGAGTGTTTGCAAGGCTGCAGTTATCAGGTATTTAGCTTTTCCATTTATGGCTTGGAATTGTCAAAGTGATGCCTTGGTGTCTCTCTGAGGCAGGGAAAAAACATTCCTCAGCTGCAGTGCCTCAGGGTTGCCACTCATATTTTGGGGCATGATTGGCCAGGATTCAGTCTAAATTGCTGGTATTTTGGCATCTGCATTTAGATATCTGAACATATTCGTCTGAGTCAGAAGTAAAATGTTGATCACCAACTTATAACTCTCCTAGATGTATCTCTGTTAAAACACCAAGATTTGAGTGATGTTTATTACCTTCCTGTTTTGGACTCCAAAGTACATGAGTACAAAATTAAATAATTTTAGCTTTAATTTACTGATACTTTCTTCACCTTCACTTCTGGAATAATGTGTTTTCAGACTGAGTTTAACTGAAAAAATGCAATGCCTTGAAGATTCTGAGAAATAAAAAAAAATAAATGTTTTCAGTCCTGCCTAAAACAACACAACGTGCACTATTTTTGTGCTAATAAGTATTACCTTAATCCTAGCTGACAAAAGGAAACTATTCCATTTGTTTTATTTAGAATGTGATATTTATTGAAAAAGGTGATAAAGGCAAGGCTATAAAACTTGATTAAAAGTCCATGTTTTACACTAAGTGTTACTCAAAGTCTCAAAGAAGTAATGATATCTTTATTTATTGTGATGTTTGGGAATGAAAGATGTTACAATTATTTTGACCATCACAGTTAATTGAAATGAGAATGTGTAAATTTTCTGTAAAACAGATGGAGGTACTATAATATAGTTGCAATTTTGTCTGTGTTAATTCCTCTTTATAAGCCTGAATCTCCACTTCATTACCTAACACTAATGAATTCATGCCACACAAGGTTCAGCTAAGGGAAACAATAAAGAAATAAATGCACAAAGTAAAGCAGAGATGAAATTATCATCTGAAGAAAAAACTTACATGATTCACCATGTCAGTAAAGGTACAGAAATAATTGGTTATATGGATCACTGCTCTTGCTGTGATGTATCAGAAATCACTGGATCAATCTCACACACACACATCCTTGGTGCAGGCGTGACTGGGAGAACAATTGCTTTCCTGCAAGAAAACCCTCACAACATTTGTCTCCATCCATTGGCAGTTTCATAAATAAAGTCATGTCTATGAAATGCATGTATTAAAATCTTTAATTTTAGTCTATGTTCAGCTGTCTTTGTTACTGGATCATAACACTGCAATTCTCTCTAGCAATGCAGGCCATGGTTATGGTGTATACTAAAAAATTCAAACACAGATACAAAAAGAGGGTGTGGTGGAAATGACCTTGGAAATCACTGTCTTTTAATTTCATTGATGGTAGTAACCTACTGATTTAGGTACCAGGCTACACACTGAAGTTAGGAGTATAAATCCAGCCTTGGCCTTTTTAGCTTAGATTCTAAATGTGAAGGCTGTAAATGTGAACTGGCATCCCAAGACTGCTGAAATGCATCTGAGGTTGCACTGTTCTGTGTTGCTTTACCTTCTAAACAAAGCTGGAGCTGAGAATGACACTTCAAGTGTTGTTCATGACCGGTACACAATATAGAAAAATATTCCTACTCTTGCCAGGACCATTACCTTCCACTTTACAGGGCAGCCTCAAAGCCATGGAGCTGATGAAGGCCTCTTTGGTCTTCTAAAGTTACCAGATTTGCATTGGTAATGCTTAAGTGTAATTTGCTCTTGCAAATCTCAGGTCTGTTAGAAACTGGAGTTGAAAAGAAGGTTCCACGTGCCTGCAAATAGAAAAAGAAATAGCTCAGAACAAGCAAATGGGGTTAGTTTTCACTAAAAGTCATGGTAATGTGCTCATTCCATTTCACAACTCTCCCGTGACCTGGGCGAAACAGGTTTTGTTTATAAGTAATATGAGAAAGGAGACTGAGTGCTTTTTTACAATAGTGATTTAGTCAAAGCAGCAGAAGGTAGTAAAATCATTAATACTCACGATTTTTGAAAGACCAGTGATTGACTCATTAGTGAGTTGTGTGGGACTGGCATGATTTTGTGTCAGCATTTATTACATTATTACATTAGCTGCCACTGTGATTTACACTTTTGTTACATTCCTCTCCACCTACCTTCCAAAGGGAACCCCGTTCTAGGGAGGATATAATGTGAAAATTACACTCAGCTAAACACAATATAATTTTAACACTGTTCCTTCCAGGCTCTATAAATATCTATAGACTCAGAAGGTCATGGAAACCTTGTTTAGGATGTAAACTACACATCCACTGGCTATTTTAGCATAATTTTAAAATACCTGTAACAGGTTTGCAGAGAAGCTTAAAGGATTTTCAGAATCTATGTTTCTATTTTGTGTAAAAGACTGTAATGCAAGTATTGCATTACATATCACCATCGTAAGTGAGGGTAAAGACTGGCACTAAAAGCCACTGCAGTATTGAAAAACGGGCAATTAGTTCAACAAGTGGTTTTTGTTTTGTTTTAAATTAGCTGATGATAAACAAGGGAGCAATGAAAGTGGTTCATGAGATAGAAAGTAAGAGCTAAAACGAATGAACAGTGAAGTCTTTGAAAACTTAATGTAGTATGTTTCCCTTTTGCTGATGCTCTTTGTATTCCTATTCTGAAATAAAGGGGATTTGTCTCCTTGTCTCCTGAAGCTAGAGCAGAACATGCAGATTGCTATATTGCCCTGTGTTTAACAGTTGCACAGAAAACCCAGGAGTTAATTTTTATATCAGTAATTTTAATATAGAAAGGATCTCTATCTCTCTAGCACTAAAGGCACCTCTTTTTTGCTCCATTCACTCAGGTCTGGGTCAGTTATTTCATATGAAGATCAGGATACATTTTAAATTAGTGCTATCATGCCCAGGTATCTGTAGTACTGCAGTAGTCCCATGATCTTATAAGATGTGCACACTAGAATGTCATATATCAACATGAGTGTAGAGAGGAGAAGCTGCCTTTTAGTTCCACAATTGTATTTTTTCTGATTTGCATTCAGCTCTTGTACAGACTTTCTGCAGAAGCACTACATAATTTAGTGTAGGGAAGAAAACACCAGTCTAGTCCTACCTATGGTAAAAATCTGGTTGGGATGTGCTATTTTCCTCTGTCTAGAAGAGGCTGGAGAGACAGAGGGGATGAGACAGAAACATGATTATGTCTTGCCATTCATTTGTTTTTTCTCATAATGAATATGTTCTTCCCTTACGACCCCTGCAAAATGGCATTACTATTAGATGGTAAGTGAACAGGCCTCTCTAAAAATATCATGCTTTAACAAATTGTTTAGCAATTACTGCATGCAGCCATCAGGCAAAAACACTGACAAGGGTGACAGAATTTCAATACAGAATGTGAAAGTATTAAAATAATCTGAAGATTGACTGGAAAAGAAAAGCCTGATTAAATTTTCTTGATAGCTTCTGAAGCAGAAAAGAAACCAGACGTCTCTGTGTCTATATTTATTACTGGAACCTCTGTTCATTCTTCCTGGCTACTGTAATAGTGGGGGAATATTGTCTCCTCTTGGGAACTGAGAGGCTCAGCCTGGAAGATATTGTCACTGTTTTGCTATTGAGTCGGAATTTCTGTTTTTAAGAGAGAATGGGAAATGTGTTCTCAACCTTTGCCCAAAACTGAAAATAAACCTGCTAACTATTTTCCACCTCTTTGCAGGGATTACAAACACTGAAATACCATAAAAGAGGCAGTTTTTAACATTCTGAAATTCAGGCCAAACAGTGTTAAGGGAGATCAAAAGGTGTCCAAACCTCATTTCTAGAAGAATGAGAAGTAGAAGCACTCACAATATCTTTTATATATATATATATTCTTATATATCTATATAATTAGAACAAGTTTTTTAAGGTCCACAGTATCATAATTCCCATAAAACCCTCAATTTTAACAGCCATCTCTCAAAATTTCTCTGCTAATATCTGATTTTTTTTTCCTTTCATTTTTATGTTTTCACCAAACCTTTGATACTAGCCAAAGTGGGATGAATTGAGGATGGATGAGACATAAAATCTTGCATTTGTGCTTGAAAAAGTTTTTGTTGAAGGTGATGGTAAAGGACAGGTGAAAACCAGTAAATTAGCTACAAAACTGCTGGAATATCTGTGGAATTTCTGGGAAAAAAAAAAAAGATGTTTTCTATTGAATAAAACTTATATTGAAATCTAAGCCACATAGGGCAGGACTCCATTTTGCTCTGTGTATGCATGTATAATGTGGATGACTAATTTGAGGCTAATGCTCTCAGGTAGACACACGTTAGATATCTACTTTACTCATCTTTTTTATTAGTCTTAAAAGTGTAAGGCCTTGCTAGTCTTAAATGTAAGACTGCCACTGGTCTCCAAGTGTAAACATACCCTTTACATGATAAAAAGAGCTTGCCATGACAAGCTGAGACATAGGAGTGACCCCACAGTAAACACCTGCCTCTGATAAGATTTTATGTTTGCCACAGATCTGTTGCACACAAACTTTAACTCTCTAAGAAGTCTGTCAGTAGATGAAAAAGACATTTTATTATCACTATAGTCAAGACTAAAACCATGTCTATGTTAGCATTTTTTTCATTATGGCTGTGCTGGTTAGGGGATATGATATTTAGTGACATTTTTGTACTGACAAAACCAGCAATATAAGAACGTATATTCACAACCTTAACTTTTTTGCACATTGTCAGCATGAAATGCATTGGCCAAATACTGCTTTTTGGTGGTAAAAGATGCATCTCTGCTAGAAGGAATTTCCAATTCATTGAGAGACCTCTTATATGGGAGGCAAGAGCTAAGAGACAGAGATGATAATGCTTTTTCTGAACTGTAGGGTTCCAGTTTCAGTTTGTCCAGGAGTTGACCACCTTAAAATATTCTGTCTAATGTTGTTTGATTCCTCTTTGCTGGAGGAAAATAAAGCAAAACAATATACTGACAGGTGTGGGAAGCAGTGTGAAGCAAATACACAAGGAAGAATATCCTTCTGGTAAAGTTTTGCAAAAAATCCATTCAATTTGTTAGCTGCTTCTTAAAAGCAAGTATGTAAGAGTAGATATATGAATAGCGTAGCCCTATGCTTCTGGAAAAAAAATCATTAAGCTTTCTGATTTTCTCTCCTAATACTGAGCAAATCCCATGTTTTTAATGTCTCTGTAGTTTAATTATGGTAGGACTGAACTGATGGAGTGGTAGGATTTCAGATTTTTAAAAAGTAGAAATCCACCAAATGCTGAATAAAATGAGTAGAGACATCTCTGAATTTTTTTCAGTTGGTTTTTACCACAAGAAGATGCTAAATGTGCTGAGACCATTCTCTGACACTGAGGCCAGTTGAATAGAGCAGTCTCATGTCCACACCTTTAAACTCTATTACTCTATGAAACAAATGGGCTCCCAAAAAGTGCCTGTGAGATGTGGCCTCCAGCACTGGATTTCTGCCTTTAGCCACGACACTTTCTGACTTGAGCCAACACCATGTCTGGGAATCTGTTTGAGATGTACCCAGTGTGTGCTATGAAATCACACAATAGTGGAACATGGGAAGAAAGTTAACTAATAAAAGCAGTTTCAGGTGAATGGAATATGATCTGCCTTCCAGCAATCTGCCAGTCTGCTAAGCCCATGTCACACTTTTTGGGCACAATGCCGTGGAAATTTTAGCAGTTAAAATGATCAAAATCGTCAGCTTTATGTCTCACAGACAAACAAATAAGCTTCACACATGTGAAACGAGAATAATATTTTCATATTAACATAATAGGAGAACTGCAACATAATGTACTGCTTTCTCCTACAACATCCATGTTTTTTCTCTGGAAGCTTGAATAATTTTTTTCTCTGTGTAACTTTTGAATTCTGGTTGATGTTATTATAGACATTCCTTTTTTTTTTTGGTGATATCTTCCAGTGAATAAAGAGTCCAGTATTTCTGAAATAGTTTGTGTGTAAGCTTCTACGTTAAGGACAATGTTGGGTCGCTGGTCATACGCTGTTTCTTTAGGTGGAAACACCCTGTGGCAGTGGATTAAAAACAGCTTGTGAAAATCAGAGATAGTTCTGGACTTTCCTGTGGAAGGGTGGCATTTGAGGACTGGGAAAAAACATCTAAGGGCAGAAGAACAGGAAAGATAGTGACATATAGAGTCTCATCTAGCCACGGGGGAAATGGAAGAGGTAATGAATGAACAAGTTTCATACTAGAAAAAGAGTAAGAAGAGAATGTGAGCTGCTTAGCATCACACTCCAAGGTCAAAATGAAAGACCTGAAATGGAAGGAAGTTGTTTGAATGACAAGACATAATTTTAAGGAGAAGGATCACTGACAACCTTGCAGAATGTGCAGGGAGTGCTGGGAAAAGAGAAGGGTGAGAAATCAAAGTCAGGGATAGTATAAATATGCACATTTCTTATGCCACAAAATAGAGATTGACGGAGCTTCAGACTTCACTATGTGCATCACACCTGTCAAATGTGCACGAAAATGCTAAACTACAGACAGGACCAATTAATTTCCTCACTTGGGCTTGAGAAAGTATGTACAAGCTTCTCGGGGATATGGGAATGCAAATGAATAGCACTATATTCATCACCTACACACCCCAAAGCCCAGGGTAGTGCTAAAAATCTTCTCTTCCCTGAGAAATTAAGGGCAGGTGTGAGTCTGCATTTGGCTCCCCTCACAGCAGGATCTATCAGGGAGAGGTCAATGACATGTGTAACTACCTGCTGGCCACTTATTCCTCCATCCAAGGAGGCTCTGCTTTTCCTATAAACTCACAGCTCGGAGGGGTACAGTTGATTGGCTTTCCTTCTGTTCAGTTCCTCTTCTTTGAGTTACAGCAGTCTCCCACATCCTTTTCATAGGTCCTTCCCTAACTTTACTGATAAGGGATTTCTCTGTGTCCAATTAGTAAGGCTAGTGTATCAGGCTGGAACTGGATAATTACAAGTATGAAAAGAGACAGAGTGACCTTGGTTCACAAACCTCTGTGGGCAATTTATAAAACTTTAAAGCTTTCAAGAAAGTGTATTACTATTATTATTTTATCCCTTGTTCATCAGAAACATGGTTATTGTTCTTATATGGCTTCAAGACCTCTCTAAAATAAAGTTGAATCTATTTTTTTTTAACTGTCCTTTTCATAATTATCCATTTCAAGAATAAAAGTGCAGCTTTCAAGTTTCCAAGTGAGGGTTTGACTTTACTACATTTTATTAAAAAACATATGATTTGTTTTGAAGGGAGAGAAGGTATTATGTCATAACTGATAGCCAAAACTCTTGGTGGCATCATTCTTATGGTAACTCCAAAGTGATGGAAATCACATTTTATCTTGCCTGCTTTCACAGATTTCATGTAGAGGGTGCAAAAAAGAGATGTGCTATCTGGGAAAAAAAGTAATCTTGTGGTACAGCCCGTATATTTTAAATATTGAGGCTCTATCTTTTAAATATTGAGGTGTTTGTGCCTTTAGCAAAGAACAAAGGTCTGGTTACACAAGGTGACAAAAAGTAATGGGGGAAGTGTAACTTTTAGGCTGGAAATTTCTCTTACCTATCTGAAATCACCAAAAAGAGTGAGATGCAGTTCAGTTATTTAAGCTTCAGTGATAGTTGGAAGAGGGGGAAAGGCAAAGCTATCCAGAGCTATCTGTCCAAAGGCTCATAGCAAAAAGAGATATCTGAGAAAAACTCTCTGGATGTGCCCTTCTCTATGCCTGGCTGCTTGTCTCTTTTGATCATAAATGTACCCCAGATGGCTATCTTAGATTAGATGCTTAATTTTTATTTAGTTGTCTAAAGTCAGGGAAGATAAAATCCACCAGAAAATTAGGCTGGTATGGTACTGTGTTTGCAGACAAGGTATTTTGATCAGTGGAGGATTGGTAAATCATTTTATAGCCATTAGTTTGAGGCTTTGTAACTAATTAAAAAAGATGCACAACACTAATATGAGTAATCTCTTGTTATGAGACCTGTAGGTCAGCAGATGTCAAAAAAGGAAGGAAAATACTTATTACTGAAGACAAATCCTTGGTATTTAGATGCCTTGAGTTTCTAATAGTGTTGAATTATTTAGTGTCTGCTTCTGTGTCCATTTGATTCCATGTATCATGTTGTGCTCTATTTGCTCAGCTAATTTATTTTTGTTTCCTCTGTGTATGTCTCTCTCCTCTGGGTGTGTGAGTTTTTGTGCGTGTATGTTCACTGGATTAAGTCGGCTCAAAAAACCAAATATAGATAAATGGGCTGAAAATAGGTAAGAGTAAACTTAAATATTTCTCTTTCTAAAAAATAACCAGAAGACCAGTCAGTGGGTGTTTACTCAGGAATTGCCCGTTATATGAAGGTGTTCCCACTTCAGCTGCAGAAGAATAGAGTTTATCTGCTTCCAGATAAAGCACTTAACTCATAACATTAAGTACTTTTATCCTCTTAATTCCTTACAAAACCCTCATAAAAAACATGAGAGCTAAATGTGGTTCCAAAAAACAGCATTAAATTATTACTGGCTCTGATAAAAATTATTAGTAGATAATAATCAAATTAGATAAAAATCCAATAAATATTATCAGATAATAGTGAATAAATATTATTATTATAGCCAGTAATACTAATCTAATGTCTAATAATAATCTAATAATCTAAAAAGGAGGCTAAAAGATTTTTCAAAAAGCTTTTACCTAAATATTTTTTTTTTAAATCCCCCTTCATTATTTAAATGGCAAATTTCACTACCCAGAGCATCTCCATTCATGTGTCTCACCTCTGGGATTTTGTTTTCTCTGTGTCTGATGTGCTTTTTCACATTTGCTGCCAAGACACATTGCAAAGCCTGGGCAGCTGGGTTTTGTTATGGTGTGCAGGCATAGTGTGCATCTCAGATTTTAGCATCAGGCATTACTCTGCTCCTAGACAAAAGTAACAGCTGATTTCTTACAAACAAGAAAGCATCAACATTTTACTGGTAGGTACTTTTCAAGGCTCCTCTTAAAGCATAATGGGAGACATAAAAGTGTGCCCTTAAATCCACTGCTGTTCCTAAATCTTCCCCACAGCTTTCAAATTTCCTTCCCTGTAGGTTAGCACTTTTTTGTTTGCTGTTATACTCTCTCTGTGAAGTTGGTGCTGGTTTTGAAATAAACCTTCCGATTTACAGTCTGTCTATTATTGGCAGTCAATTATTAAACCTCTTCACAATTAAGTCACTTCAGTGCCTTGAGAATTTATTAGCTAGGAATTAACTCTTTGGTCCCACATTTGCTATCTATGCCACAGTCCCCAGAGATTTTCTTCATTCATCTTGTTATTCCATAATGCTAATTGGGTGCCAATGGAGGACACTTAAATGCCAAGTTATTTTCAGTTGATCTACAGCTATTTCACTAATGAACTTGTACTAGAAGCAGAATAAAGCTGGAGCTCCAGCAGAAATGTATGCATTTGGATTTCTCACAAATGCTTCTGTTGAATTGGCAAAAGGGTACACTTTCTCATAAAATGCATGAACAAATTTCAGCTGGCCAATCAACATCTGTTATGGAGATAAATATGAGCCAAAATTTCTTGTTCTAACACTCAGTATCTGGCCCAGAAAGGATGATTATTTAAACTTTTCATGGCTGGGGCCCAAATACAGTGTCAGAGCCAGCTAACTCAGCTATCAGAAAGCTAGGCCATATTCCATATCCTTCTGGAAAGATACTTGCTAAAGGGTTGGTTTCCTCTTAGTTCTATATTTATTTCTTTGGCATTTTTAAAAACCTGAATTCTCATTTGCAGTATAGTAACATTTTGAAGAGTTAATATGTCAAATTGTGACTGTAATAAATTCTATTAACTGAATATGCAAGGAGTCAGAGTCTTTGCTGACATTTGGGTATCGCTCTTCAAGAAACTATGCATATGAAAAGTTTGATTAAAAAATTCTAACAAAGAAGATAAAATTTTTTATGGGGAGATATAAATTTCAATGTTCAAAATATTAACATTTCAGGAGAAAAGCTCAAAGATGCAAAGATGATAAAATGCCTTTTTAGGTACTTTTGTGGCAATTTTAAAACTTTGCAATTTCATGACAAAAGCCTATATCAAAATTCTGTCATTTTCTGAAGATACAGATTCAATGTTCTGAGCTGCTCTTCTATAAACTTTTTCATTTCCTGAGCCTCTCATATTACAGCAATAGGTTAGATGTGCAGCTGCTTTTTCCTGAACAAACCGAGAAAAAAATATTTCCTTTGAAAAACACATCACTGCCTGCAGAATTCTGTCCTGCAGACGGCATTAAATTATCTTTGAAGGTTATCAGTAATATTCTGTGGAATATCAAGAGGTGTCACTGTTGAGAAGTAAAAGACTTCCCCTTTGTTGAGTGAGCTGCTCTTATGAGGTTTAAATTTCAGCTTTTTTTCTTGCAGTTGTAGAAAATGGTCTCCAAACCCAGCTGCCTATTAAGGCTGAACAACTACACTTACGTCTGGAAGCATCCCTAGAATGCAATAAATAAATTTTCCTTATTATAGTGGTCAAAGGGTTTAAAACTTTGGAAGTCTCGCTTTATTTTAACTTCAACATTTGTGTCATTTCTAGAAGGGTCAATGTGTAGCTTGTACACAAAAATAAGGATGGAGATATTGAGCCAAACACATACATCTGACCTTCTAAGAACTCTGAAATTGTCTCTTTTGGGAAAAGGAGGGTTTGTAGGAGGACACAAAGGGAGTGGAGATTGCAATCCAACCATAAAGGTGTTAGATGCCCTGGCCAGACTGTGGGTTAGATCCTGAAAATCCTGATGTGTCAGTGTAACTTTGCCACTGCAGGCCTTTATGGACAGATTTCCTTCATATACCTGGAATCTAAGCTAAAGCTACAAAGGCATCATATGTTTCAAGAAGTCACTTCTCATTTTTAAGGATAAGGGAGGTTTTCTCATATTTATCATTATGCCAAACCTCAAGTACCCAAAGGACTGTGTTTTTTCTCATGTTATCGTCTTAAATTGTCTACACTGAAGCAGCTGGTGGGAGAAAAGGGACCTTGATTCACCAAGTGTATTTTTCCCTCATTTCCTGACTTGAAAGAGAGAAATCTGTGCCCTTAGGTTTCCCATAGGAGAAAATCACCAGGACAGGAATCCTGACAGCTCAGAACCAAAACAATTTTCAACTGTGCGTGGGCAGTCAATGTTGCAGTCCTGAACCATGGATGTTTCTTTGAAAACTGTCATCTTGATGCAAATTCCAATGTGACTGCTGAACACTTGCTTGTATTTCTCTTTATTTACTTTAGGCTTAGTATTTTTTAACCTTTCCATGTTACAGATAACATCTCTTTTATCTGCTAGGGTGTAAATATAAAGTTTCTCATTGTTAAATTCAAACCCATGTTCCTTTTTGAAGGGTTTCATTGAAGACTTTCTTAGCCTGAGGTTATTCTATATCAAGTAGCACATGTAGAAGCTTAAACGGGATAGAATCATTATTATTAATTTATTAAAATCAACTTCTGACTGTTCCATCCTTACTCCCTTTAGACTGACATGGAAACAAAATGAAGTATGTTTATGTGAAAGTATATTGAACTATTGATGTAAGAAAATTTTATCTCAATGGAGCATCTTCAAAGGAAAGGAAATCTTCCTCATGGGAAAAAAAAGTGAAAGCTTTTTGCCTTTTAATATTATGAGGAAGGACAGAGGTCACAATTTTTTCCTTATGTGTGTACGGTTATGGAGCCACAAGTCTCCCACTAAAATTGAAGCTTAGAGCAGGAAGTCTGTGATGAAAGTAGAGTCTGCTTTCAAATGTTTGTCATCTTTTTAACATGGTACTTTGTGTCCAACTGAAGAGCTAAATAAGCCTAGAAACACTCAAAAAAGCATTCAACCACAGATAAAGGCATACATATCTCCCCGTGAGGAAAAGCTTAGTTCTATTGATCTAGCAAGGTCTGGTGAAACTGTAAGACAAATACTCTTAGAGCTAAAGGGTAACTCTGTGGGAGGGAGCATTTTGACCCCTTTGTGGCTTTGTGGCCTCTGGTATGACAGGGGATTTCATGGCACAGTGACCCTGGAACCTGGAAAAATGATGGCAGAGGGAGCAGGGGGGCAAACAGACAGTGTTTAAGGGCATTGCTGCCCACTTTTATGAAGAGGGGATAAAGTCAGACTCTTTCCATAAAAAATGTTTCAGTTCTGGTTTAGTTCTAACAAAGTTCAACCTCTGGACTTTTTTTTTTTACGCGTAAGAGGCAAATGGCAGGAGATTTTCAGGATGTTTTCTCTCCTCCATACCAATTACTTATTAAAAGTATCTCTCTCTTCTCACAAGTTAGAGATGCCTTATGAACTCAACCCCAGGAGTGTGAGGGGGCTCCCTGGACATTCCCACTAAGAGTTTTTGCTAGAATTGTTCAGTGAAGTATTTGGATAACATGGTACATACACAAGCTCCCTGACTGTGAGGACTTGATTCCTTGGTACTCTTTTTGGAAGATAAGGCATTTAGCTACAACTTCCATGGCAGGTTTTTTTTTTGGTTTTTTTCTTTTTGGGTTTTTTTTTTGTTGTTTTTTTTTTTTTTAATTTGTAGGCTGATTTGGCTGGCTTGCTTCTCAACACAGGCTCATTCTCAACTCTCTGCTCTGTAAACCCAGGGATCCTGGTGACTTTAACCAACTCCTCTGAGCTGGCTCTTTGAGGCTGAGCCCAGCTGAAGTTTCCCTGCAACCAGGGAAAAGAACTTGTTTGGTTTGCTTAGGTTTGCTTGAGGAGCAGAGACTTTCTCACACTGCAAGACTTGTAAAGTTCAGTAGAGGCAGAAAAAGCTTAGATATAAGCTTACTAAAAACACTTATTTGATTAGATATAGGAGCATTTCTTAACTGCTAACATGTTAGCCTTGAGTTTCCATGTGATCCAGGAGCCTTGGAAGTTTAAAGGGCCATATCACTTAAGTGAGCTTGTCTGCCTTTGGTCCATTTTTATAAGAAGAACAGGTTTAGTGCACCAATCCTTCTTCTAGTAGAGTCGCTGTTAATAGTAAATCAAGCATAATTTACATATTTTCAGAAATATTTGTGACTTTATCACTTTAATTTTACATTAAGTGACAGCTCTTCTGAAAATACTACTGTAAAGTAGGCAGTTGCACCATGCAGAAATTTGTCAAAAGAGAGACTGAAAAATAAGCAATCTTGTAAGTCAAGATGTTCCTAGGTACATTTTAAATATAGAATTCCTGAATACAGACATCATGCTGGAATGGCCTCAGTTAAAACCAGACTAAACTAGTGGGTGTAGATTTAGGTATCACATTTGAGGAGCCCATTTCTGAAAAATCTTCTCTTGTGTCTTCCTAATATTATGACAAAAAATAGTCCTTAAGAGATCCTGAACATTCAAACAGGTCAGCAATAAAAAGAATTAAAACAACTGGCTGCATTTCAGTGTATAGATTAATGTCTATAATTCAAAGTGTTCTGGTCTCCAGATTTTGCAGGTGAATTTGGAAACCAAAGAGTGGGGAGGGAAAAAAACCCAAAAAGGCTTAGTGTGAAGAAACAGTCTACAAGGGAAGGACTGAAGATTTCCCTCAATTTGACTTATCAGAAATGATATCAGAGAAACAACTTGATTACAACATTTACTCATGACTTTTAGAGAAAAAAGAAAAAAAATCCAAGAAAAAAACCCAAATTTGAGATTAAAAGTGCACACTATAGGAAGACATAATCAATATACAAAAGCTGAAGCCGAATACATGAAGGAAATAGATAAAAATATTAGTAACATTGATATTGATTAAATGCTGCCACATGTTGCTGAAGGAAATATTAGATTCTTCATGGCCTCATCTCAAGAATGGGTGTCCTTCCAGAAAGTGTGTTTCAGTCAAGCATAACTCAGCAAGGGCAAAAGTAAGGTTAGCTGGGTGAAATTTAATGACCTATTATCTACAAGATATCTAGTTGGTTTTTAGCTTTTATATATACACTATTCTATAATAAATGTTGAAACATGTTTCAGAGTTCTTTTATTGATTTAAATGGGCCTTCACAAATGAGGGTTATCAAATAGGCTTTATACACTGATAGCAGGACCTTGCTTTATGATTATCTATGATGCTAGGGAAAAATGGCAAGGATTTTAAAAATACATCCTTAGGGAAGTGAGGATCCTTCCGTTAATGAAAAATTGGTGTGAGGTCAAGCCTGAATTTAAAAACATGTTAAGGTAGACTCCTTCTGTTACTCAAAAGCATGAAACCTCTAAAAGGTTTGTGAATGTTTACCAGGGGCATGGGGGCATCTACACGTTTTTGGAAAATCTCATCTGTAACAGTATATAACAATTCTTTCATACACTGATTTAAAGGAATATTTATCAGAAGTCTTGTGATGTAGTTCCTTTTCCTGATGCCATGCGCCATAAGCCAAGAACTTCATATTACTGGAAGCAATATCTGTACACTGTGTAACTTGGAAACCCAAGGAATTCAGTAGCTCCACTGTAGCTTGCAAGCAAGGGATAAAGTGGTTCCCTGGGGACTCATCTTTAGAAGAGACAGGATGGCTCTGGACATGCAGTCACACCCAAAGTGACCCAGAGATTTTGAACCTCCATGACACCTATTTTTCTGCTGCCTGGCACAGGACAGATACGTTCTCTGGTTACAAATAATACAGAGCTCAGGCAACAGCATTTGGTGAAATCTGTTATAATTGTTCCTAAATTCTCTCAGCTAAGCAAAGGAGCAAAAAGTACAAGTAATTACTTCAGAACATAAACATACTTTTTAATAGTGAAAGTTAATCTGGGATGCAGTACAGAGATAGGTATCACAGATGTATCAAGAAATATCAGAAATTATTCACTTTCATCAGAATAACATAAACATCAGTCAAGCACAGAAGTAAGAAAACACCTTGTCTAAGACTGAAAGAGAAATGATAACTTGAACATATAAATTATGTCAGCACCGGTGCTGACATAGACAGAGAAAAAAATTGTTCTCCCTTGAGTGACGAAAAACTGGACTTTTCTAATCTCTGAGAATATCTACTACAGATATCCCTTCATTGTGATTCCCTTTTAAAAGTTTGAGTGTGCTTTCTGCTTTTTATTCTTTTTTTTTTTTTTTTCAGTCCAGCAATTTTTTTATATTTGTTTTTCTTCTAATTAGGAGAGAGATTCTTCTCCCTTCTGCTATGTCTTTGAAAGAACTAAGAAAAGGCCTGCTTATTTCTGTTGTGCTAATCCCTTTTTCATATGGTTGTGCACAATGCCTAAAATCATGAGAGTATCTGCATATGGTCTCTGAATATATTTACTTTGACAAGCTCTCAAGAGACGAAACATGAAAATTACCATATTCCACTTTCCTGTCTGTGATGAGCTTCCAATTCTAACCCTCTTCTGCACCCAGCCTCATCTTTTCATTTCCAATGGTAAAATTGCAATCAGTTCTATGTATTTATTTATCTTTTAATGAACAAAAAAGTTCTGCTCTTGCTTCCCTAGGGCTCATGTTTATGGGAAGGGCACAATCACACCACTGTAGTCTAGGAGGGGTCCCAGGGATGCTTTGTGTGGAGAGCTGAGAGGCTCTTCCTGTCTGCCTGTGGTACTTTAGACACAGGACTATGAATTAAATACAGTTATAGCTGAAAAGGAGTTGCCCTGCATTTAGTTCAGTGGGAATAAAGAAGAAGAGAAAATGGGTTGTTTCAAAGGGTGTTCTTGGGGAAAAAAAAAATCCAAATATGAAAGCAGAGGGCCCTGGTGGGTTGTATCTTTTTGTACCTTGGAGGGCCCAGCCTTGCAACCAAATTACTGTCTCTTACAGGGAGATTTAAGGCAAGCCACAGCACCTTGCCCTTGCAGCAGGCTGAGAGCATGCATTTACTGGTGTTTAGTAGATTTGACAGAATATATCTGTTATATACAAGTTGCAACATGTTAATCTCTCATCCAACACAGCCCTCAAATGCCTCAAGGATCTGCTCATTACTGTGCCCTCAAATGACTACATGAACTAGTGCAGAAAACTAGTTAGAGTAACTTTCAAGATTATTTACCCCTTGAAGCTCAGCTACAAGCTTTGAAGTGTATGGAAGCAGCAAACTTCATAGGAAAACTGTCCAGTTTCCAGAAGAAATACCACTGAATAGGTTGAACTTTGAGCCATACAGTGGTATCACAGCATGCACATACAGGTTCTGGGCTTGTGAGTGTTGAACTGAATCTAAACTAGAGGTTTGCACGGTAGCACTAAGTACTTGCACTTGAAAGATGGTAGTAAAGGACTTCAATTTACAGCAAAAAGATGAACCTGCCAATTACCTGGTTTGGGATGACCTACTTGCTAGTTAGTGTAGTCACCTTCTTTAGACCACTTATCTTAAAAAGCTTCTTGACATTATTAACAACATAATTAATAGGTTTTCCATCAGTCTACACTTTACTCCTACTTTATAAGCCAGTAACAGTCATCCAGTATGAGTAGGCAAATATGAGGCCATGGTCTTTTTTTTTGTCTTCCTTTCTTAGGACTGTGTATCTGAGCTTTTGCATGGATGACATAAGGTTTTGGGTTGCCTGCAAAAGGAAATATCATTATCCCATAGCAGATTTTCTATCTATTGACCTTAAGTTCTCTCCCAGAGATTTCATCCATGTTATAAAAACAGGAAAGAACAGCATGAATGCCCAAGTTCCAGCTGTTTTAAACAACGATGGTTAACACAATGGTATTCAATTAATCCTCTAATAATCCTCTACAGATCAGCTGTAGAATTGGTCTTGATTCTTAGAGAGGATGTTATATGAGCTAAGTGGAAGAATGCAGCTGTGTGCATGCACCCTCATCCCTGTCACACTGCTGGGACATGGAGTAAGGTCAGCTCAGCAAAGGGTCACGCTCATGAAGGCAGGTAAGTTGCTGTTCTTATGATAGCTCATACATCTAAATGATACTTTTCTCTAGCTATCTTGTTTTTCTTGTCTATAAAGAGTTCTGTCATAAAGTTCTACTTTCTGTAAATATAATTCTGGTGTGATTCTGGTGAAATAAATGGATGCATACTGTTCTTACTGGGATCAAACTCTGAGTTCTGACACCCTCTTACTTTATGACACCTAGTGACTCTGATTGATTGCATGAACTGTATGATTCCTCTTTTCCATGACATCATTTATAAGGCTGCATTTCATCCCTGTGGATGAAACATTGAACATAAAACAGGAATGCATCCAGAAAAAGCAACACTGAAGTAGCACATCTGCAGTCAAATGTTTTGCATCCTTAACACTTCTTTATCATGTGCAAACACGTCAAGAAAGCTCTTTAAAAATATACCCAGTGGAGCAGAAATAACAACATTTGCTATTAACACAGAATGTTGCTTTGGACCTCATTTATCAGGAATGAGAATATTGTCCTTCGTCCATATATAGAACAACCAAAACTGTTGAATGAGCAAATTATCTGCTCTGGAGCACATGGAAGACAGTAGTAAGACAGAAATACTTAAAGAAGATATTTCTGAGTATATGTTGATGCACCCAGCTCCCTCTTCTCATTCTGAGATGTCAACAAGCTTTGTGGCTGATTTTGTGGGAAAAGGAGGAAAGAAAGCATAGAATGTATTTTCACATGAGATAGTTGCAAACATATGTGCTTACCTTTTTTGAAAACCTAAATTTGGCATTGATACAAAAGGAAACTGTCTCAGAAAGCATATACTTGGAGGCTGACTCCTCAACTGACTGTGTGACCTGTTCTTACTTTGTTGGTTAATTAAATGAGACTGGTCAGATGTGAGAAAGGTCAGGAATATACAGTAGTGAATCAAAAGTGGAGAAGACTGAAATTCTGAAGAATTTTGTTGAACCAAAAGAAAAATTGCGGGGACACGAGACAGTATTTACAGAGTGAGTAGCTGTAAAGAATAACAAATGTACTCTGGATTCCAGGCTTGCCTGAACTAGAGCCATAAATTGGTAGCAGGACATTCAGACTCTTTTAAGCAGGATCGCTTACACTCTATGGATCACTTTTTCATTACGGAAGTGCCTCCACACAGTAATATTTTCATTTTATATAGTAGTTTTGAAAAAACTCAGCATCCACTGTAGAAGATACTAAATGATGAACAGTTAGAGTACCTACCATGCTAATTTGTCTCATTCTCTGCTTGAAAAATGTTATCTCTGGCTATCTGCCTTAGTTTCCCCCATTCCTTTGCTACATGCAGTGTGTGCTTCATGAATCCCTGTGGCTCCTCAGTGCAGCCACATGTGCAAGGGACCAGTTACTGCTCACAAAGAGCTGTTGAATTTCAAGGTGTATCACCAGCTGCACAGCCACGGCATTTTCTTTTCTTTTTGCAAATAGGGCATAAAGTGCTAAGATTCTTTGTGTTATGGGGTGGTAAAATGTCATCTTTGAAAAGAACAATGTAAGAGTGTTTTTGATGTATAGAATAGTAAGAAAAACAAAGAAAAAAACCCCGTACCTACAGAAGTATGGTTTTTTTACCTGCTCTGTGTTCTCTGGGGAAAAAAAATAATTCCTTTGAGCTGAAAACTTGTAGGATGTTTCAACCTGAGGTGAATTGGTTCAGCCACTCAGAAGGTACAGGAGCTCCCAAATGATTTTATAATGTAAAAGTCGGTAGATTCTTAACTTTAGCAGTGCTCACAGAGACTTGTAAAGGAAGGATAAAGGTATTTGAAAGATTTTTTGGAAAGTAGGTTTTGCTCTTTTGAAAGTGAGGTAATAGTAGAGCCTTGTTTCTTTCCATCTTCCCCTGATGACTCACAGCTAACTATGTAATTAATTAACCCTACCTGGCTGCTAATTAAACAGTTGGCTTTGAAAGAGAAAATGGTTCACAATGATACAAGGAAAGCAGAATAGGTGAGTTACAAGGTGTCAGCAACAAGCTGGCTAGTTAAGGCACAGTCCTCTGGTATGTGCCTGCTTATTATGAGTAGGTGTTATGTGACCTGCAAGCACAGTTCTACTCATTACAAAATGCAGAAATTCTGAGCCATTACTCAGCAGACAGAAGAGCTATATTAAATAGAAATATTAAAATTTCTCAATATTTAGAATGATTTTGGCTTTTGTGACAACATGGATGTTATTTTAAGAATCACAGGATCAGGGTAAGTGTCAGATACCATATGTGGTTGCTAGTGCATATTTAATATTTTGTCAAAAATCTAGTCTTCCTCACTTAATCTTTCCCTATTTTTCTTTCAAGCCGTAACTATTTATTGCTTACTATTGTTTGATACTTCTTGTCACTTGCTGAGCACTCCAGACTAATCCCAAAGACCTTTGTTTAAGCACATAACATGTGCCCTGTGGTGAACAGCTTTGATTTGATCTAGGTGGGATCTAGGGTGTTGCTTCTGCTCATTCCATGCTGTGGTCTCTAACTTTCATTGTCCTAGCAACAGCAATAGAAGAGTGGAACACTTACTAAATTACTTATTTTCCTTTGCAGACATAATCTTGAATTTCCTTTGTCTGCCAGAACTTGCGGAAGATCTAATAGGCAACAAAAGATTGTGGGGGTATTTGGGACGGTTGTCTTGTTGCATAGGTTTGTGTTCAGTCTTGGTGATTTTTGTTTAGTTAAACAAGGCTTTAAGAAACTTGATTCATCTTTAGTTAGCTTTTCTTTGAGCAGAGGGTTGGAATAAAAAATCCATACATGTCTGGCACAATCCAACTTCTATGATTCTACATTACTTATACAAGTAGGTTATTTTAGAGCTTCCATGTGAGTTTAGTATTATTTTTAATACCATTCTCTGACTTCAAGTCTGTTCTCCAGTTTTTTCTCCTAGTTTAGTGGATGAAGGGAAGATGAAGGATGTAGTTTTTCTGGATTTTTAGTGAGGTTTTTTGATACTGTCCCTCACAGCATCCTTCTGGCAAGTTGACCAGCTAGATATGGAATGAACATTTTCATAGTGCACTGGATGAAGTGTGGCATATTGAGGCACAGACTCAGTCACTCTTCCAAACTGAGACAAAAGTTTATTAAGCTGAGGGTCCTATTTATACACTAGCCCTTGCCCAGATTCCTCTCCAGAGTCCTTCCAAAAACTCTTGGTTTTTTCCAGTTTTTTAGGAATTTTCAACCTTCCCTTTGTTAAGAAAGTGGCTTCATTTGCACATTCCTTTCTTATCACTCACATCATCCTCTCTACTTCCCACGGTGAAGAACAGACTGAAGGGCAGAGCTTAGAGGGTTGCAGTGAATAGGGCTCCCTCTGGCTGGTCACCAGTCACCACGGCGTTCATCAGGGCTCAGTTCTAGTGCCAGTCCTGTTCAATATATTTACTGATGATCTAGATGCAGGAGCTGAATGCACCATCAGCAGTTCTGCAGATGATACCAAACTGGGAGGAGCTGTTGAATCTCTTGAAGGGCCATAGGCCTTAAAAAGGGTTCTAGATAGATTGGAGCATGGAGCCTTAGGGGCAACCTCATTGCTCCCTGCAGCTTCCTGAGGAGGGGACATGGAAAGGAAGGTGCTGAGCTCTTGCCTCTGGGATCCAGTGACAGGACATGTGGGAATGGTCCAAAGCTGCTTCAGGGGAGGTTTAGACTGGACATTAAGAAGCCTTTTTTTTACCAAGCAGGGGGTCAAACACTGGAACAGGCTTCCTAGAGGGGTGCCTAAGTCCCTAAACCTGTCAGTGTTTAAGAGGTATTTGGACAATGCCCTTAACTTTAACTTTTAACAACATGCTTTAACTGTTGGTCAGCCCTAAAGAGGTCCAGGAATTGGACTAGGTGATTGTTGTAGGTCCCTTTAAACTCAAATAGTCTAGTCTAGTTTTTCCAGTTATGGATATTACAAAGTCTTTCCTCTTAGGAGAAGGAGACAATAGCAGGCCATAGTCTGAAGGCATGGTCAACTTGGTGAATATGACATTATTGGAATTTATGTATAAACCTGCTTCCAGGGATTGTTTCTGTACAGGAATTTGTGGAGCCACTTGTAGACAAAACTTCAACCCTTTTAGCCCCATTCTAATTTTTACAAGCTGTTGTATTAAGCAGGATCGAGGAAGATATAGTATAATTTTTACTTGCTTTCATCAGTCTTGAGTATCTGCCCTTTTGGTGGCTTAAACTGAAGATTATGTACTTCTCTAGATTCATATCAAATATCTGTAAGAGTTGCAAAACAGATATCATGCATTTTAAGCAAGCTTAGCTATGAAACATATGTGAAAGTGTCTTCATGCATGAATTACAATATTATTAGGAGGAGTCTTGTTACAGTCATATAATATAGAGTGCTGCTTTGGCTAGTAGTCAGGAATTCCTAAAGAATGCAGTTACAGCTTTCTCCTAGTGCTTCTAGTTATCAGCAAAAACCAGCTGGGGAGTTATTTTCTTGAGCCTTTTTTCTGAGCTGAAAAAGGTTTTATATAATGTTTAACTAGA
The DNA here is from genome assembly GCF_036169615.1 of Heliangelus exortis. Classification (NCBI taxonomy): domain Eukaryota; kingdom Metazoa; phylum Chordata; class Aves; order Apodiformes; family Trochilidae; genus Heliangelus; species Heliangelus exortis. The sequence goes on along the minus strand of NC_092424.1, from coordinate 77,827,554 downwards.
AAGAAGATCAGATGATTTTAAATGAACCAGGCTTGTGGTGCCTTTCATTGCTCCTTCAAAACTCAGCTCTGCTGATTCTGAACATAAATGCCTTGGCACCCTGGTTCCAGGGATGGCTGCCACACAGCTTACTGTGGTCATAGTCACTCTTATGCTCAGGATGAGATTTTTGAGAACGTTTAAAAGTTTCTTCCAGTAGATGCTGTAACACTTAATTGACTTCCTATCAAGGACTTGGCATCACCAGCATGAATATCTTATGTTAGAATATGTTACCATGTCATCTACCTGAATATATGCAAGAAAGGGGACAGTATTAATCCAGCTTCAAAACTTAAAACAAATGAGCAAAAATAATTAAAAGTTATTGAGCCATCGCAGTCTCTTTTACCCTCCATGAATGCTTTAATAATTTCATTGTGAAGTTTATCTTTTCCCATTTGGCTGGATCCTTAGTGACTACACATCAGTGGTGTAGTACACTGGTACCTTTTTGTTGGTAAAATCCTTTTAATCTAAAAAAGCCCTAGATATTACTAGAACTCGTAGCATCAATGATTTTTTAACCACCCCTGAATTTTTAAAGATCCAGATTCTTAAAGGTAAATGAGTAAGGATTAGATTTTGTCAGGCTATCAGACTGGCACCGGAAGTGGGGTTCAGATTAAAAATGGTATTAAGGGACAGACGTTCCTCTGGGGACTTTCCAAAGCACCTTGGCTAAGATACTAACAAGCACACTTGCTTCAATGTTGAGCACAGGCACATAAGAAAGACAAAATGCTCCAGGAAAACTCTGTTCAATCTGCTCGTGCACTTGCAAAACTACAAGCAGTGTCAACTTTTTTGCCAGAAAATTAGCTTCAGTGATAGAAGTCCTAACACTGTGCATACTAAGATGTAAAGCTACTTAGCTAAGCAGTGCATTTGGGTGCTGCACATCTCTGGATAATGTCTCTTAGAATAGGAGAGCTTTGAGGCTCCCTTTGCAGCTATCTGATGCAAAGGGATAGAGTCAGAACTGAACTCACACTGGCAGCATTCACTTCTGCCCAAAGCTTGCAGGCTGCTGGTGGTGCTGTTGACTGGCTTTTCTGGGGCACCTATGTAGCTGGAGCATTTACCTAGGAAGCAGGAGATCCAATTTTACTGTTGACCTCAGCTTGAGATGATTCTCTTAAAAAAGAGCCTTGGCTCCCCGGTCAGTCTGTTGTCACAGGCTGAGCACAGCCATGACTAAATTTCATTAAAATGTCTGAGCCGTAGTTCATAAAAGTCAGAAGTGAAAACAGATGATCATGAGGCTGGGGAAAAAATGCTAGGTCTCATTGATCTGAAAAATGAAAACGATAGTGCAGGTTTTTATGTATTCTCAGACATTAGCTATTTGGGATTATGCTTCCATCTGCAGCCACAGTGAAACTTTGACCTCCCTCCTCTCTCACTGGTTGGTCACATTTGTAATCTTTCCAACTACCACAGTCTCCAGATTTGTTTGGAAAGCTTGAATTTTTCAGATGCTGCTGCTCACTAGCAGCTCCTCATCTTCACTGGAAGTAACGAGTTTTTGGAGTAAATGTGCTTTTACCCTAATTTGACTTCTCTGTCAGAGGAACAGTGGGGGTGGGAGAAATCCTTATTCCTACTCCTACTAGTACTGTGCTCTGCTCCTACTAGTACTATGCTCCTACTCTGCTACTGCTAATACTATGTACTGCAGAGAATTTTATTCCTATCCCCACATGAAACTCACCATCATTTAACTTCTATATATCAATTCCAATGTTGTGTTTTCAACAAGTCCAACAAGTTAAACCTACTAACAAGAACAGTGGGAAACTTAAGCTTTTACTATATGAAGAAAGCAATAAAAGAAGCACAGGAATCATCACGCTGAATTAGAGTCAGACAATGTCTCATTTGGGAAAAATAGAAGAGTTTTCAGAGAAAAGTCTGAAATGTTGTAGACAAGTATGGAATAACCCATTAACACTGAAGCTTTCCTTCAAGGACTGGGAAACTGTACACCTCTATCTAAAAAATAACCTTTTTTATTTAATTCATGTTCCACATAGACCTCCATGTCACAGCTATGTAAATAGCTTTCCCCCTTCCCTCTATTTCTGGGTGTTGGGGTTAGGAGCAGAGGGGATATTTTGAAGATTGAATCAAACACCTCACCAGACTTTGTCACTGATGAGAGGGACGGTGCTACCTTCCCCCTTTAGAAGAAAAACCAAAGAGCATAAACAAAATTGTCCTGGTATGAGTGTGGAATGAGACATACAAATAAAACCAACTGTGGCTTTCACAAAAGAAAGTAATTATGGATAAATTTAAAATCTTTGTTTTTCTATAACACAGAAAAATATATTTGGCACTAATGTAGGCTTTCTCATATTGCCCCACTTTCTCATATTGCCCCTCCTATGTTTTCTGAGTGACATAAAAAGGGTCCTGGCAAATGTCTTTTCATGCCAGCTACTGAACTTAAAATGGTCACAGCTTTTATTCACTATCAGCCTACATGGATTCAAATTAGAGAATACCAGCGTAAAGGTCTGGATTTATTATCAATATTTTATCCACTCTCACAAAGAATTAATGTGCAATATAAACTGTACATCTTCATTAAATATTTTGGCTTATATATATTTTCCTATGCTTGCTTATTTAATACAACATAGAGATCTCTCATCTCTTATCTCAGGGAAGCATAAAACAACTTCAAAAATGCAGACCATACTCTGAAATCTCATCAGTGTTTCAGAGTTTCATTTAAATCCTCATTAAGACAGCAAATGCCACTGTAACTTGGTCTACATGATAATGTGCCCTTACTGTAAGAAATTTAGAGAGGGAAGCTGCTTTTCGAGTTGGTGAAAACATCTTCAAAGCTCAGAATTATGATGGAAAAAACGACACCTCATTATTCTTGAAATCCTTTCTCAACTCACCTGCCAGATCAAGTGCTGAATTCTCCAGCCACGTAGTCGATCAACATGAGAGATGCAAATGCTGCAGCTGGCCAGCCATTGCATTTATTTGTTTCCTATTCCTTTCCTTTCTGTTTTGTTCATCTTGTTTTGTTGCAATGTATTTTCTTTTTGTCAGAGTATGCTTTCTTTTAGACATCAGATTTTATTAACAGAGGTGTGCAGGTTCAGAAAATAGGGGCCTTATAGTGTTTCTCTAAACTACATGGGAATTCCTCAGGGGTGCCCTAAGTAATGACTTGGCTAGATCCTGCTTAGCTAATGAATTCTTTCCAAATTACAGCCCAACACATCTATCTTGGTGTTTCCTTATTAGTTTAGGGTTGTGCATAAGGGGTCATCAAGCATACTAAGAAGCCTGCATAAGATGGAAGAAAGTTGCAAGCTGTAATCTTGTTTCAAACTGCACCCCATGGAGAGTCTGAATGCATCTCCCTCTGACACCCTCAAGTACTGGAGGGGAAAAGGAGCTCCTTGTTCCCTCAGTGTACACATCAGGCTGGAATCTGCCCCCCTCTTTGTTGTAACCCACATCTGGGGATGCTTGGAGAGACCTTGCTGTGATACATTCAATGTTTGTACTACTAGTGCCCATTTCTTCTCTTACAAATTATTTCCCCTTTCCTTTAAAGGCTTTGTAATAAGGTAGGCAGAACATTAGAATGCAGTTAAAGTGAAGGATGATGTTAAATCCTTTCTTTCAAGAGAAGCATTTTCATTGGCTCTAATTATTAGTTCAAACAGTAATGCACAGGGATGTGTGTGGGGAACGATGAAAAGCAAAGCTATTCACAGACTTCACCTTAATACGCTATAGATTTCCATGGATTTTACTACTCCTCTCTATAGATTTTTTTTCCCACTTTGAAAACTTTCACAGGCTTCACTTCAAATATATTTATGGTGGCCCCTTTGCTGACCCCAAGCAGGTTTATCTGGTGATGCATATTATATAATGTGATTACAGAAGGTAAAACCAGGCTAATAAGGTACAGTGTGTGGAGTTCTTTAGTGGCTTTGATGTGTATCTTTCAATTTTCAGTCTTGCCTGTAAAAAGCAATAAAAACCCCTCAGTTCCAGCAGTGCTTGCACTCCCTATTTCACGTTGCTGTGTTATTTTAGGCTGAAATGCACTGTACCTGTCTTGTTTCTCACAGGCACATCCCTTTGGTCTTTTCAAAGTTATGAATACTTGAGACACTCCTACAAATTACTGTGCTGATTAAAAATCCTTGATCATATCATCTTCTAGCTTTTAAATGTGCTGTCAAACAATAGAATCAGAAACATGGGGCTGCTGCATTTATTTCATATTAATGCTTCAAGTTCAAACAAAGTGTCAAGATGACTAAGTACAAGGCATTTTCAGAATGCTTTAATGTTGCCTCATTTCAAATCATTTCATAAGCAGCTTGGTAATGAGCTCAATAAATTCTACTGGAAAAAAAATATGCTTGCTACCAAACAAAAAAAAAAAAAAAAAAGGTTGCTATTTTATAATTAGCCCTCTGGGCTTGTGGGAAGCAGTCTTATTTCTTGTTTGAAATCCACTTTCTTAGTGCTATGATGTGGAGATGGCTAAATGAGTATGAAATATTGTAATTAAGTACATCACAAGCTGTTTATCTTATCAGCAGTGTTTTTCTTTAAAGGCTGGCTTGTTGACCCCTGGTGTATTATCATATTTTTTCTGTGCTTTGCCAGTTTAATAGACAGAGGTTTACCAAGCACTGCAGGGGCAAAGAATGGCAGAAGGACAGCAAACAAACATAGTTGAAGCCTAGCATCTCTTTTTCTTTTTTTATGGAACAGGTATCTTTCCACTTTGGCTGCTGGAAAAAAGAGATGGTTTATTATTGATGAGGACCTAAGCCACTGGGCTTCCCCTTGCTCTCTACTGCTATTCTAAAGGCTTCCTCTTGTGATAATCTTGCCACCTCCTATATTTCTTACATTAGCTCAGCCAGGTAGAATAGATGTAGCCCATAACACGCTTGTCTATAACATTAGTGTGTTTCTTTCAAAAATTTCTTGGAAAGTTTACCTGGAGGCCACATCGTTCCTGTGACTGAATGAAGTGGTTAAGGTTGCTTGTGTGATGTACATTGACTTTACGTAGCTGAGTACTTCTAAGTATGGGCACCAGTTTATCCTTGCATAGCTCCCTGAACAACTGGTATTTTGCTGTATTTCCTCACAGCTGTCTCAATTTCATAGACATCTTGTTTATAATGGGCAATAAATATGGTGCAGAGCACCTGAAGCTTTTGCTGAATAGCCTCTCATCAGATTATGAGGCTCTATAGGTGCCTCGGCACAGCTCTGCACTTGGATTGATTTGTTCTTCTGAAAGAGAACTTCATCCCTCTGTCCATTGCTGAGCTGAGCCAATTACTCAGGTTTTTCTGACTTAATGTTGGATCTTTGGCAATGCCCTCTGGAACTGTTGGGATACTCTTCTCCATGTGATTGTTCCTGTTGTTGGATATGTATGAGAGGCATGGCTTCCTGCTACAGGAGCTGTGCTCCCAGTGCTCCCAGTACTCCCAGTTCCCAAATATGTCCCATTTACCCATATGTCTACTCATTTTACTCCTCACATTAATAGCAATAAATTTGCTAACTAAAGAATTCAGAGTGGCATGAAAATGCCTACATTTGCCCTTACAGCATTTTATTCTATTTTACTCTATTTTATTTTAATTTTTAATTCTGTTTTATTTCTACTTTTTTATTCTTTTGCCAGTGAGACAGTTCTAATTTTAAATAGCAAGCACAGTATACAATTCATCAATAAAGAATTCTTTTAGAACTTGAGTTAATACTGCTGCATCTGGGAGATTTATTGTTAATTTTACCACTTTCTTCTAAAACTTCTCTAATTGATATTTTAGTTTAATGTAGTATACCCCCCCCCAAAATATAGTTTACTCCTCCAATAGGAAGATGAGTACTAAGAATTTATTTAGTATTTCTGCTATATCTTTACCTTCCTTAGGGATTTTTCTTTCACCTTAATCACATCTATCATTTTACTTACAGGATTTCTGTTTAACATATGTTTAAAGAAAATATTTATTATTAATTTTATGCCTCTACCAGGAGTTTCCAATTATTTTTTCTTAACTGTTGTGTGATGATTTTACATTTAATTTACCAAATTTTATATTCCTTTTTATTTCTCATTTAGACATTTTTTAAGGGTTTTCCTTTTAATTCTACTGTATGCATGCACTTTTAAAATCCTCTTTTAAAGACCTATTTTAAATAAGCACTATACACTTAAGCATCAGACTCAGTGGCTCTAAGCAGTCCTCAGCCCTATAAAGTATTTAAAATTTTCCCTTCCTTTAAATTCCCTTAATATGTTTACTTTTAAAAACTCACATTGTTTAAAGACAGCTATTACTGAAATGAATCAGCCCCTTTGCTTTTAATTCTTCCAAATATAGTGAATTAGAGTGAATAACATGTACTGGTGAAGCATGGCCCTTGATTTACATCTTCACATAGGTTCTGCAGAGTGCTTAGGTTAAACCAGTAATTTCTTGCCTCCCCCTCTAATGATTCAAGTTCCTTTAGTGATCCAATCTTTAGCACTTTCCATTCAATAAGTTAATTGGAGGAATTAGATTTGCTGTTAGGGTTTTTTATCATGAACATAAGTTGTATTTGTTTTATCTCATGTGATATAGTAGGCAAATGAATAATTCTTGACTGTTTTCAATGGACTTATTCCCCTGAAATATTCATTAGAGCTGTTTTAGAATGGGCCATTGTTCCTTTCAAACCAGCCTCGTGCTTCTGGTAACTATACATTAAGTGATGCATTATGAGAAAATAAAATTTACCACACTGTACTCTGGTGACCTCATAGTGATATATATTGTGGGAAAAAAATCCCATCCTCATGGCAGGTGATACAGTCCTGTGCCCTTAGGCATGACATCTAGATGCATTATTGTCTCAGCTTTTTGTAACAGCAAATGCTGTATCTGCTTGTAAAATTATTCAGCCCATTGAAGATTCCAACAGCAGTATTTTGTGATGACTCTCCATGTCAGTAAATTTCAGCAGCTGATTCTGAAACAGAGGAAATAGTCTTTCTTTTCTATTAGTTTTACTGCTTCCATATTTACTGGACATTATTTTAATTGATTGACAGCCTTTTTCAATAGCAGCAAGGTAAAAAATAATAAAAAAATAAGTGAAATTAACTCTATCTATACTTGTCCTGCCATCCTGGGTATCTCTCTCTCTGTGATAGCCCTTAACAAAGACCCAGAGTACACTGCTAGGCTCTAATTGCCCTGACCAGCTTGTAAGCATCTTTTCTCTAATCTTCCTTTACAAGGTCTCTTCTCCTTTTCCTTTGTCTTATCCACAAAACTGTTTCCATCTCCATTGTGAAGCATGATGTGTGTTCCTGGAAGAACCTGTGCACTGATGTGATACAGTCTGCTGGCCATGCAGTGTACCCCGACCCTGCTGACAGGGTGCAGAAGGAGATCACATTCTTAACTCTGAGCACAATGAAAATCAAGGTCTGGATAGCAGGAGCCATCGTGGGCTCCCTCTCCACATCCAGCAAGTGTGAGTCAACCAGTTGGTATACAAAAATCTGGACCAGAGCATAACAAAAGAGAAAAATTATTACAGTCTATCAGGACAATTAGAACCTGACAGATTTTTACTATTTCTATTCATACATCTCTTTCCATATCTACCCTTACATCTGTACACCCATTCAAGTGCCTAAATGTTAGTGACTCTTGCCATCCGTGGTACTTGCAACACCTGCATGGGTGAGAGACAGGAAACAGGAGACTTGTGTCCTGACAACCAGGTATGACACCCTAGGTTCTCTAATACAGCTCTTGAGACCTGTACATAAGTAACTGAATCCCACCAAAAAAGTGAACTGACTACATGGCTCTTGATCGTTACTCTTTCGGCCCTAGTTTAGGCATCTAAAAATGAATTTTCTTTGTGGTGAGACAGTCTTCCTTCCCTTTATAGTCACCGAAGGAAAAAAAGCATATCCAGAAGCCATTTTTTATCCTTAATGTATTAACTGAATTGCTCTTGTTGTTTACATGTTCTTCCTCATTGAATTCATAAGGAGTTGAGACAGGCAAGCTTAGCTGTAGACAACTAATCTTTGGGCCTCTTCAGAAAGATTTAGTAGTCTAAACACAGGCTTCTAGTGTAATTTCAACTGAGCTAACATATCTGACACCTTTATGGAGCTGGCAGAAATCACCTACAGAGTATTCTTGATCTTTCGGAGTAGAATCTGGAAGCTGGGTGAAGTATGCCTTGCTATGTGAAATGGCACTAGATGGCTTTTTAGGGAATTATATCCCACACTGGAGAGAGGTTAAGGTCCAGATTAAGGCACCACAATTAGGTATTTATATACAGGGGCCTGCATGCTATCACAGATAACTGAACTGTTTTTATAGTAAATGGGGAGCTACCTGACACCTCAAGTGGAATTTGGTAGCCTACACAAGTCTCCAATAACATTTTAATGTATAAGCACTCACTATAAATCCCAAGTTTTATTAAACTTGAAGGGAGAAGCTGTAAGTTCACAATATGAGCTCATAAAGTGAGGCATGGAAGAAAGTTCTCCTCTGTTAGGAAAATTTTCACATTTGAATGTGCAACTGCAACTTTGATTCTTTTGTCTAGTACTGAGGATACACAGAAACTAGATCTCAGTTTTCTGTACATTTTTGTTGTTGAAATTATCAAAATGTGTGTGTATCTTAATTCAGCACCATAAGTACCTTTACTTAGTTCATTGAAATCCCTCCCAAATATATGCTCCCCTTAGCCACTTAGCTTCTGTAGTGTTACAGACTAGTATCATTAAGGAGAATATAGTACTTTTTTCTTTTTTCTCTCTCTTCTTTTTTTTTTTTTTTTTTTTTTTTTTTTTTTCCCTGGGACATTGGCATACTCAGAATCCCTGTGAATATGAAAAGTTTTAGATTAAGAATACGATTTAGGTCGTGCCTATGTAGTTTTGGATTTATCCCACCTTCATATTTTTATATTTGATTGCTGGGCTGGTAACAGTTTATATACCTAAATGCTTAGTAGCAGTTTAATCTTTTCTTATTAAAAGGAAAGGTAACATAGAATGTTACTGTAGAATGAACATAGCCCTGGTACTTGTCCCAGGTTTGCCTTGTGAAACCATGCAAACCAGGACCTTTATCCATTGCGTGCATACGTTTTCATTTACATTTTCTTTGCAGTCTTCAAGAGCTTTTAAAGCTGATTCAAGAAGTTCAGGAAACTGAGGTCTACTTGCAGAGATAGTTGTGTCCTACTCCTAATTGAAGTATGAGGTCCATGAGGGCTTAAGTTGCAGCTAGTGACATTTAGGAAAGGTAAAAGCAGTAAGAGCAGGTGACTGTAGAAATATTTTACCTTATGCAGGTTGTAGAACTTCAATAATGCAAGACTTTAACAGAAGGTTAGACAAATGTTTGTGGGGAGCACTTCAGATATAGTTTATTCTCTCTTTGGCAAGGAGATGGCTTGAGTTGCTCTTCAGTATCTTTTCCAGTCTTATTTTCTTTTAACCTATATGAATGAATTTGCTTATTTATCTTCCCTAAGTGAAAGTTGCAAATTAATTTAGAAACAAGAAACAAAATATAGAGATTTTAGATTAAGTAAAAGTTGTAACAAACTGAAACTTTATCTTATGATTGTGGTTACACACAGAACATTTAAATCGTGATCAGTGTTACTTTGGAACTTTGGTTTTGAAATTTTAGCGGTGACCACAGCAGAGCAGAAGATTCTGTAACTGATGATAGAATTCTTTATGAGAATAACCACATTATTAACATGTCCAACAACAGAATTCTCTGCTTTTCCATGAGTAGTTAATACAAGTCTCAAAATCCATGATACTCTATAAGGCAGATTCTGCTGTCCTTACTATCATATAGTTAAGAACTAGATGTACTCTAAGCCATAAATACTATGTACACCAAATGGCTTTTTGTCAATATGAGACAAGCCAGCTGTATATGTGCTGCAGAGTTTTACTCTGGTTCTTTTGAAGAAATAGTTAACTCTTATTAAATCAATCATTTACAGATAGATAAATCTCATTTTGTGTACCTGACAGTTAGCAATGATTCTCCTTTGCAAGAAAGAGACTGTCTGTGAATTTTCTCCACTATAAACAGGTGAGTTAAACTACCCAACCCTATCTGCCCTCTGGTAATCCTTGCTATCAAAGTAAAAAAAAAAACAAAACAGTTCAAGTCCCATTTTAGACATTAATGATTTTACTGAGAAAATGTAATTCAAAAGGAATAAGGTTTCTTTGAGAAAACTCTGTCTCTAACATTGGAAGTTTTATTCTTTGTGTTGAGAGTGAGAATATTACTGTGGAGGAAAAAAAATGTTCTGAACTGTTTAATGTCACTTAATTCAATTAATTCATTCTGGATCTAAACTGTTGCATAATTAATAGCATATGCATTGATACATGCATTAATATCATTCAGCTATAGCAGTCAACACACATTGAGGTTAGATTAATCTGTTCTGCAGATGATTAAGCTATAGATATTTCTGTGATATATCCAAGCAGAATGATCTTTCTTAAAGATATCCTCAATATTATCACTGTATCAATGACAATGTTAAAAGAAGTATCTAAGAGGAATAGTAATATTTTCTGAGGTACTGTTGCCAACTATGAACTAAGAAAGAAAATGCAAATCTAATATGAAATGCCTGTTAAAGACCCATACCAGCAATAATACACAATTTTAAAAAACAGGTTTCCTTACTCCTTCGCTTACTCTTTTACAGTCTTTTTCTTGCCAATCTGTATTACTTCAGTTTTATTTAGATTGAACTTCAGCTAATTCACACCATCCATGTAATTTTATCACATCTGTAAAGCACTGTAAAGCACAGAAATTTATGTATATGAGTTTAATGAAAAGCAGATGAAGACTTTTGAAAACTTTATAATATTTTAAATATTATTAATATTTCCAGCAGAATAGCTCTAGGTTTTGTTTTGTTTTGTTTTGTTTTTTTTTTTTTCTCCACATCTTTTTTTTTTTTTTTTTTTCTCTGTTTTGATAGGCCTGTCTCTCTGATTATCTGCTTTTCATAGGTCTATCTGCCCAGTCTCTGGAAAGGTGCTTGTATGAGCATGGTAGCTGTAAGTTTAACAGGGTGCTTGACAGACTGGCAATCTGCCAAGAGATGCATACCTGTGGATGTGGAGCTGGAAAACAACCACACATTAACACCAGGAAGCAGGGACCAAAGAGAGGTGGATGTGGAGCTGGAAAACAACCACACATTAACACCAGAAAGCAGGGACCAAAGAGAGAGGAGAATCCCTCTGTCACTTCTGTAAGGCTTTACTGCCACTCATGGTAATTGCAGAGCTGGATGTCTCAGTGCTTGTTTGCAGATGTAAAAATTTCAACTAGGATTCTCCATTTTCTCTTTGAGGATGACACTATGAGCTGCAAGTTATGGTTCACCTGTGGTTCACCATCACTAAGGTACCTTACAGCTCCTGCTGTACCAGAGAAACAGGAATTCATATTTAAAGTGCAAGCATCCTCTCCTAGTTTATTTATTTTATGACTTTTCTTCCAAAGCACACGCCAGTTACCACAGAAAAATCTTTTTTCTTGTTTTTTACAGAAGCTTGATATTATGTAGATTTAGGAATGTCTAATCAAACTCTAATTTTTTTTCTCCATGTAAGTTCAGCTGAGTGGAAAGATGGTTTAGTTTCTCTGCACATAATCAATTACTTCTTCTCTGGTATAGTAATGAATTAATTTCTTTCTCTAACCTATACAAACAATAAGACTTTTTTGCTTTCAAGTTCATTCATGTTGTAAGGACAAAGGTTTCTCATAGCAGATATCCCTGAATCAGTGGTGAATTTCTAGAATCCAGTGGAAATTTTTGCAGAGGAAGATGTATATCAGAGAGATGGTGGATTTGAGCATTTTTACACTGAGAAGTTTCATTTTATCTAAACTTTTCACAGCAAGCTCCTCTGAGGTGAAAATGTAGCAAAATAGATGCCTAAACAAAATCAGGGAGCAGTCACCTAATTCTTCTTGAAAGAGCTCTCAATCTTCCTGTCAGCCTAATCTTCTGAGAAGAATTCTTTCCCCTAGAATAATTATAATCAATAATCTTATATGCTAATGGTATAATTTCTGCTCCATTGTTTACCTGTCTGCCTTTGGGATTGGAACCATATTGCGCTTAGGCTGCTGAATTTTTATAAAATGTCATTATTTGACAGTTTAGCCATCTGCCCTTATCCAGATGCTACCATTCTCCTAGGCTGATCTGTCACTGAATGAATGCAAAAAGCTTTGCAGCCTCTGGAACCCATTTGCTGTGAAGCAGTGTATACTGGTGTTTGCTAGCTCAGCCTTTTCCTCCAAAGTGTTGTGCATATTCATTGCACTTCTGAATATTTTGTCTAAAATGCTACTGAGAACATTTCTTTTAAATTATTATTCATGTGAGATTTAGCAATTTTTTCCCCAGTAATTCCAGTTTTTCTGTAGAAATGCCTCTGTCCCATCTCCCTCAGATGAATACCACCCTTACCCAGAGTGTAAGAAAAAGCCAGTAGTTATTGTACAGAAGATCAAGAGAAGATCTAGAGAAGATGAGTACTTTCTGCAGTACTTCAGAGCTTTTCTTCTTCCTTACACATCCTCAGTTTTTATCTACTCTTAAAAGCAAGAGGAGTTCCATTGGGACATCTTTTCACTTAAGTGAGTTGCTAGATCATGTCTTTTGAAAACTTTTTTTCTTGTTTGCACCTTTCTTCCTTATAGTTGTGCTTCTTGCTAATTCTTTTCCACAAGAAAAAAAAAAAAAAAAAAGAAGCATTTTTTTGTTTAAAAACCGCAAAACTTAAAAAAAAAAAAAAAGGTAGCCTAGGTGTTTGGTCTGCCTTTTTAAAGAAAGAGAAATCTTTTTAAGATGGAAGAAGCATACAACATTGAGATGTACCAGCAACCTTTCAACACAGAGATAAACATACCTGTACAGGGGATAAAGGACAGAGGAACTTGCTTATTTCCTCTGTTCAGACCCAGAGTTTCTTAACACACAGTAGCAGTCTGAAGGGTCATAGAGGCTATGTATAGAAATTATATCTAAGATTTAGGCTTATACAATAAATAAGTAATTACTTATTTATGGTATAGCTTGCAGACAAAAGGATATACCTAATGCTGTTAAAAAAAAATAATCTCCTACTTCAATCATGAACATAAAGGAAGGAATAAACCTCATTTTCACACTGTGCTTAACTGGTGTAGTTATTATCCAATGGAGGGAGGCTTGGATTGTTGAAGAGGCTGTTGGGATCATCTCTGTGCCTATGCACTTAGGTAGTTTTCAGGTTGGTAGTGCTTGAATACCTATCAAATATTCAGAAATACAAATAATAGCTCTTTTTTTCCCTGCCACCTAAGATTTTGAATGAGATAATTTGAGTATTATAAAAGAAGATGTATGCATCTGGCATATGTCACTAATGTGTGCAAAAAACTATTGCATCCTTTCCTCTAGAAATCAGTCTCGGACAGCTGGATGAGGAAAGAGAAGGACTGAAGTACATTTTACCAGCAGCAGTTATTTGAGATATACAGAGGGAGAGAATTCACATGGTCAGCTTTATTTAGTCAGTGGACATTCTGGTACTTACCCTAGCAATAGAAGATAATAAAAATATGGCATCTGTATTAGACAGAGGACAAGTACTTTGAATATATCCTTTAACCAAATAAATTTTAAAAAAGGATTTATTTTATATGTCTCTCTGATAAGGCATTACACTAACATTATGGTGCACTAATAAAGATAAGTTTTAGTCTGGGACTTGTTGGCTGGCAAGTTGCCCACATGGAACGAAGAGATGAACTTTTCCTGTTCTCTTTCTGCAGTTATTTCTTAGAATACTAAAATATAGCTATTTCTCATAATCTTCTATCCTGCTATTTTTAAATTAATATTTAATAGTTATAATTGCTTTCTTGTTCACTAGTATATATTCACCTTGAGAAAAATATCAGAAGCAGAAAAAAGATTTCTGGCACATGGAATGAGAACAAACTGAAAAAGAGTGAGCCTTTGTCCTTTTTTTTTAATCTCTTCATGTCTCCTCATCCTTCTTTCTGGCACCTCATACCTTTACTATTTGCATAAACATCACAGCAACCGTGTTGCCAGTTGGCTAAGGTTCACTCCTGGGTTAGAGGCTACCTCTTCAGCTGCAGGCTTGAAGGTAAAAAAGGGCTCAAAGTGAAAATTCAAAAATGGGTTCTTAAACTTGTATCAGTCAGCATCTATTTGCTACTTGTGCTAAAACTGAACTCCATGTCCTTTTATTGAGTTCAGGCTTGCTATACATACATGTAAAATTATATGTGATGGCTTAACTTTAGGTTTGGGTGAGCTTGAAGAGATAGAAAATATTACTTGACAGGGGGAAAAAACAAAATAGTAGCAGCCAAAGACTCACAGAGAAAACCATCTTAACACAGATACACTGTGAACTTCTAGTGCTGCAGATAGCCACTAAATTAGAACCAGAAAACTTAAATCAGTGAGGGTGAGACTCTGCCTTAGGCACCATCTCATTGTCTGGCAGAACCAGTAAATAGATGACACCTGAGGTTTCTGTAAGCTCTCTGCTAACCTTGTACTTCCCTGCCCATGAACAGCAACTATACCTGGCTTCTGTCCTCCACTGCAATATTTAAATTCCATAGGGTGGTGGTCTTAAGCACAAAGAGTCAAAGGCACTTCATGACTTAAGTTACCTGTTCTGCACTGAGCCTACAGTGGCTTCTGGGCCAATATATTCCTTTTCCATATAGGGCTTTTTCACCTTTTTTCCTCTGTAGAAGTCGTCCTTGTTTTAAGGAACTGATGGCATGAATTCCAGAGCAGGTCACAGAGATGCAGTAGAAAAACAGATGTGAGGAGCAGCAGAAGCTGAGGATACTGCTGAACTGCATTTTATGTGACAGTACTGGTGCCTTCACATTGTTATATATTGCATACAAAGTTTCATGAACCTCATTGTCCAAATGGGTTGAGAAATACCTGTGAAAAAGTACAGCTGGGAGGGAGCACAGAAGAGGAGAAAAACCAAGTATAGCAGTCTAGCTGTTCAAAAATAACTGTGGTGTATGAATAAAGTATATTTGTTAAAGGTCCTGTTAAAAAAATTTCCCTGCAGCACGTTTTCATGAAAAGCAGCTTGTTAATTATGAGTGCCCATGCTAGGCAAAGTTGGTATTTCATGCTCCCCTATTCTGAACTCCTGCTTTGTGACAAAACATCCCATTTATAGCTCTAAATATTTCCTCAAACTTTAGGTTGGGCAACCTCCCTGTTGTGTTCTCATATTTTCTGTCCCTACCTTTCATCACCCACCATCCTGTCCTTCACTGATCCCTACTCATAGTGCCAGCAGTGCCAGCAGCAGACTTCCCACAGTCATCTGTGGTTTTAGTCTTGTTCAGTTTTTTATTTATTCACTTCATTGTATCTCCTTGATGTGGTGTGATTTTTTTTCAGTATTGTGACCTCTTTGTCTATCCCCTCATATCTTGAACCTCTTTCATACTGTGTACCAAAGTGGCTTCAATTTTTGTCAGCCTTGGCTGTCTCTGTCCTTAGATGACATTCAGTTCCCAGCTATGGACATAAGATTTGCCATTGATTTTAGGCTGTCCCTTGGAGCAGCAGATTTTTGAGGTCACAGCTTTGCAATTTCTCAACTGAAGTATCCCCATCTCTGAAGCTTCAATCTGTTTCTATAGAACAAAACATTAGATGGGGGATCTGGAGTGAAGTGAATAGATATTGGATTAATATCACAAACCCACAGTTTCTAACACATCAGGGAAAATGTAACCATAGTAGCCCAAACTCACTTTTAAATCTGATTGATAATAAAGTGGTGGGTCCACTTAATGAAGAATTCAGTGTGTGATGAGGGCATAGTTCTACAAATATCACTAAGAAGATACAGAGCTCAATGGATTAAATCAGCTATCTTTTCTTGAGTACAGTGGGGAATATGTGCCCTTCTATTGCAACCTGATTTTATTGAAAAGTAGGGGAAAGTTTTATTAACTTTTTCTGTAATTTGTAAAGTGTTTTGCTCCAGAAAGAGAAAACTTCCTCTTGGTTGTGAAATTTCAACTAAATTAGTAAAAATAGACAGTTAAAATTGATGTAGAAAATGGCAATATTTATGAGAAGAAGAGAAGAAGAGGAAAAGAGAGAGGGAAAGGGAAAGAGTAAAGGAAAGGAAACGAAAAGGAAAAGGTTTCCTTGGAGTTACTTGTGCACTTTCCACATTTTCTGCTCTGACAGGGACTAGTCCACAAGCTGTCAATTTATTTCATTTAAATGAGTTGTGACAGCCTTCCTGGGGGTCCAGTGTACAGCTAATAATAGCTAGAGCCTCTGAACAGTTCAGCAGGTTCTGGGCAAACTTCTTTTTTCTCCTGGTAAATTCTTCTTCATGCACTATGAATGTGAAACTGATGCAGCAGCTCCATGTTTGTTTCAGTATGAGGAATTTCTCCTTGGCACTTTCTACTGATTTATTCTGCCTTTTGCCACCTGAATGTTGAAAAAAAAAAATAAAAATCAATCTGTTGAACCAAAAACCCTGTAGTTACTGGTTTGAGCTACTAGATATGATAGGGATCTCTTGTAGTCCCTGTGCTAAACACAAGCCTGAGATTTTTTCAGGCTAATTTCTAAAGTGACTCTGTGCAGTGTCACTTAGTGCAGTATTAGTCTTGAAAATACTGTTTTTTCAGCAAAAGTTATGTTTGAAAGCTGGCATTTTTGGTCTCTGGTCTTTACAGATTTCCTTAAACAGCATGGTTCTCCTGGGGGAAGGTCATGCTGAACAATAATTAAAGTCCTATCCATGGTTGGCCGTGCCTTGGTTAAATGAAACTGACCTTATGTGAGACCTGAAAATTGCCTTCTGTCTCAGCTAGGGTTGGGCTAAACTGTTCAAACTTGCAGCAAAACAACTCTTTTCCTCCTTGCCCTTTGTAAGATGGACTTTTACTCTCTGTCCTTGCATTTGCAAGTGAATCACCAGTGGGAAAAGTAGTATATTAATATATTTCAGTGTCTTTTTCAACCAATCATGGTGGCTAACTATATTTGTCTGTGTTTAGTTGGAGAGGAGAGAAAGACCTTAGTATATTCTGGCATCTGGCAATCATCCTACTGTTCTGTACATTTCAGTTCAGTTTCTTCTTCCTCTTACTTTCTGAATAAACTCCTTTTAATCAAGGCTTGCTTGAACACATTTGAGCTGGCCCTAGGTGCCAATTTAAATCCTTAAGGACTACTCTAAGGAGACTGATACATGAAAGGATGTTCCAAATCACTCCAGAAATGTACTAGTGAGTTAAGGAGTCATGAAACAATGACTTGGTCTGAAAACATTTTGTTTCGTGTTTTAGGTCAGGATTCTTCTGATTTCCAAGTATAACAAGTGAGAGCAAAAAAACCTTGTTTTGCCTTTCTTCAACCACTTAGGGAAAAAAATGTAGGCTGTGGCTTTCAACACTTGCAAAGTGAAATCATTGCACCTGACTGCACCTCATAGAGCTGGAGTTTGTAGTTTATTTGCCACCTGGTGGCTTGTGTCACTGCTCCCTTCTTCAATTGCTTTTTTCTGTTGTTTGCATGATATTAGTGAACACCATGTTCTAAGTTTCTGTATTACAGGACTGTATTTTTTCACCTGTGAGAGGATCTTTCATTTACTGATGTAATTTGCAATGCATGCCATATGATTATGTGCTGTGGAAAAGAATGCCATGGTATTTCCAGTAGAACATTTTGAATTCTGTTGTTAAAACTTTCTGTTGTTGTTTTCTTCGTTGCTGCTTTTTACTTATGCCACATTTTGTTCCTTGCTAAATCACAAAGTAGGAGAGTGGTTTCAGTAGAAGGCACGAGTCACTTTGAATATTTTTTAACATTTCCAGAGAGACCAGTTGGATACATAGACATGATATTCAAAAGTGTGAAAGCAGAATAAAATTTTGAAGGTAACATATTAAGTCTTTTCTTGTAACACATCTGTTTTCTTGCCAAAGAAATCAAATAGCTTATTTTCAGTACAATGATGTTGAAAAAAGATGTGCAAAATTTAGTAGGCAGGTTCATATTTTCCTTACAGGGCATATTACTTTAATGTGCCTCCTGCACTTTCCAAATACCATGTGAAACTCTTCTAGAAATGCAGACTTGTATTAAGTGATATCTTTTATTAATTTGATGTGATAGACAGCAGCCCTGTGGAAAAGGACTTGGGGATACTGGTGGACAAAAGCTGGACATGAACCAACAGTGCACGCATCCCAGAGGGAAAATTGCATCCTGGGCTGCATCAAAAGAAGCATGGCCAGTAGGTCAAGTGAGGTGATTCTGTTCCTCTGCTCTGGTGAGACCCAGCTAGTGAACTGTGTCCAGTTTAGGAGCCCCCAGCACAGGGAGAACATGGACCTGTTAGAGCAGGCCCAGAGGAAGGCCACAAAGATAATCAGAGAACTGAACCCCTCTCCTATGAAGACATGCTGAGAGAGTTGGGATTGTTCAGCCTGGAAAAGAGAAGGCTCCAGGGAGACTTTAGGGCAACCTTTCAGCATTTGAAGGGGACCTACAAGAAAAAGGGAAGGGATTGTTTACAAGAGCATGTAGAGAGAGGACAAGGGGCAACAGTCTTGAACTGGAGCGGGGTAGATTTAGATTCAACATTAGGAAGAAGTTCTTTACTGTGAGGGTGGTTAAACACTGGAAGAGGTTGCCCAGAAAGTTGACAGAGGCCCCATCCCTGGAGTCATCCATGGTCTGGCTTGGTGGGGCTCTGAGCAGCCTGATCTAGTTGGGAGATGTCCCTGCTCACTGCAGGGTGGTTGGACTAGATGCCTTTAAAGATCCCTTCCAATCCAAGGCATTCTATGATTCTATATGTAGTGTTTCCTTATTTGTGGAAATTAAAACTTGGTCCATCATAACCTGACCTTTATTGTTCAAAGATACATTTGTTTTATGTAGAGGTTGCTCTGCAATTGCCCTTATATTTCTTCTTCTTTTTTGTTAAAGAAATATTTGAGGTACTCTCAAACAGTTAAAATGCATTAGGAATTACTTACTTGTCAATGCCATTTTGTGGTTGTCACCTGTTTTATTTCTTTTCTAAAAGCTCTGTGATCTGTCTGTACCGTTAGTCTGTTAATATTTTCCAACAGGATAATAGATCTTAAGAGTTTTAAAAAAGAACAAAACGTTGTGAAAAGGTCATTAAAGCTGTGAGTTTGTGCTTCAATGTACTGTCAATGTTTACAATGAAAAATACAATCAGAATTAAAATTTATGGAGCCACAAAGCAGCACTAGGAGCAAATTAAATCAAGCCTGTGTCTATAGTTTAAGGACTTGCAGATAGAAAAACATTTGAACATCAATACCTCCGGCTTCTGCCAGATGGAAGTGAGATAAATGCAGAAGCACTTGCATGCACTAAAAAAAGGCTTGATTGCTGGGCAGACTTTGTCAGTATACAAAAAAAAAAAAAAAAAAAAAATCCTGTGTCCGAAAAAAAGCAGTGGGATATTATGTGGGACAGGAGGGAATTAATAACAGTTATTCATGTCCTCACTCAAAATGAAAGCCCAGGATGGGTATAATTCAGCAAAGTATTGAGCACTTAGCTAGAAATCCATAAGAGAAAACAATCAGGTTCATTTTGAATGGCAATGTCAGGATTTTCCTGTGGCATTATATCTGTTTACCACAGTGTAGTCACAAGCACAGTACAGAAACCTCCTGTTTTTTTGTTTGGTTGGGGTTTTTTTGGTTGTTTTGGTTTTTTGTAATAAATCCAGAATTCTGAGAGGAAAGGCCCATTTTCTCTATTTCAGGGTAATTTTATTAAGTTCTGGAAACACTAGTTTATTACAGCAGATTAGTTTAGAAAATTTCAGAAACACTCTAGAAGCCTTCAGGAGCCATCTTCATCTCAAAAGCATGGTTATTCCTTGTGTTTATGCTTCACCTGTTCTTACTAGATAGAATACAGTTTATAAAACTCATGAGTACAGAAGACATTGACTGCCTCATTTGTACTTCTCATTCTAAGTCCAGTTTCTAAAAACATCTGGATTTCTAAAAGATCGATTTTACTCGCATTAATATCCATGCTCAAAAGTGGTTTATGACACAAAAAGCTTAGTTTGTTAATATGTGGGTTCCCAATCAAACCATAGTGCTCTATAATGCCCAGGGAGAGATAAGTAAATGCCTGAAGTTGGTTTCCACAAGTTTGTGTGCATTGCAAAGGCAGCTACCAGAGCAAATCGCCTTGGCCAGCCCAGTCTGTGAAATGTAGTGAAGTTAAGGAGGGGCTTTCAGGTAAGATTACACCATCAACCCTTTGCCTTTTCTTCATAATTGCAGGCTGAATAGCATGATTTGTCCTAGACATCACTGTCACTTCAGGCATCTCTCATTTTTGTCCCAGAAATGCTCACGTGTGAGATCCATAGACTGCTACAGTTTGGTGTAACTTATAATTTTGGATACACAAGAACAAAGTCCAACCACCAAGGGTTGGGTGCAAGCAGAAAGTTTTATTTGACAAATAACACAAGCAAAGTGATATAACCCCGTGTAGATATGGCAAATATGTTGTGAGGGGAAAGGGAAAGGGAAAGGGAAAGGGAAAGGGAAAGGGAAAGATCACCACCCAGGGATCCGGCAGCATCCAGCAATCTTTGTTGTGGCACTCAGTGCCCTGGTCTGGTAACCACGGTGATAGTGGATCAAGGGTTGGACTGGGTGATTTCAGAGGTCCTTTCCAATCTGGCTGATGATTCTGTGATTCTTCTTTGGGATGGTGATCTGATTCCAGATGGGGCAAAGGTCGGATGCAGTGGACAAGGAACAAACACTTCAGTGTTCCTTGTGTACACCAGGTGTCCCACTGCTCTTGAGGTGGATTCAGGCCCCTGGAGTCTCTCCCCTAAAGTTCCCCACCACCTTCAAGGCTGATTCAGGCTCCAGGAATTTTGCTTCCCAGGAGGGTCCCCTCATGTGACTAAAAAGTCTGTTGTTGGCCAACCCTTAGGTCTTTAGCCATCCTTAGCCTGTTTGCCAACTCCACCTGGGGAAGAAACTCCACCCGACACTGTCAGTCAGTGTGAGTCTACACCCTAATATACCATTTGCCACGTTGTCATTTAAGGCAAAGAAAATTCAAAATTCCACTGAATGGAATTCCACCTCACATAGACTTATAGCCATCTCTAGAAAAAAACACAAACTGTACTTGTTGGCATAAGCAAACTGGTGGATATGTAAACCCTTTCTCACACTTGGTACTGGTCATTTCTGAGTGGTTCTGAGCAACATATTGGTGCCTATGTGGCAGACATATGTTCTTTAAATCTTTTTTAGGCACCTGTACCTGCAAGTTGGAATTAATTCCATACAACATGAAACCAGTATTGACATGGTTAATTGTGTAAGTCTAACAGTCCTACAGTCCCTTTTTTGGTGAAAAAAACCCAGTGTATGCAGAGGGCAAATGCTCCCACTCTAGAAGGTTGGTAGGACAAGGTGTTCTCTGGGATGCTTTATTGACTGAGGCTCTGGAGATGAACTTCCAGCCCTGGGAAGACAGGCAAGATATAATGTGTCTCTATTGTATATGATTTTTGTGGTATTTAATTTATCAGTTTAAGCAAAATGCTAAAGAACATGTAGATACATGGGAGAAGAAGTACTGCATTTTGTTTAAAGGGTTGTCTCTGTAGGGGATTCAAATCTATGTGCATTGATCAACAGCTAGGATCTCAAAAACCTCAAAGGCTGTAGTATCACTTCAGATGGAAGGTCACAGAGAAGAGATCTTTAATGCAGTTTAAAGATTGCCTGAAGTCCGGGGGCATCTTTGATTTTCCACTGTTCTGAATTTGATGTGGGCACTACACTAATTGCTCTGATCTTCTGTGAAAAGTAACACTCACGTATCCATGTCAATGTTTCTGGATCATTAGCTGACATTGACACTTCTAGGCTTAGGATATCACTAAAACTACAGACCTTTAACAGTAGCTCAGGTTTTTTGTTTTTTTTTTCCAATTGAGGACACTGGGATATTTACTCAATAAGTCCCAGTTGGGAAGTTCCTGTGGTCTTTGCCCCATTTGTCTCTTTAGTGGTAGCTTTGTCTGCAGAATGCCTTTCTGCCTTTCTTATTTTGTGTCTTCATTAATAATTTCACTTCTGCTTGGCACCTGCTTGCTATCAAATGAACCACTTATTCCTATTCTGGGATCCCAGTGTCCTCAAACCCTAAATTCCCTGAAGAATCGCAACTACCTTGAACCCCAGTCTTTAACTTGGGACAAGCAGAAGGTATCCTAAGACATATTTGAGTCTGTCCTTCCTGCTGAACACTTTTCAGATGACATTGCCATAGAAACAGCTGAAAACTGCTGTGCATGCCATCTCTGTGGCATGCACACGTGTCCCAAAGCACAAGAACTACCAGTATCCCTCTCTATAGTCCCATCTGAAACCTGGGTGTGCTCCACCAGCTGGATGGGAGAAAAAAAATGAGAAATTTCACCTCATGTTGCCTGAAGGTTATGGCCTATAGAGCAGCCAGTACAATCAGTGCTTACAGGAAAGGATGAATTTTGGAAATCTCATCAGATATTTGAAGAAAATTTATTAGAAATTGCCTTAGTGAATGTTGCCTATGTAAAAGTGTTTAAGTGTAAATTAATCTTCAGCTATTTTTTTTTCCATGGAAAAAATCAGAAAAACTGAAGGCTCATTTGTTTATATTACTGACCTGGAGAAAAATCAAAGTTTTACTCTGGGAAAAAGAAATACAAAAGAGGCTATCACTTGCAGATCTTCCTTTCATTTCTCTTACTTGTATCTAAAATTAGGCCCTTATTTAATCTATAGATCCTCTGTCATCATGATGACAGAGAACTCTTTTCCATCACTTACAGTTGGCCAAGAGGTTGCAATATTTTCTTTCAGATATGGGATGAACCACACATGAGTTTGTCACTGTACCAGTCAATTACTCTGCAGTTCTCCTCTTTATGGGAAGTTGTTACACCAATTTGCAGCAGCAATTTGCTAGGATGCTATTGTAGTGTAACAGGGACAGCAGAGAGGTGCAGCTCACTGGGTAGAACTGTTTGTCCATCAAGTAGCAGCAAGGTCTGATAGAGGTGTTGCCAAAGGATTATTTCCAAAATATCTGTTAAGGGAATTGTGACTAAGGATGTGCAGACACACAAATACCTGATACCTGCCAGAGCTACTAAAAATATTCTTGTTATTGTCAGGTTGCACAATGGTTTAATTCCCCATGAAAGTCTGGGTGACATATTTGCTACCCAAGTGAATAAAGTGACAAATGCTATCAGGGCTAGTAATAAATGAATTTGCCCTTTGGATAGTAATCTTTCATGCTAGCTCGTATGCCATTGCTTAAGGCAGACTATTTAAAACATGTTTCACCTAGTGTGAATCTGGCAACACATGGCTAAGAAAAATGGATCACAAGGATTTTTTTTTTTGACATATGTGTTTTTTTCTACTCATCTAGAAGCCATTTAATGGGCCATGTCATCAGGAATAAAACCATTTTTTGGCAATACTTAAGTTTCCTAATAATAATTTACCCAAACAAGGATAAAATAGTTTATGTGTAAATGTACATATTTTCAGAGGTTTCTGTGGTTTTATATATATGTGTCCCTATGTTTGCCTTTGCTTTTATATTTGAATATCATTCAAATATAATATATCATTTTAATATAACTTACATTACATATATGCTTTAGTAACTCCAGAAATTTATTATTTTTTGCAGTACACTGAATTTCACAGGCAAGTTAGATTTTGTTATAGTAATGGCTCTGTGTGGATTTAAACATCTAAAAGTCATCTGTTGTATTCCTGAGTTATCAGAAGCCAGTGCCTCTTCATTGGAGGCACTGGTCCTGCCCACTGAAGTTCTAAAGTGAGGAATTTAGAGTTAAGACAATTCCCCATGCCTTGAAAAATGGAATATCATAATGGAACTGGAATGGATTATTTATCAACTCATTTTGTCAATCACTGGTAAATGGAATAAGTTGCTCTCCAGAGGCTGTACAGTGCCTGTGTCTGTGAGGAGCATTGATGGTCTTAACTTAGTTTGAAGAGGAGAATTGGCTGAACAGCAATTACACCAAAAGAAGAAGAAATATGGAAGCATATAGCTGTCAAATGCAAAAGTAGTGTTTTGGTTTGTTTTATTTTTTTTTTAAAATACTAAAAGATGTAACGAAAACTTGATGAGATTTTGAAAACCTAAAGCAAATCTAAAAATCCCATTGGTCATGAAACTACAGTATCTAATCTACTGATCTTTTTGGGAAGGTGAGATGAATTACACTGAATATTTTCACAATCTGGAATTTTATTTGGGTGTAGTATCTTGACTCCAGATCATCCTCAGTGAGGGGAGAACCTTAGATGTTACCACTGAATAGAATATTTTGTGTCTTTTGATACTAATATATATATATATATATAAAACTAATGGATAAGGTAATGTGTGGAGGGGAAGTAAACAAATCTCACTATCTTATTAGAATTGTTTCCCAAAGGTCATTTCTCTAACAGTCTTTGTGTTCTCTATTTTCTGTCCTGATTCTTCTTTATTTCAGTTCTCTTTTATCTTTCTTCTACCTTCATTTATTTAAGTCTCTTCTCCACTGCTCCCTCATGCAGTCAGATCTTTCTTCCCCACACTTGTTTACTCAGGTGCCTATTTTGCTTACAGAATTCTTATTCTACCCCACAACATTCCCGAAATAAACTCAGCCATTCCCTACTAGATGCTGCTGGTCCTGAGAGGGAGAAATCTCCTGTACAATATATGCTCACCATCTGATGTTATAAGAGCATGAGGATCTGCCCATCCCCAAAAGAGAGGGAGAGAGAGGAGAAGGAAACCAAGAAAGAAATTTCATTTTCCTAACAAGCAATCATTAAGAAATCATTTTAAGACTCTGACAATAATTTCCCAGTGGCTGGTTGTGTGTAAAAAAATAATCAAGAAGTCGTGTTTCATACAGAATACCAAGTAATTCTATATGACATTGTGAATCAAGCACTCGGGGTGCTCGAAGGTTACAAATTAAAGCTCACTCAGCCATAATGCTGTCTGTCTTTATCAAAAAGATCTACAGATTCTTAAAGAAAATTGCTATTTCACTTTTTTGTTTCCACTGGAAGAAGTACACAATCTTGATGTTTCATCAAAGTGCACATGAAAAATTAACATTAATATTTCACAAACTTGGGAAAACCTGTTCCTTACAAGACTGCAAAGGACGTTGAGTTTTTAGGGCATAAACTGTCCATTTAACTGTCCAACACTGCCAAGCTGTCAGGCACCTTATCACACCCTCTGACTGTTTACAGAATGCAGGCTCCTAATTTCCTATGCTTCTTGTTAAAAATGTGAATATTACCTTCTCCTTCCTTTATTCTTAACTTTATTTTGCTATGATGATGTTAAAAAAAAAAAAAAAAAAAAAAAAAAAAAAAAAAAAAAAAAAAAAAAAAGGATGAACTAGAAGCACAGACTGGATGATTGCACATGGAATTTATGGAACTTCATATGCAAAGGAAGTTTTGTAAATTATAATATATACTATTAAGCACTCCTACTGTAGGTATGTATTGCACAGGGCAGAACGT
This sequence comes from Heliangelus exortis, assembly GCF_036169615.1. Lineage (NCBI taxonomy): Eukaryota > Metazoa > Chordata > Aves > Apodiformes > Trochilidae > Heliangelus > Heliangelus exortis. Next base: position 77,801,674 of record NC_092424.1, on the reverse strand, counting down.
ACAGAACTTCATTTAAAATATGTTTTCCCTGTAAAAAGGAATATGTTTATTGCAGCAAAGAAAAAATGTGTATACTTTCCAATACAGTGTTTTACCCATCTTGTATATTACATAAATGTTAGAGTTACTGAACGCTCTTTCCATTTCTTTATATTGCTTTATTTTAAAGGAATGAAGCTGGTAAGGCGACAGGCTTAAGGTACTGCAGTGCTGCAAAATGACATCTGTAGGACATGGTCCACTACTTTGAAACTATCTTGAGGTAGATTATTGCCTATCAGTGCAGTACCTAATAACATACTGACTCAGTGAGAAATGCAATGCATGCTCTTAAATCTTGCTTTGCGGGAAATGATAGAAATGATTATAAAGCAGATTTTCTCAAGGCCTAGTAGAATCCTTGAAAATCTTATTGCAGGAAGTTCCAGCTTCATAGAGGCTCCAGCTCTGATGCATTGTTTCTGAGCTCCTCTGATTGCTTTTGTGAACGTGTTAAATATGAAATAAGAAAATAGCATGCAGCCATATTTGTAATCAATAACACTGGTGAAGCAGTCATGAGCAGCTGCTGTTTTATAAAAGTTCTTTTGGATGTATTTTTAATTTTTTTCCTATTTTTGCTTGGTGAACTGCCTGTAACCAACAGAGTGGAAAATAACTTGCTGAAAGCTTGGATTCAGAGAAAGAATCTGTAAGGCTTCTATAAAGTATACTAACTTGTAAACAACATTACTTAACAAAATATTCTGGACCCAGGGAAAATTATAACATCCCTAGATTATTGGCCAGATATTAATACTGCACTTTCAGAGATTATGTCTTTTTTATTTAGATGCTCAACCTGTTGTCTGAGTATGTAGCATATCAAAATTATGTAAACATATCACTGGTTCTGACTTAGAACTGGATCTGTTTCTTTCGTCAAGTGAGTGTGCTTGCAGCAGCAATCTTCTTTCACACATTTCCTGCATGGAAAATGATCTGTTCTGATCTGTTGTTCTTCATTTTCCATTTATATCTTTCATTCCATAATCTAAGTAAAAAAATTCTCAGGCAGAATTTTTTGCGGTATTTAAAGATATTTTAATATTTTCCGTATCCTCTATTAAATGGAATGAGGAGGTAGCTAATTCTTTTATTCTAATTTCTTTCTAATCGATGGATTTGTAAACTTGAAGCCTCACGGTGTTTAAACTAAGTTTTTCTTGTAAAGGTTACAACTAATGTCACTCATAGCTGCCTGCCTTTGCTGTCAATAACTTTGACACACAGAACTGTGGCCGATAGAAAAATGGCTCAATTTACCTCTAAAGCAAACAATATTATTTCTCAAAGTTTTAAAGAAAAAAATGCCAAACTTTTCTGACGTTAGTTTGTTAAACCAGTGCATGGATAGCAATACATGTCTTCCTCCAAAAAAATAAAACCTGTCTGCCTCCAAAAATAGCCTTTGTCCATATTGCATGAATTAGAGATCAATAAACTTTACTGTTAAATGTAAACAACAGTTATGTATAGTTGTCTAGGCTGGCAATTTCTATGAAGCAATTTCTCCCAACAATCTTAGCACAGTCAGATAAATCCCCATCTGGAATGATCTTTATCCTTTCTGTGGACTGGTGAAGAAAGAAAGGCTAATGCAGTCACCTAACTTTTTAGTTGTATGTTTCATGGTGAAAGAAGAAAAGAGAATAATCCAGAGGAATTCAGGCTCTTTAATGATGCTATTGAAGATGTCATTGTGCCTATGATCCATGATTATCACAGCCTTTTTCCATGAGCAAGAAATATGCTGAGAAAGGTTATTCAATGGGAATAATGCAATTATACAAAGGACACTGTATACTAATAAAAAAATGTGTTATGCTACATGTACAAACATTTTTCATTTATCCAAGACACTGATAATGAAAAAGAGATCTGCAGGTAAGCAAAAATGGCATTTACACCCACATTAAATCTCCCTCATATTTCCACAGCTATGCAAAGGCTCTTAGTGCAAATGAGAAGTAGGCTCCAAAGAGCTTTTCATCTAATGATTGTGAGGTGATTCACACTGCATTGCTACTACTGTTTTTAACTATGAGAAGTCAGAAGGCTCTGTGGTAGCTCAACAGGTTTGTAAATCTGCAGTTTTCCTTGAAATATGCAAGTCCTTTGAAAGGTTATATTTTACACAAGAGATTTGAAGCCTCATCATCCAGTGTTTCCTTACATGTTAAATTGTCTGAAGACTGCATTGCATTAAGTGATTGGTCTGGAGCTTTTCATATCAGGTAGTTTGGAGCTTCATGGACAAAAAAACCCACAAAAATACAAAATGTGAAGGTTATGTAAGGGAAGAGGATGGGACAGAGGAGAAGGCATAAGATAAATCTTGACCAAGAAGTTTTTGTGGAAGGACAGAAGAGATTTCAAGAGGGTGCCCAGAGCCTGGGGAGTCTGTGCTGATGTACTCTTTGGGTGATATTAAGCAAGTCACTTGCAGCAATCTCTCAATTGTCTGTCATTAGATACTGAGTCTAGATCTGTGCAAGTACCTGTTTGGATGGAACTCCAAAGTCAGCTTGTACCTGTCCTAACCCCCCTTCTGTTTACACTTACTTTATTCCTAATGCTATGTAATCCACTATGTTGCTTGATAAATCATAATATTAGATGTATGAGTCCAGAGTAGAACTGCTGATTAAAATTTAATTTTATTTCATCCACAGTTTCATGAAATAGATAGTTCTATAGAAACAAGGTGTCTCTTAGGGCTGAAAGATTCTGTGATTATTTCTTATACGAACTGATTATTTTGCTCTGACATGAAGGGGGGAAAGCTATGGTATCGAAAGCTTTTTTTCTGTATTTTTGAGGGGGTTTGGTTTGTGGGTTTTTATGGGGTTATTTTGGTTGGTTTTGCTCTTGCTTTTGGTTTTTTTTTTGCTTTTTGGGTGGGTTTTTACTTTTTTTTTCTTTTTTTTTCTTTTTTTTTTTTTTTTTGGTTGGTTGGGGTTTTTTTTATTTACTTCCAGGTGGTAGAGTGTGTCAGGCAATAAAATGCAACTCCTGTACTTAAAAATCTTAAATTATTTTAGTTGGCTCAAATTATAATAGTAATGTGAGCTGCATGTGACAGTGGGAGAAGGTATATGTTACGGGGGATGGAAGAGAGTAAGAGATGTTCATCAATTTTCTCTCAAGTGTTTTAAGTGACAGTGACAAGCTTGCACTTAAATTGTCATGATCTGGGGGCATAGGCTGTGTTTTATTTTTCTCTCCAGATTTCCTAGAAGTTGTACATTTCACAAATTTGAAAATAGACTTCTACCTCTACCAAAGTGTTCAGTAAAGACATCAAGTTCTTACAAGTCACACACAATAATCCTTTAATCTGTTAAAATAAAACAAACCAAGGAAATTTCCTGATCACATGCCTTTAATAATGCAGAGGTAACAGTAGTCTGTGGTATGAAATCTCGAAATGTATGAAATTAAATTAATACCTGCACACCTTGTCCAAACAAGAGGTAACTTCTTGCCTGGAATTTGGGAGCTGGATGGACTTTCTGAGTTTAATTTAAAGGAAGAAAGTGAGTCTCTCTCAAAGCACAGGAACAGGGCCTGCCCCAAGATTATGGAATGGCCTATGTGTGTTTCTCTCTATCCTCTTCTTTAGGAGGTTGTATGCTTTGTATAAATAAGCAAGCAACAAAGACATGGACCTCATTTTCCCTCATCCCATGTGGTATATGAAGCAGATGCATAAATAACCTTATAACATAAATAATCTTTTCCATTCACCCCCAAAATATTTAATCTTGAATGCAAAACAGAACACTTCTGGATGGGGTGCTTGGCAGTAATTCACAGAAGACAGGACATTGGTGTGCGATCCACTTTTCTTGCCCAAGGAAGAGCAGCCTTTTCTTGTGCTGAAGCAAGAAGAGCAGGAATATAAATCTGAGATCTAGATCTATGCCCCAGTTCAATGCACTAATCCTTCTCTCTCAAATGAGAATGTTTCCTTGACTATTGTGGTGTGTGTCTTCCTTCTTTTTTTTTGGCAAAATGAAGATTTACTAACCTAAAGTCAGTATAAGGATCATATCAGAAGGTACTGAAGATGAGAGATGACTTACTTGCCAGAGAACCTAAATGTGATCAGGTCACTATTTAGACACATATATCCCACCTCTTTTTTATGCCTCTTTTGTTCCTGACCTGCTTTGCAACCTTGTTTACTTAGTTTCCAAAGAGTGGTTATGTGTGTGTACCCTCTTGTCTACCACAGTGATAAAACCTTATGCTTTGCACTCTAGTGAATGAAATATCTCAGAGCATGTACTCAGAAACTGTTTGTCCAAGATTACAAGTAAAGTTTACAGTAGAGTAGAAAACCCATTGAATCTAATCATTAGAATCTAACCAATGAAAAGTAATTTTATCGTTAAATGTCTTGCTAAAATGCTAAGGACCCATTAAATGTTATTTTCAAATAACAAAATATATTTTTTTGCATTACAGAAAACAAACACACTTTAGTAATTCTGTCTTGCCAGAGAATTCTGGTCTGTTCCAGTCTCTATAGCAAACTAATGATCTGATCTGCATCTATGGAAGTAAATGACAAAGCTTTGATTGGAGGTCAGCATTTCAGGACCATTCCATAAAAGGTATTTTCTACCCCAAGTGTTAAATTGAGGATGAATGAATCTTCCCTTATTTCTTTCTCACTGAAAAATTCCTGTTCTCCAGATCAAGGCTCATTACCCTTGGTTGGCTGCCATGGTATTCTTTCCTCAGAAAAGCTGCCAGCTCTTTACTAAACAGAAACAGAGGGGTATATTACCTATTTCTCCAGCCTGCAGCCACTGATGGTTCAAATGCTAAGTTCAGTATAAACTGGATATCTTAGTACTTGGTGGTGATCTGGTGGGAGCATGTATAGTGTGATTACTCACTGATGTGCTTTACTAGGTTTTGTTTTTGTTGTGTATCACATTTAAAGCATCTGAACTGAACTTTTGAACTCTTCACTGTGAGTACACTAGAGGTATCTGTTTGTGTATAAGGAATACCTGGAAAGGTTTATTTTGCATGTTTTGCAAAAAAAGGCACAGTAGAAAATAGAAGTTAGCCCTAAGGTTCTGTAGAGTTCTCCTCAACACCAGTTGAACTGCCCCTAGGCAGAGATGCAATAATGTAAACAGGCTTTGTGGAATTGTTTTTGAGAAGTCATTAGACATATTATACATGCAGTAAACATAATGCATAATGACATAAAGTCTGGTATATAAAATAACAAGTTCATGCCAGTGATTAACTGCTCAGACACTTTATTTCTTTGAATTCATTAACAGATGCAGAATTGCATGGCAAAATATGGCCTACATAAATGTGACTTCCACAAATAAACTGACTATAATCAATGCTATTCCGAGGGCTAACAGATTCATTTAACTTGGCTAGGCTTTAAAAAGGAGCTGTGATTAGTTTGTTGGGGTTTTTTTTCAGTAAAATTGAAACACTGAGTTATTTTAGGATTCCTACTCCAATTAAATGTAGTTTGCTCTGTTCAAAGTGTAGTGGGATTCTTTTGGAATAATATGACATCCGAATTAATACTGGAAGAGTTCATCACGATTAATGTCATTACAACAAACGCCAAAGGGATTAATATGGATTTCCTACTTGTTGTGAAGTGTAGAAGTCCTACGGGATTTGCCATCGAAGAACACTGGGGTGGCCTCA